>NC_140999.1:195595451-196037983 GCF_052327205.1 Somniosus microcephalus
AACAGAGGAATGTGCTTTATGGACCGGTCACTTTACAGGGCCAATCTAAATCTGAACTGCATGTTTGCTGAAATCACTTGTTGTTGGGATGTGGGTGATACTGGCAAGGTTGCATTTATTATCCATCCCCAGATTTCTGGGGTTTGTATTTCTTTCAATCCTGTTATTGCTGGGGAGCAGCAGTGAGCCTTTGACTTAGTGGTAACATTCCCACCTGAGACAGGAGGTGCAGGGTCCGAACTCCACTCCACACAGTCCCCACAAGTGGAGGCCGGAGCTTTGGCTCTGAATTCTGGGTTGACATTCAGCAGGATATTTGCGTCTGATGTGTGTGTGTCCCATGTGTGTGGGGCCCATAAAACCTTCCGAACTCTCCCGCTGTATAGGACTAACCACCTTTTCAGCTGGTATGAAGATGATTAAAACCCTGGAAGGAGATGTCAGACTGTTATTCAGCCTGTGAATCCTTCCACTATTTCACACTATTCTGCGAGGGAAGAGTATGGAGATGTAATAACAACATTGCGAGTGAGAAATTAGACCCAGGCGATAAAAACACTACACAGAACAGGTGCACAAACAGTGGAAAACACCTTGTGAAACATTTTACCCAGCTCTGGTTAAAACTTGTGTGCAGTAGGCGGCCAACAGCAGAGACCACTAAAGTTTCAGGAGGCTGAATGAACTGTATGTTAAGTTTGTCAAATGAAGATTAACACTTGCTTACAGACTTTGAACTTTTTGCCTCCTTCCCTCTCACCTCTACACTAAAGAACAACTTTATCACTTTAAGCTTTTATTTCAGAGAGTATAGGGGGCGAAATTCGACAGACGCGGGTATCACGATGCGCATACAAACTTCATGCTGCCTGCTAATTAAAATGATTGCATCGGTGAGGAAGCGCTAAATGCGCCATTCAGTAGCTCAGCGCCTCAGCAAGGGGGCCCAGGTTCGTGCGAGGCTAGCACCACTTAAAGCCAGCCTGCACCTCTTAAAGGAGGTGCATTCTGGCTGGAGCAGGTGCTGGAAGTGGCTCATATCTCACATTCATAACTTCACCTTACCCTCACTTAGCTCTGCAGTAAGCCTCACACCATCTCACAGCTTGCACAATCTGCCAGCTATTCAACCATGACAGGCACATCACCCAAAACATTGTACCACACTCACTGACACACTTCTCGTTCTCTTGTAGGACAAGGTGACTCATAACTGGAGGCAGCAGGGGCTACCTACAGGGGGACAGGCTGCATGACCTAACCCTCATGGAGGAGGCGGTGCTGGAGATTATTGGAGCGGCCACTGCTGAGCACGTGGCCAGTGGCAGGGCTGAAACAATTGAACATGATGGTATACTCATATCTAATCCTCCTTCTCACATCCCATTTCCCCCTCATCCCACAATCTCTTCTGATTTACAAGGTGCAGATGGTGTAAGCATGCGCCTCTTGCTTTCCCCCCTCCCCTCACTGTAACCCTACCCTTGTGCCTTTCTCCTTTCAAATAGCCAAGAACTACAACCTGGCCAGGCAGTGGTGGAGGAGCAAGAACTGGAAGAAGAAGGCAGTGATGCTGAAGACACATCACCGTCACTCAATTTCACACTAGCAGCCACCAGCTGAGATACTGATACTTTGCGTACTTTAGAGGACAGCTTAGACGTGGAATCTGCTCGTGGTGAGACACCGGGCATGAGTGGCCTGCAGCCAGGGCAGGGGGCAAGGGTAGAGCAGGTGCCAGCTCCCCAGAGCGCAAGGTCACACAAGAGTTCTGCTGTAGAGGACTCAGATGAGCACTTCGATGGGGCAGGTTACAGAAGAAGGCTGATGTGTATGCACAATGAAATGCTTGGTGCATTGGCAGGCCTGCCAGAAAGCCTGCGTGCAATGTCAAGCTGTATGGAGGAGTCCGGCACCAATTAGGGAAGCCCTTTGCACACAGCTTGGAGCCCATCCTTTCCAGCATGGAAGTGATGGCCAACTCCATTAGCACACATGCAGACCCAACAGGATGCAGTGTCTGATGGCCAATGTCTCAGTTTCCTTTGCAGCACAAGCAGAAGCCGCCCAATCAAAGTTCCCCGTAATTTTTTTTGGGTGCGCAGCCCATTCACAGTTTCGGGCATGTGTGAAATTTTACTTTGAAAAAACCGGTCCCGGGCTGCACTTAGAGGGAACGTTGCGCCCAATCTCTGGCTACTGCAGTGGAAGCTCAGACTTCTGTCATGCAAGTGCAGCTTGCTGCCACGCAAGCTCAGAGTGCTGCCATTGTGGCTTGCAGGGGGCTTGCGGGTGTCACAGCAGTCCAGCAAGCTGTCCTCCAACAGATTACTAGGATTGCTGAGACACCGCCATGGGGAAGTGGCAGTGGCTCCATGGAGCACAAAACTTTTTTTTTAATTCGTTTATGGGATGTGGGCGTTGCTGGCAAGATCAGTATTTATTGCCCATCCCTAATTGCCCTTGAGAAGGTGGTGATGGGCCGCCTTCTTGAACCGCTGCAGTCCGTGTGGTGAAGGTACTCCCACAGTGCTGTTAGGGAGGGAGTTCCAGGATTTTGACCCAGCGACGATGAAGGATCGGCAATATATTTCCAAGTCAGGATGGTGTGTGACTTGGAGGGGAACTTGGAGGTGGTGGTGTTTCCATGCGCCTGCTGCCCTTGTCCTTCGAGGTGGAAGAGGTCACGGGTTTGGGAGGTGCTGCCGAAGAAGCCTTGGCGAGTTGCTGCAGTGCATCTTGTAGATGGTACACACTGCAGCCACGGTACACTGGTGGTGGAGGGACTGAATGTTTAAGGTGGTAGATGGGGTGCCAATCAAGCGGGCTGCTTTGTCCTGGATGGTGTCGAGTTTCTTGAGTGTTGTTGGAGCTGCACTCATCCAGGCAAGTGGAGAGTATTCCATCACACTCCTGACTTGTGCCTTGTAGATGGTGGAAAGGCTCTGGGGAGTCAGGAGGTGAGACACTCGCTGCAGAAAGCCTAATCTCTGGCCTGCTCTTGTTGCCACAGTATTTATGTGGCTGGTCCAGTTACGTTTCTGGTCAATGGTGACCCCCAGGATATTGATGGTGGGGGATTCGGTGATGATAATGCCATTGAATGTCAAGGGGCGGTGGTTAGAGTCTCGCTTGTTGGAGATAGTATGTGGCGCGAATGTTACTTGTCACTTATCAGCACAAGCCTGAACGTCGTCCAGGTCTTGTTGCATGCGGGCATGGACTGCTTCATTATCTGAGGAGTTGTGAATGGCACTGAACACTGTGCAGTCATCAGCGAACATCCCCATTTCTGACCTTATGTTGGAGGGAAGGTCATTGATGAAGCAGCTGAAGATGGTTGGGCCTAGGACACTGCCCTGAGGAACTTCTGCAGCGATGTCTTGGGGCTGAGATGATTGACCTTCAATCACCATTACCATCTTCCTTTGTGCTAGGTATGACTCCTGCCAGTGGAGCATTTTCCCCCCGATTCCCATTGACTTCAGTTTTACTAGGGCTCCTTGATGCCACACTCGGTCAAATGCTGCCTTGATGTCAAGGGCAGTCACTCGCACCTCACCTCTGGAATTCAGCTCCTTTGTCCATGTTTGGGCCAAGGCTGTAATGAGGTCAGCAGCCGAGTGGTCTTGGCGGAACCCAAACTGGGTATCAGTGAGCAGGTTATTGGTAAGTGCCGCTTAATAGCACTGTTGATGACACCTTCCATCACGTTGCTGATGATTGAGAGTAGACTGATGGGGCGGTAATTGGCCAGATTGGATTTGTCCTGTTTTTTGTGGACAGGACATACCTGGGCAGTTTTCCACATTGTCGGATAGATGCCAGTGTTGTAGCTGTACTGGAACAGCTTGGCTAGAGGCACAGCTAGTTCTGGAGCACAAGTCTTCAGCACGATACCCGGGATGTTGTCGGGGCCCATAGCTTTTGCTGTATCCAGTGCGCTCAGCCATTTCTTAGAAACATAGAAGATAGGAGCAGCAGTAGGCCATTCGGCCCCTCGAGCCTACTCCGCTATTTAATGAGATCATGGCTGATCATCCAAATTCAGTACCCTGTCCCTGCTTTCTTCCCATATCCCTTGATCCCTTTAGCCTTAAGAAATATATCCAACTCCTTCTTGAATATATTTAATGAACTGCCCTCAACTGCCTTGTGTGGTAGAGAATTCCACAAGTTCACCACTCTCTGGGTGAAGAAATTCCTCCTCATCTCAGTCCTAAATGGCTTACCCCTTATCATTAGACTGTGACCCCTGGTTCTGGACATCCCAGGTATCAGCCTGGTGAATCTTCGCTGCACTCCCTCCATGGCAAGAACATCCTTCCTCAGATAAGGTGACCAAAACTGCACACAATACTCAAGGTGTGGTCTCACCAAGGCCCTGTACAACTGCAGCAAGACATCCTTGCTCCTGTACTTGAATCCTCTCGCTATGAAGGCCAACATACCATTTGCCTTCTTAACCGCCTGCTGCACCTGCATGCTTACCTTCAGCGACTGGTGCACAAGGACACCCAGGTCTCATTGCACTTCCCCTTTTCCCAATCTATTGCCGTTCAGATAATAATCTGTCTTCCTGTTTTTGCCACCGAAGTGAATAACCTCGCATTTATCCACATTATACTGCATCTGCCCAATCACCCAACCTGTCCAAATCATACTGGAGTTTCTCTGCATCCTCCTCACAGCACACACGCCCACCCAGCTTTGTGTCGTCTGCAAACTTGGAGATATTACATCTAGTTCCCTCGTCTAGATCATTTATATATATTGTGAATAACTGTGGTCCTAGCACCGATCCCACTAGTCACTGCCTACCACTCAGAAAAAGAGCCGTTTATTCCAACTCTTTGCTTCCTGTCTGCCAACCAGTTCTCTATCCAAGACAGTACCTTACCCCCAATCCCGTGTGCTTTAACTTTGCACGCTAATCTCTTAATCTTCTTGATATCACGTGGAGTGAATTGAATTGGCTGAAGACTGGCTTCTGTAATGCTGGGGCCTTCAGGAAGAGGCCAATATGGATCATCCACTCGGCACTTCTGGCTGAAGTTGGTTGCAAATGCTACAGCTTTGTCTTTTGCACTCATCTGCTGGGCTCCACTATCATTGAGGATGGGGATATTCATGGAGCTTCCTCCTCCCGTTAGTTGTTTAATTGTCCACCATCATTCACGACTGGATGTGACAGGACTGCAGAGCTTTGATCTGATCTGTTGATTGTGGGATCGCTTAGCCCTGTCTATAGCATGCTGCTTCCGCTGTTTAGCATGCATGTAGTCCTGTGTTGCAGCTTCCCCAGGTTGGCACCTCATTTTTAGGTATGCCAGGTGCTGCTCCTGGCATGCTCTCCTACACTCCTTATTGAACCAGGGTTGGTCCCCTGGCTTGATGGTAATGGTAGAGTGAGGGATATGCTGGGCCATGAGGTTACAGATTGTGGTGGAATACAATTCTGCTGCTGCTGATGGCTCACAGCGCCTCATGGATGCCCAGATTTGAGCTGCAAGATCTGTTCTGAATCTATCCCATTTAGCATGGTGGTAGTGCCACACAACACGATGGAGGGTGTCCTCAGTGTGAAGACAGGACTTCGTCTCCACAATGACTGTGCGCTGGTCACTGCTACCAATACTGTCATGGACAGATGCATCTGCGACAGGTAGATTGGTGAGGATGAAGTCAAGTAGGTTTTCCCCTCATGTTGGTTCTCTCACCACCTGTCGCAGGCCCAGACTGGCAGTTATGTCCTTCAGGACTCGGCCAGCTCAGTCAGTAGTGGTGCTACCGATCCACTCTTGGTGATGGACATTGAAGTCCCTCACCCAGAGTACATTCTGTGCCCTTGCCACTCTCAGTGCTCCTTCAAAGTGGTGTTCAACATGGAGGAGTACTGATTCATCAGCTGAGGGAGGGCGGTAGGTAGTAATCAGCAGGAGGTTTCCTTGCCCATACTTGACCTGAAGCCATGAGACTTTATGGGGTCCGGAGTATATGTTGAGGACTCCCAGGGCCACTCCTTCCCGACTGTATACCACTGTGCCACCACCCCTGGTGGGTCTGTCCTGCCGGTGGGACAGGACATACCCAGGGATGGTGATGGAGGACTTTGGGACATTGACTGAAAGGTATGATTCTGTGAGTATGACTATGTCAGGCTGTTGCTTGGTTAGCCTGTGGGACAGCTCTCCCAATTTTGGCACAAGTTCCCAGATGTTGGTGAGGAGAACTTTGCACAGTCGACTGAGCTGGGTGTGCCGTTGTCGTGTTCACAGCCGGTGCCGAGGTCAATCCGGTTTTATTCTCATTATTGTTTTTCATAGCGGTTTTTTACAACTGAGTGGCTAGCTAGGCCATTTCAGAGGGCAGTTAAGAGTCAACCACTGTGGGTCTGGAGTCACATATAGGCCAGCCAGACCAGTTAAAGACAGCAGATTTCCTTCCCTAAAGGACATTAGTGAACCAGATGGGTTTTTACGACAATCCAATAGTTTCATGGTCCAGATTTTTATTCCAGCTTTATTTAATGGACTGAATTTAAATTCCCCAGCTGCCGTGGTGGGATCTGAATTCACGTCTCTGGATCATTAGTCCAAGCTTCGGGATTACTAGTCCAGTAACATAACCACTATGCTACCGTTCCCGGCCAAGTGGAATGCCTGCTACTGCACCCATTTCTTAGAGCAAGTGGTTTGTGCGGAATCCTCGGAGTCAAGATAAAGTCCTTCAGCACCTGCCGCACCATTCCCTGTAGACTTTTGCAACTTACTGTGCAAACCACCAAACACTTCTACAAACTTAGCAACAGCCAGTAGAAATCAATCAGCAACTAACCTGCAAGTTAGTGTCGATCCCTTTAAATAGCGCGGGTGCGGTGGGGTCCTTCCTGCTGCTGAATGCATGTTCAGCTGTGCGTGTTTAAGAGAGGCCGTTAGCTGGAGTGTTGAGCTCCAAAATGGCAGCGCTGGCGCCAAATCAATGTTGCACGTTGATTGACGTCACGATCTGCCTACTCTGCATACTTCCAGTGCATGCTCCCTCCACCCGCGCTAACAACCCCTGCGCCCGCGCTAACAACCTGCCCAAGATGGCGTCCGGCGCAGCTCACACCAGGAGTGTGCGCGCGCTCCGCGGATGCCATTTTGGACCCGAATCGGCACCTGTATCACCCAAACAACAGGCGCTATGGAGCCGAATTTTGCAGCAACTATGTTTTAAAGCATGGTTCTCAAAAATAAATTTTGTGATGCTTAACAACAACTTGCATCTACTTTTAAAGTAGAAAAATACCCCAAAGTGCTTCATAGAGGCATATTACAAATGGATAGTAAGTTGGAATTGCAAGTTTATCAGATAAGCTAAGAGTTGCGAGCTGCAAAAGGACTATTAATACCCAGTTAGCTGAACCTTTTAACACTCTGTGTACTTTGAATGCTCTGGAAAAACATTCTGTGCTATATACAACCTTTGCAAAAGACAAGTGCAATCATCAATCTTTTTAAAACAGTCATGCTGCCAGCAATAAATGTTTTTAAATGCCTGACTTAACGTGCATGTAGAAATGGTACTGTGTAAAAATGTAGTGTTGTTTGTGTATGACATCAATGCAATGAGAATATGCACAGCTCTCCCTCCTTAGAACAGCCACAGTCCTCCTTTATGTCAATGTTGTGAGAAATGTTCTCGTGCATGATAACTGCAGTTGTTTCAGACCCAGAAATTTTTTTTACATTTTTTTTGCATTAGCTGCTTTTAAATAATTCAAAGGGAAAAACAGCAAATGGTGGGTACACACAACAGGTCAATCAGCACTGTGGAGGGAACATTGACCTGTCTATTCTCTCCACGGGTACTGGCTGGCCTGCTGTGTGTATCCAGCATTTTCTGCTTTTGTATAAATAATACAATTGTTTCTAGAGGAGTAAAGTCACGATTAGGAGAACGGCGCAGAGAAGCTGATTTCTGAGGAGCTAGTAAACCCAGATCATTGTACCTATGATCTGTTTGATGTATCTGGCTGTGTGTGTATTCTTGTGTGTGTATGCGTCTTTTTATGTGTGTGCGTGTGCATTTTGTGGCTCTGTGTGCATGTGCGTGTTTGTGTGTGCATGTGTTTTGTGTGCGTGTGTGTTTGTGTGTGTGTATTGCGTGCGCTGTGTTGAGTGCGTGTTTGTTTTATGTGTGTGTTTTATGTGTGTGCGTTTTGTGAGTGTTGTTTTGTGCGTGTTTTGTGTGTGTTTTGTGCGTGTTTTGCGTGTGTGTTGTGTGTGCGTGTTTTGTGTGCGTGTGTTTTGTGTGTGTGCTTTGTGCGTATGTTTTGTGCGTGTGTTGTGTGTGTGTGTTTTGTGCGCATGTGTTGTGTGTGTGTTTTGCGCATGTATGGTTTGTGTGCCTGCTTTGTGCGCGTGTTTTGTGTGTGTGTTTTGTGCATGTGTGTGTTTTGTGTGTGTGTTTTGTGCGCGTGTTTTGTGCGCGTGTTTTGTGCGCATGTGTTATGTGTGTGTGTTGTGCATGTATGGTTTGTGTGCCTGCTTTGTGCGCGTGTTTTGTGCGTATGTGTTTTGTGTGTTTTGTGTGTGTGTGTTTTGTGCGCGTGTTTTGTGTGTGTGTGTTTTGTGTGTGTGTGTTTTGTGGGTGTGTGTTTTGTGGGTGTGTGTTTTGTGGGTGTGTTTTGTGCGTGTGTGTTTTGTGTGTGTGTGTTTTGTGTGTGTGTGTTTTGTGGGTGTGTGTTTTGTGGGTGTGTTTTGTGCGTGTGTGTTTTGTGCGTGTGTGTTTTGTGTGTGTGTATTTTGTGGGTGTGTGTTTTGTGTGTGTGTTTTGTGCGCGTGTTTTGTGCGTGTGTTTAGTGTGTGTGTTTTGTGCGTGTGTTTTGTGCGTGTGTTTTGTGCGTGTTTTCTGTGTGTGTTTTGTGTGTGTGTTTTGTGCTTGTGTTTTGTGTGTGTGTTTTGTGCGTGTTTTGTGCGTGTGTTTTGTGTGTGTGTTTTGTGCGTGTGCGTTTTGTGCGTGTTTTGTGCGTGTGTTTTGTGCGTGTGTTTTGTGTGTGTGTTTTGTGCGTGTGTTTTCTGTGTGTGTTTTCTGTGTGTGTTTTGTGCTCGTGTTTTGTGCGTGTGTTTTGTGCGTGTGTTTTGTGCGTGTGTTTTGTGCGTGTGTTTTCTGCGTGTTTTCTGCGTGTGTTTTCTGCGTGTGTTTTGTGCATGTGTTTTGTGCGTGTGTGATGTAAGAAAACTCACTAAGCCCTTGGTTGAGTATAAAACAAAGCTTTAATCAACTGTTTCACAACCATGAGATTCTAGTTACATCACTAGTTCCTGGTTACAAAAACGTCCTGGGCAAGCTGGGCCACGCCCAAGTATTTATACTCTTGGACGGCGCCACCAGCTGGCCGCCCAGTGTTACTTCCTGAGTCATGATAAGATTCATGACATTCTTCCCGCCCGAAAGATATGGAAGTCCGACGACTTCCTTCTAGTGGATTAGACGGATCACGAATATCCGCAGTCTTTTAGATCTTTGTTTGTGGCTGGAAGGCACGTCTCCGTCGGCCCGTGTCTTGGTCCCTGGGTCGCTTGGTCCGTACTGGTAGATCGACAGGGCCCGTGTCGCCTTGATCGACCTGAGGAAGACTGGGGAGATCGTGACTCCGGGTGCGGGTCCCCATAGGCGCATAGCTGGCGTCCTCTTGGTTGGTAGCCGGAGATTGACCGACGTCCTGGCTTCGGGTGGCCATATCGTGGGGAGCGCTCGGCTCCCCGAGTTGATCCAGTGGAGTAGCCAGCAGATCCCTTGATGTCCCAGGTAGGGCGTCATCCTCAAAGGAGCACAGAGTGTCGGCATCATTACTATGGATCCCTCTATCAGTTGGGTCCGTGGGACCGGTTGGACAGGGAACCAGATCTCGGAGTGAAACGGTGGACTCCCGGCCATCAGGGTACCGCATGTGCGCGTATGTGGGATTAACGTCTGTTAGTTCCACCTCGTCGACAAGGGGATCGTTTTTGGAAGATCGGACGAATCTTCGGAGCAGTACGGGGCCGGGAGCTGCCAACCATGATGGTAGGGACGTCCCATGAGTGGAGCGACGCTGGAACCTGAAGAATCGCTCGTGAGGAGTGGCATTAGTGGACGTAGAAAGAAGAGACCTGATGGAATGCAACACGTCAGGGAGCATAGTTTCCCACTGCTGGTCTGGTGGGTTGCGTGACCTCAGTGCAAGACGAACAGCGTTCCAAATGATAGCGTTGTATCTCTCAACCTGTCCGTTACCGATGGGATGATATGGTGTCGTTCTACTTGTGGCGATTCCCAATTGGGAAAGATAACTTTTGAGTTCGCTTGAAATGAAGGAGGGACCCCGATCAGAGTGGATGAAATTGGCCGTACCGCAAAGGGAAAAGACTTGATCGAGGCATTTGATCACTGTGGAAGTAAGCATATTGGGACAGGGGAAAGCAAAGGGAAAGCACGAATACTCGTCCACCATAGTAAGTAAGTAGGTGTCTCATGTTGAGGAAGGCAATGGCCCTTTAAAGTCAATGCTGAGTCGCTGCATAGGCTGTATAGTGTGTATGAGCAAGCCATCCGATGGACGGAAGAATTGCGGTTTTAATTCTGCACAAATTCTACAGGTGGAGCATGTTCTTTTCACATCTTCCGGAGAAAATGGGAGATTTTTAGATCGCACAAAGTGCAACATATGGGTAACGCCAGGATGGCATAAGTCAGTATGAAGATCCGCAAGAGTCGAAGTTGACACAGAAGAGCAGAATGCACGCGTGAGGGTATCCGGGACTACATTCTCTTTGCCGGGTCGATACTGTATGGTGTAGCCAAAGGCGGCCAATTCCATCCTCTAGAGTTGTATTTTGTTATTCTTGATCTTAGTGCGTTTCCGGTTATCCAGCATAAAGGCTACGGAGCGCTGATCGGTTATAAGCGTGAAATGGCGACGAGCAAGAAAATGACTCCATTTACGCACTGCTTCGATGATAGCCGTAGCCTCCTTCTCAACAGGAGGGTAATGGAGCTCGCTACCCTGCAAAGTTCTGGACAGAAATGCAACGGGTCGACCACCTTGATTCAAGGTAGCAGAGATCGCCACATCCGATGCATCGCAATCGACCATGAAAGGAAGATTTTCATCGATGGAACGAAGCATGGCTTTTTCCAGTTGTCGCTTGAGGAGGTTGAAAGCTGAAATAGCCGTTGCCTCCAACGGAAATGACTTCACGTGAAGCAGGGGCTGGATCTTGTTGGAGAAGTGGGGTATCCATTTCGCATAATAGGCGAACATGCCGAGTGCCCGACGAAGAGAGCCAAGATTCGTAGGGGGAGGGAGCTCCTGAAGCGGACGAAGCCGCTCCGGATCCGGTTTGATGACACTGTTGCCCACCCAGTAGCCAAGGATGTTGACTGATGGTACTGATTTCACAGATTTGGACTCATTTAAGGTTAAGTTGCGACGATGGAGGACGTCAAAAATTTTTTGGAGGTTGGCATCATGCTCCTTCTGGTCATGACCAGCAATGGTGATATTATCCAGATATGGGAAAGTGTCCGTTAAGTTCTCCTGTTTGACTAGGCTATCCATTGCCCGTTGAAAGACGGCCACCCCATTGGTGATCCCAAATGGAAGGTGACAAAACTGGTAAAGCCGACCATTGGCCTCAAAGGCCGTATACTTTTTGTCAGAGTCCTTTAATGGTATTTGATGGTATGCACTCTTTAAATCAAAAGTTGAAATCAAAAGTTGAAAATACCTTGTAGTTGGCAAGGTTATTGACCATGTCATCGATGCGTGGTAGTGGGTAGGCATCCAGGTTGGTATACTGGTTAGTAGTTTGCGAGTAATCGATGCAAAGACGTTTCTTGTGTTGTTTTTAGAGGATTTTTAACAACGACGACTTGAGCCCGCCAGGAAGATGAACATGGCTCAATGATACCATCAGCTAGAAGGCGAGAGATCTCTGCCTTGATAAAGGATAGATCATCTTGGCTGAAACGTCGTGATTTAGTGGCTATGGGCTTACATCGGGGGGAAAGATTGGCAAACAAGGAGGGCTTGTCGAGCGAAGCCGCCGAAAGCGCACAAAACGGTACTTTGGAAATAGTAAGCTCCGGCTTTGACCCTCCAAGCTCGAAAGTGAGTCTTTTGTGTTGTTTCTGGAAATCCTGTCCCAGGAACACATCACTGCATAGGTTTTTGAGCACCCCGAGCCAGGTGGAGAAGTAAGTACGGCCATTGAGAATAAGGTCGACAAAAGCCGGAAGAGTTGGTGGTCAGTGTCGTCAGAGCCATTGCAATTTCCCTGTCTGAGGGGTAAATACGCAGTTTTAACTTACTGACAGCCCGCTCACTAATGAAGTTGTCAGAGCTGCATGAGTCGATTAGTGCGCTCAAAATGTGTCCATTTACCAAAACCTTCGTGGCTGCATGGGACAGACTTTGGGGAAAAACAGCTGTGATGGGAGGAGGAGCAGTTTTACCCTTGACAGCTGTAACCTTAGTAGTGGTTCTTGGGGGAGGAGCAGTTTTATAGATAGCAGCTGTAACCTTAGTAGTGGCTCTTGGGGGAGGAGCAGTTTTATAGTAGCTGCAAAACTAACAGGAGCTCTCAATAACAGAGGCTCTTGACTGGCATACCTTAGAAAAGTGACCTTTCTTACTGCAATGATTGCAGGTTGCGTTACGAGCAGGACAAAATTTCCTATAATGGAATGCACCACCACAAAAGAAACACTTCCTTCCGGATTGCCAAGATGCCGCTAGGGCAGGGTCATCATCAATGAAGGCTTCTAGGGTAGGGTTGTCATCAGCTAGGTTAGAGTCATCATCAGTGAGGGCTTCCGCCCGAGACCTATCGAAGGAGTCATTAAAAGTGATAGCAGCAGCCCGTGCATGTGGTAAAAGATAGGTATCTGCATTCCTCTTTGCTAAGTCCAGGGAACATGCCTGGTCATAGGCAGCCTGTAACTCGAGGGTTTTATTCTCCAACAGACGCTGGCGTATGAAGGGAGACGTAATCCCGTTAATAAAGGAATCACAGATTAGCTCCTTCTGGTACTGCTCAGCTGTGACAGCTTTAAGATTACAATCCTTGCTGAGCCTGCGAAGCTTTTGAAGGAATTTGTCAAGTGATTTCCCGGGTTGTTGCCGAGTTGTGGCCAGTAGATGCCGAGCAAAAATTTTGTTGGGGGCCTTAACATATAGTCGCTGTAATATTAGGATAGCGGAGTCATAGTCTACACAGCCTTCGATATAGTCAAACACATGAGGAGATACATAATTGGCAAGTATCTCTAATTTATCAGGAACATTCTCACCACACACCCTGAGGAAGTTGCTGATGGTACGATACCAGTGTTTCCATACCTTGGCAGTTGTAGGTGAATTCGGGTCCAGGTCAAGACGGCCGGGTCTGAGTAGTTTATCCATGATGGATTGATTACTACGTCGGAGTTCCTTTTACAGTTGAATTCATAGCTAGCTGTTCCAGAAATCGCTCAGAGCGTGGAGCCAATATCCAGCTGATTAAATTGATGTAAGAAAACTCACTAAGCACTTGGTTGAGTATAAAACAAGGCTTTAATCAACTGTTTAGAACCATGAGATTCTAGTTACATCACTAGTTCCTGGTTACAAAAACTTCCTGGGCAAGCTGGGCCCACGCCCGAGTATTTATACTCCTTGGACGGCGCCACCAGCTGGCCGCCGAGTGTTATTTCATGAGTCATTTCTTCATGAATGATAAGATTCATGACAGTGTGTGCGTGCACGTGTGTGTCACGCACGCGCGAAGGGAGGGGATTAGCAGAAGCCTTATCCTAACCCTTGAGCTCCACCTCTAGATTTCAGTGGTTTTATGTCTATTTCATTTCATTCTGATTTTCAGACGTTTCTCAGTAAAATATTTCACCCACATCCTTCTCAGCCACCCACTTACTACAGGTTGCACGTGTGTTTTGTGTGTGTGTGTTGCATGTGTGTGTGTTTTGTGCGTGTGTTTTGTGGGTGTGTTTTGTGTGTGTGTTTTGTGCGTGTGTTTTGTGCGTGTTTTGTGTGTGTGTTTTGTGCGTGTGTTTTGTGCGTGTGTTTTGTGCGTGTGTTTTATGTGTGTTTTGCGCATGTGTTTTGTGCGTGTTTTGTGCGTGTGTGCGTGTTTTGTGTGTTTTTGTGCGTGTTTTGAGCGTGTTTTGTGCGTGTTTTGTTTGTGTTTTGTGCATGTTTTGTGTGTTTTGTGCGTGTTTTGTGTGTGTGTTTTGTGTGTGTTTTGTGTATGTGTTTTGTGCGTGTTTTGTGTGTGTGTTTGTGCGTGTTTTGTGTGTGTTTTGTGCGTGTGTTTTGTGCGTGTTTTGTGTGTGTGTTTTGTGCGTGTGTTTTGTGCGTGTTTTGTGTGTGTGTTTTGTGTGTGTTTTGTGTATGTGTTTTGTGCGTGTGTTTGTGCGTGTTTTGTGTGTGTTTTGTGCGTGTGTTTTGTGCGTGTTTTGTGTGTGTGTTTTGTGTGTGTGTGTTTTGTGTGTGTGTTTTGTGTGCGGGTATTTTGTGTGAGCGTTTTGTGTGCATAATTTTTGTGTGTTTTGTGCGTGCATTTTTGTGCATGTTGTTTTGCGCGTGTGTGTGTGTGCACGTGTGTGTCACGCACGCACGAACGGAGGGGATTAGCAGAAGCCTTACCCTAAACCTTGAGCTCCACCTCTAGATTTCAGTGGTTTTATGACTGTTTCATTTCATTCTGATTTTCAGACGTTTCTTAGTAAAGTATTTCACCCACATCCTTCTCAGCCACCCACTCACTACAGGTTGGACTCATACTTTTTTTAAAAATGTTAATTACTTTTTTGTAAGTTCTGTCTGGTACCATTAAACATCAACAAATGCAAAACTAATTTGACAAAAATAATTTCTAAAAACTACCATTTTCTCGTTCTTTTTCTTTTATGAATCCCTCTGCTTTCTGCCCAGTAGCCCTGCTCTCCCTGTGCAATGTATCTCCTGCAGTCGAATGAGATTCCATGCCAATCCACACTGAGCTGATCGCCCAGAAATGAACAGAACCAGCCCGAGGACTACTTTAGTTCTCATATCCTTTCCCCTCGTCGACTTAACTTTGTGTAGTATCAGTCTATAATAACAACACTGAGATCAGAAACTCAACTCATGGTGGGATCGAACCTGCAGCTTTCATTGCACTGTCCCCACCAGCTGTGGTTTTAAGAAAATTGCCACAGAAAGCAAACTTGTTTGTACTGAGAAAATTGAAAGTTCTACAATTTTTGCGTCAACATAACTCCTTGTGTGAAATGTAGACTGAGCTGTGACCACTGGCTTAAAAAACAATTTGGCTGCAGCATTAAATGACACAACTCTCCAGGCACCAGTAATCTTTAGGAAATATGGTTTACACAATGAAGAGGGACTAGAAAACTGCATGGACCATTATGTTGAAATTGGAAACATGTATCATGGGGAAATGTTAAGTTTTGATCAGTAATTCTGCACAGTGGGAGTGTATGGTAAATCATTTAAACCCTTTGCATCAACGTCACTGTAATGGGACCATCACTGTTGGAGACCCAGGAGCAGGCTTCTCGCATAATGTAGGTGACGTAAGAAAACTACTAGGCACTTGGTCGAAGCGTTAAACAAAGCTTTAATCAACTGTTTTACAACACGGAGGTCTAGTTGTGTCCTTCACTAGTTCCTGTTAAGAATGTCCTGCGCAAGCTGGGCCCGTGCCCGAGTATTTATCCTCTCCCTGGACAGCGCCACCCGCAGGCCGCTCAGTTGATTCATGTCAGTAGGGTGACCCAAAAAAAGGTGAAAGGGTAGGAAATATCTATCGAAAGAGAGATATCAACCGTGGACAAAAACAACCGGCAAATTCCTCACACAAATCCCCAAACCCTCCTCAGCCTCGCTACCTAGCATTCATTTTTTTTGTGTGGATATTCCATTCACTGAACATGGTCCCATTTTTTTTTTCCGGGTGCAATCAGCAGTTTTACCCTGCGGAACCATGGGTATCAGGTCTGAGTTCTGAAAAGCAGCTACATTTAATTCCCATTGTAATGATTAATCCCAGTAGTTAATTTGCACTGTAATCTTAATTTAACCTACTGGGGTTAATGTGATAGTGTGGTGACAATGTCGTAGCAATGAAACAGTCGGAAGTGCACATTTTATGCTTTTTATCTTTATCCGTATTAAAATGTTAATATGGATGCAGAAGTGACATCACAATTCTTAACTGGCTTGTGTGAGCATCGCATGTCAGGAACATTAAGCACATTGGATCTGATTTTGATTGTGTAAACGGGGTGGTGGTGGCCTCAAAATGGCATCGGGTCACGCTGGTGTCTGAAGGGTTGAGACATCTGAACCGTTGGCCCGATATTAACCTGAAGGTGGCTTCTGTGCGGGGGTGGAATTGCGTGGGGGAAACCTGGAAGTCACCTTTGTGGGTCGGAATCTGCGATCTCAACTCAACTGTACCAATTAATTTTGACTTCCGGGTTTCGCATCTCCAAGCTGTGCCGCGGGCGTGATGCGCACCCACATGACGCGATTCCAGCTGTATTTAAAGGGACAGTGCACAAATGGAAATTGGAAGTCTTGAGAATGGATGGTGGACATAGAGCAAGGGCAGCACCCACATTTGATAATGCCTCACTGGAATTACTGCTGGGTGCAGTCAGGAGGAGGAGGGACCTACTTTTCCCCAGCAATGGGAGAAAGAAACCTGCTACTCTCACCAAGAAGGTGCGGTTGGAGGTTGCTGAGAAGGTGACTAGTAGGAGCATTGTGCCCAGGTCATGGATGCAATGTATGAAACAGTTTAATGTCCTAACCAGGTCAGGTAAAGTGGGTAGATTTGCTGATTCAAATTCATCCTGTGCTTCAAGTCCACCCCCCTCCCCAACCCCTCGACAACCCCCGCTCCTTTCACTCTGTCTTGCTAAGTGTTCTCCATCACATTTCTCCTCACACCCACTCAACTTTCAGCAGCACCCAGCCTTCATTTTCGATGCACTTCATCACCTCTCCATTTATCTATCCATTCACCATTGATACTCCTTATGCATTGTGATGCATTTGTCTCATAGTTTCATCGAACGCACTGCATCCATCAGGTGAGGACCTCACCAACACTCACGCACAGGTCTGTTTTTTCGCCCCTTGTAGGAGAAGATAGCACAAAACGCAAAAGAGGGACAGGACTTGAGGTGGACCACCACAAATAGTCCAGCTCACAGAGGAGGATGACCTGGAGATAAGTGGCACATCTGCATCCCTTTCAGTTGGAGAGGGAGAGACAGGGAGCTCGCAGATAGCTGGTGACAGAATTACAAATATCTCTGACACACATATGCTGTCTTCATTTCATCAATGACTGAACTATGAGAAGACTGAGTATGGTGATTGTCAAGATTGTGACTTTGCCACAACTAAATCATATCCCTTTCTTTTGTCTTCCAGGGCCGACACACGTACAGCAAGTGTCGCAGGACATCCATGAGAACAATTCCTCAGAGGAACTCATTCTTTCTGAGGGTGCACCATCACAGGACCTACAGCCATTTACCAGCGCAGACACTCACATTTCGGTGGTCCAGTTAGAACATAAGAACATAAGAATTAGGAGCAGGAGTAGGCCATACGACCCTTTAAGCCTGCTCTGCCATTCAATGCGATCATGGCTGATCTTCAACCACAACTCCACTTTCCTGCCTAATCCCCATATCCCTTGATTCCCCTAGAGTCCAAAAATCTATCGATCTCTGCCTTGAATATACAGGTTGAGCGTCTAGAATCCGGAGTTCCGGAATCCAGACTCCGGGACGATTGGTGACAGGGTCATCCAGAATCTGTAAAATGTTCCGGAATCCGGACACCCTGTCAAACCGCAACCTGGGTCCAGGCATTTCCGGACTCGGAACGTGTTTCTGATGTCCGAAGTCCGGAAACACCCGAGCCCAGGTTGCGATATTTCCGGACTTCGGACATCAGAAACACACGCTGAGTCCGAAAAAACACAAAAACCGGCTCGGCCTCGGTCCCGAGGTTGCCGGATTCGGGACGCTCAACCTGTACTAGAGAGGTAGTTGGGTTTTCACTTGGTGATTCACACCTCACAAGAACGCACGAGCAGATACTGGTGGCAGGAACAGCTGTGGAGAGTCTGCGTCGGGGGGCGCAATCCTCTCCAAGCTCTGCTCAACTGGATACAGATCCTGAACCCTGGTGAATATTGTGGAGAAGGAGAATGCTAGAGGTGCATCGAAAATTAAAGAGCTACTGACAGTTGTGCCACGCACACACTCCACGGTAGTGGAGAAGATGGAGCAGTCCAACTCAATCACTCATGCATTGGTGGCACAAGGAACTGTGAGGATGTCTGCCATGAAGAGAGTGGCCGCCCCCATGGAGCTTCAAGCAAGGCTCTCCTCTCAATGAGTCCATGCAGGCTATGATGGATTCAAGCTTGACTGCCGCCTTAAACAGAATGACAGATACCTTACCCTTGGGCAGATCAGTGAACGCGTCACTGATCTGAGGTGTGAATCACCAAGTGAAAACCCAACTACCTCTCTAGTATATTCAAGGCTGAGATCGATAGATTTTTGGACTCTAGGGGAATCAAGGGATATGGGGATCGGGCAGGAAAGTGGAGTTGAGGTCAAAGATCAGCCGTGATCTTATTGAATGGCGGAGCAGGCTCAAGGGGCCATATGGCCTACTCCTGCTCCTAATTCTTATGTTCTAACTGGACCCACCGAAACGCATCACTGATCTGCACCAAGCTGCTCTCCAGCAGAGTGGTAGGTGTGATGTGGCACTGGCCCAGGAGAGGGATGATGGTGAAAGAGGACATGGAAGTGGGAACTCCACTCAAGAAAAACACATCATCCATGAGAATGATGATTAAAAACCTCTACCTATCCATAATGCAAATTAAAAAGTGCAAATAACATCTTAAAACAATGTACAGCAGCTAGAATGTTGTTAATTCGGTCCAGTTTCTAATCCATAAATCCACTTTTCACCCGTTGCCCTTCCACTCAGCCAGTAGCTGACATGCTGCCTCGTCTCCCGATGGCCAAGTCAGCCCCTGCACACATGTAGGTGGAGCAGTCTCTGGCATGGTCCTCAGGTGTTCCAAAACCCAGAGAGCATAGGCCAAAAGTATCTCAGCAGTCAGGACTGATGTGCCATCAATAACTCAAGGACAAGAAGTTAAAGGATTCAACTGAAGGCTTTTAATCGCTAAGAACATTGCACGTCATTCCACATCGGATTCGTCTGGCAGAATGACTCATACAGCTCTTGAGACCTTTATATGACAAAAGACAGGGGCGGAGCCAATACACACAATAGGGGAAAAGGGGGCGGTACACACAATACAATGCAGGTAAAACACAGGGGCTGATGAAGACATATATTTCATCACATTCACCCCTTCTACAGATTTAGTCTGTCCGGGGGTGTGATAGTCCTTCCTGAACGTCGCAACAGTACCTCAGGTTCCGACCAGGAGTTCGTGGTGCCCTCCTGGGCATACCCATGTGCTGGGGGTGTTGCAGGTACTTCTGGGGGTGGTGAGGATACCTCTGGGGATGGTGGAGGTTCTTCTGGGGGTGGTGAGGATGGGTCGTCGTCGCTTCCTGCCGAGGCGAGGTCCTTTATGGACACGGTGTCCTCATGCCCGTCGGTGTGCTTGACGTACACGTACTGTGGGTTTGCGTGGAGTAGGTGTACTGCCTCCACGAGGGGATCCATTTTGTGGCCCCTCACATGCTTCCGTAATAGGACTGTCCCTGGGGTGGAGAGCCACGAAGGTAGGGACACTCCCGAGGTTGATTTGCGTGGAAAAACAAACATCTTCTCGTGAGGAGTGGCGTTAGCAGCAGTACACAGTAGCGACCTTATCGAGTGGAGTACGTCTGGGAGGACCTCTTGCCAGCGGGAGGTAGGGAGGCCTTTAGACCTTAGTGCTAAGGTGGCCGCCTTCCACACCGTCGCGTTCTCCCTCTCCACTTGCCCATTACCCCGGGGGTTATAACTAGTGGTCCGACTCATGGCTATCCCCTTCGACAGCAGCTATTGGTGCAGTTCGTCGCTCATGAACGACGCCCCCGTCAGTGTGGATGTAGTTCGGCATGCCGAACGTGCAAAACAGGCTGCCGAGGCACTTGATGACCGTGGCACTGGTCATGTCTGGGCAGGGGTAGGCGAATGGGAAGCGGGAGTACTCGTCCACAATGTTGAGAAAGTACACATTGCGGTCGGTGGAGGGGAGTGGTCCCTTGAAATCTAAGCTCAGGCGCTCGAATGGCCGTGTAGCTTTGATCAGGTGGGCTCGGTCGGGCCTGTAAAAATGGGGCTTGCATTCCGCACAGGTGCGGCAGTCCCTGGTCATAGACCGGACCTCCTCGATGGAATAGGGCAGGTTACGGGATTTTATAAAGTGAAATAGCCGGGTGACCCCCGAGTGGCAGAGGCCATTGTGGAGGCCCTGTAGCCTGTCCCCCATGATGCTGGCACACATCCCTCGTGATAGGGTGTCGGGGGATTCGTTGAGGGCCCCCGGCCTATATATTATGTCGTACTCAAACGTGGAGAGTTCAATCCGCCACCTGAGAATTTTGTCGTTCTTGATCTTCCCCCTCTGTTTGTTGTTAAGCATGAAGGCTACCGACCGCTGGTCGGTAAGCAGGGTGAAGCGTTTGCCGGCTAGGTAGTGCCTCCAGTGCCGCACTGCCTCCACTATGGCCTGGGCCTCCTTCTCTACCGAGGAGTGCCTGATCTCGGGCCCTTGGAGGGTTCTTGAGAAAAAGGCTACGGGCCGCCCATCCTGGTTGAGGGTGGCTGCTAAAGCGAAGTCGGATGCATCGCTTTCGACCTGGAAAGGGATGTTTTCGTCCACTGCCCGCAGCGCGGCCTTCTCAATGTCGTGTTTAATGCTGTTGAAGGCGGCGTGGGCCTCGGCCGTGAGCGGGAAGGACGTTGATTTCAGGAGGGGACGGGCCTTGTCGGAATAATTGGGGACCCATTGGGCGTAATAGGAGAAAAACCCCAGGCACCTTTTCAGGGCCTTGGGAGTGTTTGGTAGGGGTAGCTCCCGTAGGGGGCGCAATCGGTCGGGGTCCAGACCAATTTCCCCGTTTTCCACCACGCAGCCCAGGATATAGAGGCGCGTGGTGCTAAAGACACACTTATCCTCGTTGTAGGTGAGATTGAGTCTGAGGGCGGTTTTCAGAAATCTCGCGAGGTTCGAGTCGTGGTCTTGCTGGTCGTGGCCGCAGATTGTGACGTTGTCTAGGTATGGATAGGTGGCTGTTAACTGGTTCTCATCGACCATGCGGTCCATCTCCCACTGGAAGACCGAGACCCCATTCGTTACCCCAAAGGGGACTCTGAGGAAGTGGTAGAGGCGTCCGTTCGCCTCGAAGGCGGTGTATGGACGGTCCTCCGGCCTAATGGGGAGCTGGTGGTATGCCGATTTTAGGTCGATGGTGGAAAACACCCGGTATTGCGCAATTTGGTTAACCATATCCGCTATGCGGGGCAGAGGGTAGGCGTCTAGCTGGGTGTATAGATTAACCGTCTGGCTATAATCTATCACCATCCGCTTCTTTTCGCTACCCTTAACTACTACTACCTGGGCGCGCCACGGGCTGGTACTGCATTCGATGATACCCTCCCGCTTGAGTCTTTCTACTTCAGACGCAATGAACCGTCTGTCCTCCCAGCTGTACCGCCTACTCTTGGTCGCTATGGGTCGACAGTTGGGTGCGAGGTTGGCGAGCAGAGAGGGCGGCTTGACCTTCAGGGTAGCCAGACCGCACACTGTGAGGGGCGGCTGGGACCCACCGTAGGTAAGCGTGATACTTTGGTGGTGGCACTGGAAGTCCAGACCCAAGATCACGCTCACACAGAGATCTGGCATTATCAACAGTTTAAAATCTCTGTAATCAGTGCCTTTTACCGACAACATAACCGCGCAGAAACCTGTAATTTTTGAGGTATGAGTCTTATCAGCCATGGCGATTTTGCCCTGTGTAGGGACTATCGTTAGTGAAAGTCGTTTTACCAGGCTAGGATGAATAAAGCTTTCGGTGCTCCCGCAGTCAATCAAGCATTTAACCTTGTTCCCGTTTACCTCTATGTCCATCATCGATCTAGACAACGGATGCGGCCTGGATTGATCCACTGTGATTGAGGCCACCAGTGGGTCCTGGGGGTCCGTGTAGTCGGGACAAGATGGTGGACTCCATGAGGGTGGACAAGATGGCGTCCAAGATGGCCGCCCCCACGGCGCGCACGCGGCGGTGGCGGAGTTGGAGGCGGGGTTCCCTCTGCAGACTTTACTGAAATGTCCTTTCTTCCCGCATTTAAAACAGGTGGTGCCCTTCGCTGGGCACAAATGCCTGGAGTGTTTGTCCTGGCCGCAGAAGTAGCATTTCGGGCCCCGATGCATCGCGGCAGTAGTGGGGCTCCTGGGTGGAGGCTGAGGCTCCGACGGTGCTGGGCTGGCCTGAGACCTGGGAGGTGAAGATGGCTTCCAAGATGGCGGCCCCCACGGCACGCACGAGGCGGAGTGGGCCGCATGGCCTGAGGAACAGGATTCAGAGTTCCTCTGGGCCATATCCAGCGATCGCGCTATGCCCATAGCCTGTTTTAAGTCCAGTCCCTCCTTTTCAAACAGTTTCTGCCGAATGTAATTTGAACTGAGGCCCGCAATAAAGGAGTCTCGGATCAGCTCCTCCGTGTACACGGTGGCAGACACGGCCTTACAGTTACAGTCTCTGCCCAGTACTTTTAGGCTTAGCATGAAGTCCTCTAGTGACTCACCATGCCGCTGCGTGCGAGTGGTCAGAAGGTGCCTGGCGTACGCCTCGTTTATTGGCCGCACGTAGTGGGCCTTCAGAATGGTGCAGGCATCCTCGTAGCTGGTGGCATCTCGGATGAGAGGGGAGACCCGATGACTCACCCGGTTTCGCAGGATTCCCAGTTTCACGTCTCCGGTGGCGGTCGCGGCTGCTATGGCGGTGGCTGAGGTTACAATGAAAAATTTGAAGCATTGGAACCAGTGTCCGAACTGTGTGGCTGCGTCTGTGGCATGGGGGTCCAGATCCAAGCGCTCTGGTTTCAGGAGTCGATCCATCTTGGTGTTTTAGCGATTAAAATTGATGTGCCATCAATAACTCAAGGACAAGAAGTTAAAGGATTCAACTGAAGGCTTTTAATCGCTAAGAACATTGCACGTCATTCCACATCGGATTCGTCTGGCAGAACGACTCATACAGCTCTTGAGACCTTTATATGACAAAAGACAGGGGCGGAGCCAATACACACAATAGGGGAAAAGGGGGCGGTACACACAATACAATGCAGGTAAAACACAGGGGCTGATGAAGACATATATTTCATCACAAGGACATGGTTCTGAGCAGCCTGCCTCTACCTCTGCTGAAGCCACACGGGATGCACCATGTAGAACCGGTAGCAAGCGCAAGTTGAATAAATTGTAATTCACCAAGGATATTCACATGGGTGTTTGACAAAATATTATGGTGTTAAGTTTCCTTTTTTTTATAATGCCACACAAAATTTAATGATGTGCACTATTTCCACATCTTGCCCATTATTGCCTCCCAAGAGCTAACTCGCCCTTTCACTTGTTTCATGATGCATGTTAATACATGCCAGGACCCATTGAGCGGATGTGCAATGGGTGGATGAGTGTTTGAAGGACTATTTAGTGCAAAGGGAGTAGGAGTGGGTTTTGTTCTAGTGGTGGGAGTGGACCGCAGGATTTCATTTGATATGTTAGATACTAGGTGAACCTTTGCGATATTAGGGCATCCCCTGGCAGTAATGTAAGCAGCTGGTCTGGCGATGGATGCCCCATCTTCCTCCTGCTCCTTCTCCATGTTCTCCTCATCCGAGGATGAGTGATGAGCCCCTTCATCCACCTCTGCCTGCAAACTTCTCTCCTGCACAAAGTTGTGCAGGACACAGCACACCACTATCATTCTAGACACCCTGACTGGCGAGTACTAATGGGCGCCTCCAGACCTATTGAGGCACTAGGCATACCTTTAAAATTCCGATGGCTTGCTCGATGACACACCTGGGGGTCACGTGGCTGTCGTTGTAGTGCTCCTGTGCCTCATTGGTGGGCTCGTCACAGGTGTCAGGAGCCAAGTTTGAAGTGGGTATCCCTTGTCTCCTATGAGTCAGCTCTTAAGTCTGCTTCCTGGAACAAAATGGTTTTGGATGTTGGACTGCCTCAGTGTGAAGACATTGTGACAGCTCCCAGGAAATCTGGCGCAGACCTGCATGAACCTCTTCTTGTGGTTGCACACCAGCCGCGCATTGATGGATGAATATCCCTTGCGGTTTATAAAAACTCATGATTGCTGTGGTTGTGCTCGGATTGCTACACGTGTGCAGTCGATGGCACCGTGTACCTGGGAGAATCCAGCCAGAGGGGCAAATCCCAGTGCCCGCTCATTCTAGCTATTGTCATCACAGAGGAAATTTACATAATTGTCTGGCCTGGAAAACAATCCATCAGTGACCTGCCTTATGCATTTATGTGAAGCCGAGTGGGAGATCCTGGATATGTCGCCAGTAGCACCCTGGAAGAATCCAGAGGTAAAAAAGTTGATAGTGGTGATCACTTTCGCAGCCACTGGTAATGCATGGCCACCAGGTCCATCAGGGAGTAGGTCTTTCGCTAGGAGGCTGCCAATGTCTGCCAGCACCTGACATGAAAACCTCAGCCTCTGTCAGTAAACCCTGTGACATGGGTAGTAGCTCCTGCAGCCTCAGCCCCTCTCCTGTGCCCCTCCCTCCTGTGTACATGCTGATCCTCAGCCCCTCTCCTGTGCCCCTCCGTCCTGTGCACATGCTGATCCCACCACAGCACATTGTCGCTGCCGTGGATGCTGATGGTCTTCCTCTTCCAATGTGCTGTCAAACACATCCAAGGCACCTCCCATCCTGATCTTGTCAGTTTGAAATCCTTAAAGATTGAAAAAACCTATATCCACACAAGCACTCTCTACCAAACATTTGGCAGCGGGAACTGAGACAGCAGCAGCATTAATTGAGGTTTTATTCAGAGAATGCTGGAAATACTCAGCAGGTCAGGCAGCATCTGTGGAGAGAGAAACAGAGTTAACGTTTCAGGTCTGTGACCTTTCGTCAGAAACGTTAACTCTGTTTCTCTCTCCGCGGATGCTGCCTGACTTGCTGTGTATTCCAGCATTTTCTGTTTTTATTTCAGATTTCCAGCATTCGCAGTACTGTATTTTGCTTTTGTATAAGGTTTTATTCAGATGGGACAATGACAAGTTTTAAAAGCCACCTGAACAGCTGCTCAAACTCGCCTCCATTTCCCGAGCAGTGCTGCTGAAGTAAAATTTGGAGACAAGTTACAAACAATTTAAAAATACCCCAATTTACGTATCCTTAGGACATTAATTAAGGCAATGCATACCTGCCCACATCCAATTAGGAAATCCCCGACTTCCAAACGCACCTCTGTTAAATTCGGAAGCGGGTGTGTCGGAGCCGGGTTGTGCACCCGCTCTAAAAGTCAAACATTTTTACCCCCCACCCGCTCCCAACCTAACAGGTCTTGGAGGTTAAAAGTCCCCACTTTGTTTCAGTATCCCAGTGGTCCATCAAGACCATCTGTGGTGCCTCATTGTAGTTCATGCTCAGAACTAGTCTCTGGGTATCTCAAACGGGTCATGAGCTAGGACTCTAGTCAATAGGCTTAGTCCCCTAGCAAGAGAAATCAACACAATCCCAGGCTTGGGCAAACAATGCTGGTATAATCTGTACCATGTAGCTGTGCACAAAAGGTTGGGGCATTCGCCACGTGCCTCCGCAGTTGTTTGGAATGATCCAGTGACATAAAAGTTCAAGGCAACACTCACCTTGACAGCCACTGACAGAACCGTCCCTGTCCTTCAACTGTTTTCAAGCTGGAGATGTCCTAGTTCTCGGTAAATCGTAGTGTCCACATGCAGATAGCCTTGCTTATGTGGAAGTACAAATGCTTTAACCATTATACATGGATGGCAGTGTAAGAGTGACTTATGCTTGTTACAACTACCAAGCTAACTCTACTTTTAGAAAGAGGATCCAATATGGCTGACTTTAGGCCTACCCCATATAAAATGCATACTGAGTGACTCCAGTGCTGTTGAGGTGCTGAGAATGTATTATAGGTCAAGTTATTAACACAATTTACAACAGAGCCCAGTGTACAACAGTTGCTCAGCCTTTCAATGCCAGAGGCGTACATTATTCAATTATTGGGCATTAAGCAGGTCTCAGTACCCCATAATACAGGAGCTGGCGCCCAATGAACAGAAGCACAATGAGCACCAATATTATCAGTCGCCATCGTTTGTGTCACCTGTCCAGACTGCATATGCCTTACATACATTGTATGGTAGATACAGGACTGAAATTCATCCCCATATCAGCTGTTATATGGCGTGCACATCTCATCCCAAAAGCTTACGTGATTTCCTGATACGTGGTGCACACCAGGAGCCCACAATTGGAAGTTCTAAAATGTAGGAATCTGTGAGGTTGGTTATTATTATATGGGGGTGTTTGTCTCTCTCCTTCACCAGGTTACACAGCTCTGCCATGTGTGGGTAACCTGTTGCAAGCCTCTATTGATTCTGCTCTTCACCAGGTTACAAGAAAGGAATAAAGAGTTGCATTCATAGCATCATACGGCAGAGAAGAAAGCCATTCAGCCCATCGTGCCTGTGCCGGCTCTTTGAAAGAGCTCTCCAATTAGTCCCACTCCCCTGCTCTTTCCCCACAGCCCTGCAAGTGCCTCCTTTTCAAGTATTTGTCCGATTCCCTTTTGAAAATTACGACTGAATCTGCTTCCACCGCCCTTACAGGCAGTGCATTCCAGATCATAGCAACATGCTGCATCAAAAAAAATCTCCTCATCTCCCCCTCGGGTTCTTTTGCCAATGATCTTAAATCTGTGTCCTCTGGTTACCGACCCTCCTGCCAATGGAGACAGTTTCTCCCTAGCTACTCTATCAAAACCCCTCATAATGTTGAACATCTCTATCAAATTTCCTCTTAACCTTCTCTGCTCTAAGGAGAAAAATTACTGCTTCACTACTCTCTCCACATAACAGAAGTCACTCATCCCTGGTATCATTCTGGTAAATCTCCTCTGCACCCTCTCCAAGTCATTTGTGTAGCATCTTTCAGAAACATCCTTAAACACTTCATATACAATGAAATACTTTAAATTACAGTGATGTAGACAAAAGTGGTAGCTATTTTGCGCACTGCAAGATCCCACAAACAGCAATGATTAGTTAATCTGTTTTTGTTGTTGTTGCCTGAAGGAGGTGTATTAGCCAAAATGCCAAGAGAACTCGTTGCCCTTGTTCTGGGATCTTTAACATTCTCCTGAGCCAATGGAACAGACTGACAGAGCTTCTGTCTAACATCTCATCTGAAGGATGGAACCTCCAACAACACAGCACTATCAGCATTTTCCTAAAATGTAGGCACAGATTATGTGATCAAGTTCTGGAGTGAGGCTTTAACACGCAATGTTATGACCCAGAAATGAGTGTAGTAGTTGTTAAGTTCAGTCAGTAGCAAACTACAAAAGATTCAAAGCAGAAAACCTTGTGCTCTTTACTGATCAGCCATTTCAACTAACAACATACGGCTGTTAATCATACAGACACTTCCAGGACAGAGAGAGCAGCCAGCAAACCTCCTCCACTTGACAATAGGTTCAAAGTTAGAACAATATCGAAACAGTGGAAGTACCACCAACTCAGTCAAGTTGACACTGGGAGGTGCGCGAGGGAGGCTGAGGACAATTTTTAGGGTTCCCCTGTGTGGAGGAAGCTAGGAGAGAAAAAGGAGAATCAAACTTTTTAAGCCTCCAGTCCCCAGCAATGCATTATGTTCCAATGTACTACACCGCCCATTAAAATGTTTTACTTTAAAATTAAACTTTCATCGTTTCTCATGACTAACCTTTAATATTAACCATGCTGTTATAATAGTTTGCGTTAATAATCCTGTGCAGGTGTTTTATTACTTGTAATTGTTTCGTTATGATGATTCTGTTTATAGAATGCTCAGCACACTTTTTGGAATATGACTGAACTAGGGCAACCACAATTAGTTATCTCAGTAACAAATATTGTTTGTTAAGTAACTAAAAGTTTCACAAAAAAACCCCAAACCATTTTGTGCTTTTCCACCCACTTGACTTCCCTCTTGTTGGCTGAGTACCTTCAGCTCCAAATTCCCACTGATTCAGTACATTTTGCCCAAATTAGACATTTTCCCAGACAGTGAATGAAGAATTAACATTTGATGATTAACTGCAACCTTTCTCCTTATTCACAGTCAATGGAGGAAACTACTGACCACAGTCGCCATTTAAAGTCGAAAGTAGCATTTGTGTAGCACGCTGAATGTGGAAATTACATTTGAATTTGAATTTTTGGTTGCAGTCTTCCTGGTTTTAGTCTCAGCTTGGCTCAGTTGGTAGCCCTCCCACCTATGAGTCAAAGGTTTGTGGGTTGAATATCCAATCCAGGCTAACACCCCAGTGTAGTTCTGCATTGTTGGACCTTCAGATCAGACATTAAACTGCAAACCTGTGTGACAGTTCAGGTGAATGTTGAAGATCTCGTGCCATTCAGGACGTTCTCCTGGTATCCTGGCCAACAGTTCTCTATCAACCAATACCATCAAAACAGGTTGACTGGACAATCGTTTTATTGCTGTTTGAGCTGTGTGAAAAATGGCTGCCACATTTACCTATAAAACAAGTTATTTTCCAAAGTACAGGAAACTTTCGTTTAACCGGAGGTTAAATGTCCGGAAAGCTCTATCTACCAGCAAAATTCAGGAGCCGTTTCCTATAAGTTTTTTTACTTCTCGTTGCTTTTTTTTTCCAGTCAGGCTCTGCAAGGTCTAGCTGAAGCTGTTGCTTAGCTACAGACGCTTTTAAGCTGCGGCCGACTGTTTTGAAGCTGTAACAGGGTTTGTTGATTCACACGGAGCTCAAAAGCTCCGTATGTTTTAACATTAGCGCTGGTTTCTACGGCAGTTTTGATGGTACGGCACCAGCTCGGTCCAGTCAGTGCCGGATACCAGAAAGTTTCCTGTTGTGGCGTACCGACCACAGAAAGGACACAAACCGCTTTTCGGTCCGTAGACTATAAATCAGGCGTCATGCCTTTAAGAAGGATCACACCTTTAAGAAACTCGATCTGCAACATAGTTAAGCCCAGAGCGGGGGAGGAGCAGTCGAAGCTGTGGACTGATGAAAGGCAGTCGGACTTGGTGTAGGCTCTGACGCCATTTTGTGTTCAACATGCAGTCTCAACAATTAAACCTTTGCTGTTGAACCTCTCCGAGTTCAGTATTTTTTGCTAGGAGTACGTAGACTCCTACATTGGTGACCCCGACGCTCAGGACAACTCCTAAGCGTAGCCATGGCTGACACAAACGCAGTTTCTGTGAAGCTGCCGGAGTTCTGGGAGAACCTAGCCACCGCCTGGTTCTTTCAAGCCGAATCGCAATTCCGACTCCGCGGCATCACCGCCGACGCAACGATGTACGACTACCTCCTCGCCTCCCTGGGCAGCTCCACAATCACGAAAGTCTGTATTGCATGTGAAATGTGATACAGTGTTATGTAAATGAAAGTCTTTTTTATGCTATTTCTGCTTCTGCTCTGTAATATTTCACATCATTTCATTGTTATGAGAAAAAAGCTCTTCTCCCCACAAAGCTATAAAATAGACCACTTTGCACAAAATTAAAATAACAACAGCAACTTGTATTTATATAGCATCTTTGATATAGAAAAACAGGTCCAGTAATGTAGTGATTATGTTAAGATTGATAGCTTTTTGTTAACCAAAGTGTATTAAGGGATATGGGCCAAAGGCGGATTTATGGAGTCAGGTCGCAGTTCAGCCATGATCTCATTGAATGGCGGAGCAGGCTTGAGGGGTTGAATGGCCTACTCCTGTTCCTATGTTCTTGCAGAGAGTCAGCACGGGCTCGACGGGCCAAATGGCCTCATACTGTGCTGTAACCTTTCTATGATTCTGTGATTATGTCTCCTTGTTCTTGATTCCCTCACCAGAGGAAATAATTTCTCCGTATCGACCCTATCAAATCATTTTAACATTTTATACACCTCCATCACCCCTCAATCTCCTATAATCAAGGGAATACAAGAAAGGTTTATGCAGCCTGTCCTCATAAGTTAACCCGCTAAGCCCCAGTATCATTCTAGCAAATCTGCACTGCACCCTTTCCAAGGCCAATGTATACTTCCTGAGGTGCGGTGCCCAAAACTGAACGCAGTGTCCAGATGGGGTCTGACCAAGGCTCTGTACAGTTATAGCATCACTTCCTCCCTTTGTAATCCAGCTCCCTAAAGGCCAACATTCCATTAGCCATTTTGACTGCTTTTTGTATCTGTCTACGGGCTTTTAATGATTTGCGTACTTTGACTCCAAAATCTCTTTGCTCCTCTACAGTCCATAGTTTCTCACCATTTGAAAAATACTCTCATTTATCTTTCTTGGGTCCAAAGTGGATGAGCTCACATGCCCACACTGAACTCCATTTGCCATAGTTTTGCTCACACACTTAATTTGTCTATGTCCCTTTCTAACTTCCTGTTCCCATCTGCACTACTTTTTTGCTTCCCATTTCCACCCTTCCCTCACCTTCACATGGTCCATCTTCGACTCTTCCCTTCCCTTTCTCAACTTCTCTGTCTCCATCTCTGGGGATAGGCTATTGACAAACATTCACTATAAGCCCACTGACTCCCACAGCTACCTGGACTACACTTCCTCCCACCCTGCTTCCTATAAAGACTCTATTCCATTCTCCCAGTTTCTCCGTCTGCGCCGCATCTGCTCTGACGATGCCACCTTCCATATTAGTGCTTCCGACATGTCTTCCCAACCGAGGATTCCCCTCTACTGTAGTTGACACAGCCCTTCACCGTGTCCATTCTATTTCCCACACTTCTGCTCTCACCCCTTCCCCTCCCTCCCGGAACCACGATAAGGTTCCCTTTGTCCTCACCTTTCACCCCACCAGCCTCCACATTCAATGGGTCATCCTCCGCCATTTTGGCCACCTCCAGCGTGATCCCACCACCAAACACATCTTCCCCTCACCTCCCCTTTCAGCATTCTGAAGGGACCACTCCCTCCGCGACACCCTGGTCTACTCCTCTATCACCCCCAACACCCCTTCCCCTTCACCCGGCACCTTCACGTGCAAGCGCAGGAGATGCAACACCTGCCCTTTACCTCCTCCTTTCCCACTGTCCAGAGCCCCAAACACTTCCAGGTGAAACAGCGATTTACTTGTATTTCTTGCAGTTTAGCATATTGTATTCGCTGCTCACGATGCGGTCTCCTCTACATTGGGGAGACCAAACACAGATTGGGTGACCGCTTTGTGGAACACCTCCATTCAATCCGTAAGGGTGAACCCGAGCTTCCGGTCATCTGTCACTTTAATTCTCCGCTCCACTCCCACTCTGACATCTCCGCCCTCAGCCTCTTACACTGTTCCAATGAAGTTCAACGTAAACTCGAGGAACAGCACCTCATCTTTCGATTAAGCACTTTATTGCCTTCTGGACTTAACAGAGAGTTCAACAATTTCAGACCATAACCTCTGCCCCTATCGTTTTGTTCCATTTTTTTTCTCTCTCTCACATGGCAGCTGTCGATCATTCTGCCAGTGCCATTAACACTTCATCTAGAGTCATCTTTTGTTTCTTAACTTGTCCCATTACCATCTCCTTTTGCCTTGCACCATCATCCCTTTTGTCTCTTAATCTCTCCTGCCTTCCATCCTGTCACAGACCTTCCCTTTTGTTCTTTCCTCCCCTCCCCCCTTTCCCTGCCCCTACACCTGTTCCATCTCCAACTTTTTCCTGTTCTGACGAAGGGTCATCGACCTGAAACGTTAACTCTGATTCTCTCTCCTCAGATGCTATCTGACCTGTTGAGTATTTCCAGCATTTCCTGTTTTTATTTCAGATTTCCAGCATCTGCAGTATTTTGCTTTTGCACTACTTACTGTCCCATCTAACTTAGTGTCATCTGCATAATTGGATATACAACTCTATTTCTTCATCCAAATCATTAATAAATATGGTGAAAAGTTGAGGCCCCAGAACTGATCTCTGGGGAACAACATTTGTCACATCCCACCAATCGGAGTACCTACCATTTATCCCCACTCCCTGTCTCCTACCTCATAACCAATTTCCAACCCAAGTCAAAAGACTATCTCCAATTCCATGCACTCTCATTTTTGCTAATAATCTCTTGCGCGGAACCTTATCAAATGCCTTTTGGAAGTCCATATAGATAACATCCATAGACACTCCCTTATCTACCTTGTTAGTGACCTCCTCAAAAAATTCAAGTAGATTAGTCAGACATGACTTACCCTTAACAAAGCCATGTTGGCTCACTCTGCTCAGCTCATAGTTGTTCAGGTGCTCATTCACTCTATCCCTCATGACAGACTCCAGTAGCTTCCCCACAACTGATGTTAAACTGAAAGTTACCTGGTTTCGCTCTCCCACCCTTCTTAAATAATGGAGTGACATTAATAAAATTCCAATCTGACGGCACAATTTCTGAATCAAGAGAGCTTGATTTAACGCTCAGTGTTCCCTGTAATTTTTTTTGGTGCACGGGCCCTTTAACTGGCTGCACACTGCATTCAATTTTTCGTGCATGCGCGGTTATTGCCATTGTAAAGCTGGTGAGCGGCCTGCGTGGGACCTCCAGACCACTGCGCAGCTTAGCGGGAGCGTTGCTAACGCTTCTGCAATTCACTCACCTACTTCTGTAATACCCTGGGGTGGAAACCATCAAGTCCTGGAGATTTAATGATTTTAAGTCTCATTATTTTTTTCATTACATTATTATTCCTTATATTGAATCCAATTATTCATATCCAAATATGACACTTAAATGAATTCAGCAAATACAATCAAGTACAAAGACTAAACATATATACAATGAGAAAATTTACCTGCAATGGCTTAATTACCTTTTTATGCAGGGTTTGGAAAATAATGTAGTCTCGAGATTGTCAAATTCTGCCTGTCTTTCACCTCAGATCCCCTATCAGTCTCGGTGTCAGCTGCACGTGAATTGTAACACATGTAACACAAGACTCATGTTATGGAGTCCCCTGGCTCGGCATCTGAGAAGGAACTGCTGAACTAGAAAACAACTGTTTTTTTTCTTCTGATGACTTGTTATCTGATTTAGCGGAGAAGATTGCTTTAGGGATGGGTGTGGATGGGTTCCCAAGCAAACAGACACAGCTTAATGTGAATGGATCAACTGTGATCTTGTTCAGAATACAGGAACAATCTGATGTTTACATCAGATTGTGATTTCTTTTTTAAGAAGAATCTGGGCATCCATTAATAATTCAAAAACAGTGATCATCGTCTGAGCTTCATGCAACAAACATTTGCAACAGTAACGCAGTAGCAAAAAGAAAGAAAAACAAATGCATTTATTTTGAGAGAAATTAGATCATGTTACTTTAAAATAAAAATAGGGAATTTTGAAAAAACACAATGGAGCCGGAGGTTCTGTAGGGGCTGCTCCGGCAGTGGAAGAGCAGACCCTATCCCGAAATGCAGGGAGGAGATCATTTGCATGGTCTGGGTTGGCTGTCAGCGCCTGCAAAGGCAAATCAGCAGTGCTCGCTCCAGGCAGAAGGTAAATGGTGGTTTCAGGAATCTTCAGCTCCAAAAGAAGCCATTTTGCCTCAAGCCATAAGGCAATCGATCCACTTTTGCATTGATTATCTTTGTCTAGGTAAGGTTTGGGGACTATCAAAAGGCCTCAAAGGGACTCATGACAGATTTCAGCTGGTCACAGTTCCAGCGAGGCCTTATAAGTGTGTAAAAGTTGGAACTCCCAGGGTAGTCAAGGAACTCACCGCCACGCCCCCTCAATCTAGGAAAGTGGCAACCTCAAAAAAAATAGGGTGGAATCCATATGGAACTGGGTCCGGCCCTATTTTCCAGATCCAGTGATCCACCAAGACTCCACCTTGGCCCAGAGCATAATTTTGGGCCCAGTGAGTTTGTTAGTATCTGAAAAAGAAAGTTTAATATTTTGTGTTCTGATAGAGGGTCCCAACCAAATTACCAACCTGTCTTTTTCATTCAAATGCTCACTAATCTGTGTATTTCCAGTATTTCCATTTTTATTTATAGATTTTCAATAATCCTAATTTTGTACCTAACATTTGCCTCTAAAATATTCATCTCTTGCTGAACCAGAGCTGTTGTGGCCTGCATTCTGGTATGAGAAGGATCTCGGATTGCCCCTCGACAACCAAGTCCAAGTCCTTCTGTGCACTCGACAACTTCCAGGATTAACTTCCGAGACATCTGTTCTTGTTACTGTTGCAGTTGCGTCTGGATCCATCACCTTATTAAAATGCTGCATTCAGTGCTCATTTTGCTGCTGAGATATTTTGCTATTGCAAGAATATCGGAAGGTTTATTTATAAAGCATTAATTAATCTCCCATGGCATTGCTCATGGGTAATCTGCGGCGTGGAGCACAGTTGTGAAGCTTAAATGGAGCTGTGTTTAACTTGGCTTGTCCCTATACATAGAAACGTAGAAGATAGGAGCAGGAGTAGGCCATTCGGCCCCTCGAGCCTCCTCTGCCATTTAATGAGATCATGGCTGATCGTCCAAATTCAGTACCCTGTCCCTGCTTTCTCCCCATAGCCCTTGATTCCTTTAACCTCAAGAAATATATCTAACTCCTTCTTGAATATATTTAATGAATTGGCCTCAATTGCCTTCTGTGGTAGAGAATTCCACAGGTTCACCACTCTCTGGGTGAAGAAATTCCTCCTCATCTTTGTCCTAAATGGCTTACCCCTTATCTTTAGACTGTGACCCCTGGTTCTGGACTCCCCGGCCATCGGGAACATCCTTCCTGCATCTAGTCTGTCTAGACCTGTTAGAATTTTATAAGTTTCAATGAGATCCCTTCTCATTCTTCTAAACTCCAGCGAATATAAGCCCAATCGACCCAATCTCTCCTCATACATCATTCCTGCCATCCCAGGTATCAGTCTGGTGAATCTTCACTGCACTCCCTCCATGGCAAGAACATCCTTCCTCAGATAAGGCGACCAAAACTGCACACAATACTCAAGGTGTGGTCTCACCAAGTCCCTGTACAACTGCAGCAAGACATCCTTGCTCCTGTACTCGAATCCTCTCGCTATGAAGGCCAACATACCATTTGCCTTCTTAACCGCCTGCTGCACCTGCATGCTTACCTTCAGCGACTGGTGCACAAGGACACCCAGGTCTCGTTGCACTTCCCCTTTTCCCAATCTATTGCCATTCAGATAATAATCTGTCTTCCTGTTTTTGCCACCGAAGTGGATAACCTCGCATTTATTCACATTATACTGCATTTGCCATGCATCTGCCCAATCACCCAACCTGTCCAAATCATACTGGAGTTTCATAGAGTCATAGAGTTTTACAGCACAGAAAGAGGCCCATCGTGTCTGCGCCGCCCATCCATCCCTGTCCAGTCTAATCCCATTTTCCAGCATTTGGTCCATAGCCTTGTATGCAATGGCATTTCAAGTGCTCATCCAAATGCTTCTTGAATGTTGTGAGGGTTCCTGCCTCTACCACCCTTTTAGGCATTGAGTTCCACATTCCAACCACCCTCCGGGTGAAAAAGTTCCTCCTCAAATCCCCTCTAAATCTCCTGCCCCTTACCCTGAATCTATGCCCCCTTGTTATTGACCCCCCTACTAAGGGGAAAAGTTCCTCTTTGTCTACCCTATCTATGCCCCTCATCATTTTGTACACCTCAATCAGGTCCCCCCTCAGCCTTCTTTGCTCCAAGGAAAACAACCCCAGCCTGTTTAGTCTTTCTTCATAGCTGAGGCGCTCCATCCCAGGTAACATCCTGGTGAATCTTCTCTGCACCCTCTCCAAGGCAATCACATCCTTCCTATAGTGAGGCGACCAGAACTGCACACAGTACTCCAGCTGTGGCCTCACCAGCGTTTTGTACAGCTCCATCATAACCTCCCTGCTCTTATATTCTATGCCTCGGCTAATGAAGGCAAGTATCCCATATGCCTTTTTAACCACCTTATCTACCTGTTCCGTGCCTTCAGGGATCTATGTACATGTACATAGTTTCTCTGCATCCTCCTCACAGCACACACGTCCACCCAGCTTTGTGTCATCTGCAAACTTGGAGATATTACATCTAGTTCCCTCGTCTAGATCATTTATATATATTGTGAATAGCTGGGGTCCTAGCACCGATCCCTGCGGTACCCCACTAGTCACTGCCTGCCACTCGGAAAAAGACCCATTTATTCCAACTTTTTGCTTCCCGTCTGCCAACCAGTTCTCTATCCAAGTCAGTACCTTACCCCAAATCCCATGTGTTTTAACTTTGCACGCTAATCTCTTATGCGGGACCTTATCGAAAGCCTTCTGAAAGTCCAAATACACCACATCCACTGGTTCTCCCTTATCTATTCTACCAGTTACATCCTCAAAAAATTCCAGTAGATTAGTCAAGCATGATTTACCTTTTGTAAATCCATGTTGACTGATGTAAGAAAAAGGAGACTTACCATCAAATAACTTTAAAGTAAGCTTTAAGTAACTTATAAACACACTATATACAAGAGAGGTCTTTACCATGCCTCTGGTAGAAGCCTCTTACAATACTGAACAGACCAGTATTTATACCAGTCCAACAGGAAGTGACATATGACAGGAAGTGAGGTATGTACACAGTTCATAGTTCATAGTTCACAGGAAGTGATGACATAACTTCCCGGATGTTATCATTTTTATCACATTCTTCCCTCCTGCAGGATTAGGAGGCTGTGGTCTACCTTTTGGTCCGCAGCCGCCGAACAAGGAAGAGTCGCACCCGTTTGGTTTCCCGTCGTAGAGGGTCGCTGGTCCGCTTACATGCGATTGGCCATTGGTCAGAGTCTGTGTGGCCTGGATTGCCCTGTGAAGGGTCGGGGAGATCATGGCTTCGAGTACGAGCCCCAATAGGTTCAAAGTCGGACTGCCTCTGTTCAGAGGGAGGTGCAGAGCTGGTCTGTGGTGGATCAGTACTTTCATGCGCGGTACTGGGAGGGTCGCAACCTTGAGCACGGGGTTCTACCGGCACCAAGCTAGTTGGTGTCCGATCAGGATCCTGGAGAGGGGTACCCGATAGGTCCCAAGAGTTTCCTGGTGAAATGCCATCACCCGATGTCCCACTAGGTCCTGGTGGGCAGGGAGCCAGATCCCGTAATGATACGGTAGATTCTCGGCCGTCGGAATATCGTATGTTTGCATAGGTGGGGTTGGCATCGGTTAGTTCGACCTCGTCTACAAGAGGGTCATTTTTAGACGTCCGAACGTATCTTCGGAGTAATACAGGTCCAGGAGTAGTTAGCCATGACGGGAGTGATGTCCCATGAGATGAGCGACGCTGGAATCCAAAGAACCGCTCATGAGGTGTAGTATTTGTGGCTGTAGAAAGCAGGGACCGTATAGAGTGCAATGCATCCGGAAGCACTGTTTCCCATTGCTGGTCTGGTAGGCCCCGAGATCTTAAAGCGAGACGTACGGAATTCCAGATGATACCGTTATACCTCTCTACCTGCCCATTTCCGATGGGATGGTATGGTGTTGTTTTGCTTGTAGCAATTCCCCGTTCTGAGAGGTAGTCCTTGAGTTCCCTTGACATAAAGGATGGACCCCGATCTGAGTGAATATAAGCCGGCATGCCACAGAGAGAAAATACCTGCTCAAGGCAGCAGATTACTGTGGACGCCAGCATATTGGAGCAGGGGAAGGCAAACGGAAAACGTGAATATTCGTCGATCATGGTGAGCAAATATGTGTTCCGAGTTGAAGAGGGCACTGGGCCCTTAAAATCGATGCTAAGTCGTTGCATCGGTTGGGTTGCATGTATGAGTATACCATCTGAGGGGCGGAAGAACTGAGGTTTTAATTCCGCACAAAGCCGGCATTCTGAGCATATTTTCTTTACATCTCCAGTGGAAAAAGGGAGATTCCGTGATCGTACAAAATGTAGCATGCGCGTAACGCCAGGATGACACAAACCATTGTGGACATCCATGAGAGTGGAGGATGACATAGTGGAGCAGAATGCCCGTGTGAGGGTGTCCGGGGCCACATTCTCCTTGCCAGGCCGATAGAGAATGGTATAACCAAAAGAGGCCAGTTCCATCCTCCAAAGTTGTATTTTATTATTCTTAATTTTGGTTCGTTTTCGATTATCGAGCATGAAGGCGACTGATCGTTGGTCCGTGATCAATGTAAAGTGCTGGCGAGCTAGAAAATGGTTCCACTTCCGTACTGCCTCTATGATGGCTGTGGCTTCTTTCTCAACCGGAGGATAATGTAGCTCGGCACCTTGTAAGGTCCTGGACATAAATGCTACAGGACGACCTTCCTGATTCAGAGTAGCCGAGATCGCCACCTCCGAGGCATCACATTCAACCACGAAAGGGAGATTCTCATCAATGGAGTGAAGAGCCGCTTTCTCCAACTGTTTTTTGAGAAGGTTAAAGGCTGCAACAGCCGCTGTTCCCAGTGGAAATGATCTAGCATGCAGCAAGGGTTGGATTTCGTCCGAAAAATGAGGAATCCATTTAGCGTAGTATGCAAACAGACCGAGAGCCCGACGTAAAGAAGCCGGATTCTTAGGTGACGGGAGCTCTTGGAGCAGGCGAAGTCTTTCTGGGTCTGGCTTAATGATACCATTGCCTACGCAGTAGCCAAGGATGTTGATGGTCGGTTGCGACTCAACAGATTTGGATTCATTCAGGGTCAAATTACGGCGATGGAGGGCATCCCGAAATTTTTGGAGGTTGGAGTCGTGTTCCTGTTGATCGTGACCTGCAATGGTAATGTTATCAAGATAGGGAAAAGTGTCCCTTAGGTTTTCCTGCTTAACCAGGCCATCCATTGCCCGTTGAAAGACAGCCACTCCATTAGTAACCCCGAATGGGAGGCGACGAAATTGGTACAGCCGTCCATTAGCCTCAAAGGCTGTGTACTGCTTATCTGAGACCTTCAAGGGTAACTGATGATAGGCACTTTTTAAATCGTAAGTTGAGAACACTTTGTATTCGGCCAGTTTATTAACCATATCATCAATGCGTGGCAATGGGTAGGCGTCCAAGTCGGTATATTGATTGATGGTTTGCGAATAATCGATGCATAGTCGCTGTTTGTGAGGTTTTAGAGGGTTCTTGACAATGACGACTTGAGCCCGCCAGGGCGACGAACATGGTTCAATGATATCCTCTGCTAGAAGTCGAGAGATTTCAGCCGCAATAAAAGATTGGTCTTCCTGATTAAAGCGCCGCGATTTCGTTATTATCGGTTGGCATTGAGGCGGAATACTGGCAAATAATGAGGGTTCATCAAGTGAAGCTGCTGATAATGCACAAAATGGTAATTTAGATGATATATTAGAAATAGTAAGTCCGGGTTTGGATCCACCAAACTCAATGGTGAGTTTCTTATGCTGTTTTTGGAAGTCCAGCCCTAAGAGGAGATCACTACATAAGTCTTTGAGCACCGAAAGTCGGGTGGAGGGATACATACGACCATGAAGTGTCATATCAACAACACAAAAGCCGGAGATTCTGGTATTAAGTGATGACTGGGCCATCGCAATTGCCTGGTCCGATGGGAAGACATGTAGTTTCAATTTCGCAACAATCTGTTCCTTAATGAAACTATCAGTACTTCCTGAGTCAATTAAGGCATCTAAGGTATGCCCTTTAATTGAAATTTTTGTGGCTGCCTGAGACAGGTTCTGTGGGCAAGCAGCTGTAATTGGTGTCGTTGCACAGAGAGTGGCTAAAACTCTCGGTGTGCTTCTTCGGGAGAGAGCTCGAGAGGAAGCTTGATAGGTCCTAGCTGGAGCATCTCGATAGGCCCTAATTGGGGCAGTTCGGTAGGCCTTAGCTGGATTGGCCCTCGTAGAGGCCCTTGATAGGCAAACTTTAGCAAAGTGTCCTTTTTTCCCGCAATAACTGCAGATTGCATTGCGAGCAGGGCAGGTTTTCCTAGGGTGAAAAGCATCTCCACAAAAGAAGCATTCCTTCCTAGATTGCCAAGAGGCTGCTAAAGTGGGGTCGTCCTCCTCTTCTTCATCAGAATTATCAGAATTAGATTCCCCCATGATAGGGTTCACCTGAGACCGCTTGAATTGTCTGGTTGCAGCTACAGCAGCAGATCGAGATCTGGGCAGCTGATAGAGGTCTGCATTTCTCTTTGCCAAATCCAGTGAACAAGCTAGGTCAAAAGCTTTTTGTAGCTCAAGTGTTTTACTTTCTAGTAGACGCTGGCGTATAAATGGAGAGGCAATCCCGCAGATGAAAGCATCACGAATCATTTCTTGGCGGTACAGCTCAGCTGAGGCTGCCTGAAAGTTACAATCTACGCTGAGCCTGCGAAGTTCTTGCAGGAATTCGTCAATTGATTCCCCTGGCCCTTGTCGGGCTGTGGCCAGTAGATGTCTAGCATAGACCTCATTTGGGGTCTTCGCATACAGTTTCTTAAGTGCCCGAATCACCTCTTCGTAATTATCCCAGTCATCAACATATTCGAACACTTTTGGGGTCACATAATTGACAAGTATCTTCAATTTAGCAGGAGCATCCGCTTTACATTCATCCAGAAAATTCTCAAAAGTACGATACCAATGCTTCCATACCCTGCCAGCTGCTGGTGTATTCGGGTCCAAGTCCAGACGAATAGGTCTAAGGATTTTCTCCATGATGGGTGGTTCCCTGGATCCTTAACTTCCGAGTTTGTCTGAAGGTCTAGTATTTGTCAGTGTAAATACTAAGTTACTTAAATTGATGTAAGAAAAAGGAGACTTACCATCAAGTAACTTTAAAGTAAGCTTTAAGTAACTTATAAACACACTATATACAAGAGAGGTCTTTACCATGCCTCTGGTAGAAGCCTCTTACAATACTGAACAGACCAGTATTTATACCAGTCCAACAAGAAGTGACATATGACAGGAAGTGAGGTATGTACACAGTTCATAGTTCATAGTTCATAGTTCACAGGAAGTGATGACATAACTTCCCGGATGTTATCATTTTTATCACATTGACTTTGTCCGATCCTGTCACTGTTTTCCAAGTGCTCTGCTATTACATCTTTTATAATGGACTCTAGCATTTTCCCAAATAACAACAGAAAATGCTGGAAAAACTCAGGAGGACAGGCAACATCCGTGGAGAGAAATTTGAGTTGACGTTTCGGGTCGAACCCTTCTTCAAAACTGGAAAGAAAACAGATCGAAGGCAGGGCTGCGATCGGACAAAAGAAGTGAAAGAAACAAAAGAGCTAGACGAGATGGTAATAGGCTGAGATTAGGTGTAAAGTGAACTGGCAGGGCAAGAGATAGCTGCCAGGTGGGAGAGAGAAACAAAAGGAAAGGGGGGGCGGAGAGGAGTGGAAAAATTACAAGAAAAAATGTGTAATAGGGGCCGAGGTTATCATCTGAAATTGTTGAACTCGATATTGAGTCTGAAAGGCTGCAGAGTGCCTAATCGGAAGATGAGGTGCTGTTCCTCGAGTTTACGTTGAGCTTCCGTGGAACAATACAAGAGGCCAAGGACGGTGAGGTCCGAGTGGGAATGGAGCGGTGAATTAAAATGACAGGCGACCGGAAGCTCGGGGTCACCCTTACGGACTGAACGGAGATGTTCCGCAAAGCGGTCACCCAATCTGCGTTTGGTCTCCCCAATGTAGAGGAGACCGCATCGTGAGCAGCGAATACAGTATACTAGATTGCGAGAAGTACAAGTAAATCGCTGTTTCACCTGGAAGGGGTGTTTGGGGCCCTGGACAGTGGGAAGAGGGGAGGTATAGGGGCAGGTGTTACATCTCCTCCGCTTGCACGGGAAGGTGCCAGGCGAAGAGGAAGGGCTGTTAGGGGTGATAGAGGAGTGGACTAGGGTGTCTCAGAGGGAGCGGTCCCTACGGAATGCTGAAAGGGAAGGGGAGGGGAAGATACGTTTGGTGGTGGGATCACTTTGGAGGCAGCGGAAATGCCGGAGGATGATCCGTTGAATGTGGAGGCTGGTGGGGTGAAAGGTGAGGACAAGGGGAACCCTATCGTGGTTCCGGGAGGGAGGGGCAGGGGTGAGGGCAGAAGTGCGGGAGATGGAACTGACACGGTCGAGGGCAGTGTCAACCACGGTAGAGGGGAATCCTCAGTTGCGGAAAAAGGAAAACATGTCTGAAGCACTGGTGTGGAAGGTGGCATCGTCGGAGCAGATACGGCGGAGACGGAGAAACTGGGAGAATGGAATAGAGTCCTTACAGGAAGCGGGGTGGGAGGAAGTGTAGTCCAGGTAGCTGTGGGAGTCAGTGGGCTTGTAGTGAATATTGGTCGATTACCTATCCCCAGAGATGGAGACGGAGAAGTCGAGGAAGGGAAGGGAAGAGTCAGAGATGGACCATGTGAAGGTGAGGGAAGGGTGGAAATTGGAGGCAAAGTGAATGAAATTGTCAAGTTCGGGGCGAGAGCAGGAAACGGCACCGATACAGTCATCAATGTATCGGAAAAAGAGGTGAGGGAGGGGACCCGAGTAGGACTGGAACAAAGATTGTTCCACATAGCCCACGAAAAGGCAGGCATAGCTAGGACCCATGCGGGTACCCATGGCAACACCTTTGATTTGGAGGAAATGAGTGGAGTTAAAGGAGAAGTTGTTCAACAATTTCAGATGATAACCTCGGCCCCTATTACACATTTTTTCTTGTAATTTTTCCACTCCTTTCCGCCCCCCCCCCCCTTTCCTTTTGTTTCTCTCTCCCACCTGGCAGCTATCTCTTGCCCTGCCAGTACACTTTACACCTAATCTCAGCCTATTACCATCTCATCTAGCTCTTTTGTTTCTTTCACTTCTTTTGTCCGATCGCAGACCTGCCTTCGATCTGTTTTCTTTTCTTTCCAGTTTTGAAGAAGGGTTCGACCCGAAACATCAACTCAAATTTCTCTCCACGGATGTTGCCTGACTTGCTGAGTTTTTCCAGCATTTTCTGTTGTTATTTCGGATTTCCAACATCTGCAGTATTTTGCTATCGTTCTAGCATTTTCCCCACTACCGATGTCAGACTTACCGGTCTATAATTCCCCGTTTTCTCTCTAACACCCTTTTTAAATCGTGGGGTTACATTAGCTATCCTCCAATCCATGGGAACTGTTCCAGAGTCTATAGAATTTTAGAAGATGGCCAGCAATGCATCTACTATTTCTAGGGCCACTTCCTTAAGTACCCTAGGATGTAGATTATCAGACCCTGGGGATTTATCGGCCTTCAATCCTGTCAATTTCCCTAACACCATTTCCCTACAAATACTGATTTTATTCAATTCCTCCCTCTCATTAGACCCCATGTTCCCCGACATCTCTGGGAGGTTATTTGTGTCCTCCTTTGTGAAAACAGAGCCAAAATATGTATTTAATTGATCTGCCATTTCTTTGTTCCCCATTATAAATTCCCCAGATTCTGACTGCAAGGGACCTACGCTTGACATCACCAATCTTTTTCTCTTCACATATCTATAGAAGCTTTTACAGTCAGTTTTTATGTTCCCTGCAAGCTTACTCTCGTAATTTATTTTCCCCCTCTTAATTAATCCCTTTGTCCTCCTTTGCTGAATCCTAAACTGCTCCCAATCCTCAGGTTTGCTGCTTTTTCTGGCCAAATTGTATGTCCTCTCCTTGCATCTTATGCTATCCCTAATTTCCCTTGTTAGCCACAGTTGAGTCACCTTTTTTGTTTTATTTTTATGTCAAACAGGGGTGAACAAATTCTGTAGTTCATCCATGCAATCTTTAAATGTTTGCCATTGCCTATCCACCATCAACCCTTTAAGTAACGTTCCCCAATCCATCCTAGCCAACTCGTGCCTCATACCATCGTAGTTTCCTTTATTTAAATTCAGGACCCAAGTTTCTGAGTCAACTACTTCACTCTCCATTTTAATGAAGAATTCTATCATATTATGATCGCTCTTCCCCAAGGGGCCTCGCACAACAAGATTGCTAATTAATCCTTTCTCATTACATAATACCCAGTCTAAGATGGCCTGATCTCTAGTTGGTTCCTCGACATATTGGTTCAGGAAACCATCCCGTATACACTCTAGGAATTCCTCCTCCACAGTATTGTTACTAATTTGGTTAGCCCAATCTATATGTAGATTAAAGTCACCCATGATAACTGCTGTGCCCTTATTGCACGCGTCTATAGGACCACTGTTCAGGTACTCCAAGTGGGGAAGTGGTATAAATAAGTAGGCACATCATAATGTCAGTTAGAGACAAGTTCTATAGATTAGCAGCTGCTTGTAAATCCACAGCTATTACTCTTCGGGAAAGGCTAGGTTATCAAGGACAGAAAAAAACAGAAAGAAATTATGATTTCTTTCTCTTATTTTACTTTTTTTAAAGATTGTATCAATATCAAAATATGACACTTTGAGATGTTATGTCTGCTGTGCTGTCTGAACTAGGATAAATTTATGGTAGATACAAGATTTTTATTTATCTATTCGTGGCATTGCCCACTGTCAGTTGATGAATATATTTGTTTTAACAAACAAGACAGTGATAAAGTTGGGAGAGAGGCTTTGGAAATCGGTTCCACAGAGCATCCTGGTGGCAACTGCATTGTGACAGTTGACATAGCAAAATTGAATGTGAAAGGTTCACAAAGAGATGTGCAATGGTAAATGTTGACACAAAAGCATGATCAAAAATGATGGCAAGGATTGTAGACAGGAAGGGAATACAAGAAAGGTTTGTATTTATTTAATAGGGTTGTTTCCTGCATAGGTCGCCCAGTCAGGGGTTAGTACATTAAAGAGGTAGAAAAACAATTTTTAAAAGAGCTATAAAATTAATGGAGCAGAGAAGGTTGAAAGGAGATTTGATGGAGGTGTTCAAAATCATGAGGGGTCTGGACAGAGTAGATGGAGAGAAACTGTTCTCATTAGCAGAGAGGTCGAGAACCAGAGGACACAGATTTAAGGTGATTGGCAGAAGAACCAACGGTGACGTAAGAAAAAACTTTTTTACGCAGTGAGTGGTTAAGATCTGGAATGTACTGCCTGAAAAGGGTGGTGGAGGCAAACTCAATCTTATCTTTCAAAAGGGAGTTGGATAAGTATCTGAAGGAAAGAAATGTGCAGGGCTACGGGGAAAGGGCGGGGGGAGTGGGACTAGCTGAAGTGCTTTTGCAGAGAGCCGGCACGGGCTCGACGGGCTGAATGGCCTTCTTCCGTGCTGTAACCATTCTATGATTCTATTCTATGAATATTGAATTGGCACACTTTACTCTAGCACTTCAAGAAAAACTGCAGAACTCCACTGATAACTGTAAAGCACAGAACTGCATGGAACCAAAGGACATCTACCCAAATGAATAGCATTCTCTGTTAAAATCTTTTCCTTTTTTGGGTGTGGTTGGTTCAAAGAGTGATGCCGCACCCTATAATGTAATCAGTTAAATGATCTGTTCTATAATATCTCTTCTACCCGAGTCCAAGAAAACACCTAAAATGAAATTCACCAGCAAATTAGGAGAAAAATTCACAACACTCGCACTGTTCAAGTTAAATATTCATCACGAATTTCTAAAAGCAATTCTTTTCCTTTCAACTTTTCATCAATTCTCAGAACCACAAGAAAACAGAAGTTAAAATAAAGTTTGTGCACCTTTAGGTTTAATAACTCACTAAAAGGATTTCAGAATAACTTTAATCAAGTTAAACGGGAGAAATCAGAAACTAAGGCCAGAATTTTACCGCCGCTGAGAGGACGGGATTAGAGGCGGGTCAGTTGTGAAATTTGAAATGATTGACAGCAGGTCGGGACCCCGCTGCCAACCTGCCTCCACGCTAGTCTCCCAGGTGTCGGGTCTGTCAGTGCTGAACAGACCCGACACCAAGCGGTGGGGGAGGCAATTTAGATCATTAGCTGGATTGTTAAGAGGCAATTAAGTCTTATTTTAAGATCACCTTTAGATTTTTAGAGTTCGCCAACGGCTTCCCCGCGGCTCAGGGATTACGTCAGGTCAGGAGGTCGGGTGTTGTGTCAGCATGTGACGATTTACTAACTTGACAGCTGCAAATGGTTTATAAAAGCTCCCATTTAATAGGTCTTCACTTTCTAAAGTTTGAAGCTGTTGCTTACCGCATTTGGAAGACAGATTGTGCTTTATGCAGGTTGCAAGTGTTTGGAGCAAACTCTCTATCCAGTGTCACCTCATTGGAACAACCTCTCTCACCATTGACAGATCGCTTCTGTCAACTCAACCTCACCTGGCATCTATTCCATCCGCATCGGTGCCCTTGAAAAAATCTCACCTTGGTCCTCAGAATTCCACCACGATCAGCCCCAACACCAGCATCATTGGGCACAACAGCAGCACCAACATCAACACCAACCTACTCCGCAATCAACTGATGCTGCACAGGACACAGGGCATCAGCACCCAACTACATTGCTGCCCGGGACGCCAGGGATGGTCTCACCATGGCCACATTTACTTCACTTGATGCTGCACATCCTGACTGCCACATGGTGCGCCAGGTTGGCACCAGGAGAGCCAACACGGATTTGTAAAAGGCAGATCGTGTTTGACTAATCTAATTGAATTTTTTGATGAAGTAACAGAGAGGATTGATGAAGGGAATGCAATGGATGTTGTCTACATGGATTTTCAGAAGGCGTTTGACAAAGTACCACGTAGAAGGCTGGTTAACAAAACTGAGGCTCATGGAATAGGTGGGTCAGTGGCAGCTTGGATAAGGAATTGGCTTAAGGACAGAAAACAGCGAGTTGTGGTACAGGAAACTTTCTGATATCCGGCACTGACGGGACCGAGCTGGTGCCGTAACATCAAAAGTGCCGGACATACCAGAGTCAATGTTTAAACATACGAAACTGAGAAGCTCCGTGTGAATCAACAAACCCTGTTGCTTAGCAACAGCTTCAAAACAGTCGGCTGCAGCTGCAAGCGTCTGTAGCTGAAGCTGTTGCTATAGCTACAGACCTTGCAGTGCTTGACTGGGAAAAAAAAGCAACGAGAACTAAAAAAACATATAGAAAACGGCTCCTGATTTTTGCCGTTAGATCGAGTATTCCGGACATATAACCTCCGGATAAACCAAAGTTTCCTGTAAATGGCTGTTTTTCAGACTGGAGGATGGTAGACAGTGGTGTTCCCCAAGGGTCAGTGCTGGGGCCACTGCTTTTTTGATATATATAAATGACCTGGATATTGGAATACAGAGTAGAATTTCTAAATTTGCCGATGACGCCAAACTTGGGGGTGTGGCAAACAGTGATGATGCTATCACTCGACTGCAACAAGGCATAGAAAGGCTAGCAGAATTGGCAGATGGAATTTAATAGAGAAGTGCGAGGTGATGCATTTTGGCAGAAGAAACAAGATACACTTAATGGCACAGTTTTAAAGAGTATGCAGGGACAGAGGGACCTGGAAGTTAATGTGCATAGGTCCCTGAAGGTGGCAGGACATATTGAGAGAGTGGTTAACAAAGCATATGGGATCTTGGGCTTCATAAATAGAGGTATTGAGTACAAAAGTAGAGAAGTTATGCTGAACCTTTATAAAGCGCTGGTTAGGCCACAACTGGAGTATTGCGTCCAGTTCTGGACACCACACTTTAGGAAGGATGTGAAGGCCCTTGAGAGGGTGCAGCGGAGATTTACCAGAATGGTTCCAGGGATGGGGGATCTTAGCTACAAGGACAGGTTGGAGAAGCTGGCTTTGTTTTCATTAGAACAAAGGAGGTTGAGGGGTGATTTGATAGAGGTGTACAAGATTATGATGGGTGTTCCCACTAGTTGATGGTACAAGGACTAGGTTTAAGGTTCTGGGCAAGAGATACAGGGGGATGTGAGAAAAAACTTTTTTACGCAGCGAGTGGTGATGACCTGGAATTTTCTGCCAACGGAAGCGGTGGAAACGGAGACACTCAATGTTTTCAACGGGAGACTGGATAGACACTTGAGGGAAATAAACTTGCAGGGCTACGGGGATAGAGCGGGGGAATGGGACTGGCTGGATTGCTCTACAGAGAGCCGGCACGGACTTGATGGGCCGAATGGCCTACTTTTGTGCCATTATGACTCTATGATACCCCACACCAACACCATAAAGCATCCCTACAATGCCCAAGCCATTCCTTTCACACTCATCACCATTGTGGGGGGTGGGGGGGGGTACCCTTATGTCTCACTATTCACTGCAACTCACTAAGCCACTTCCAAAGGTGCAAACAAACCTGTTCAAGAAAGCAAAGTGTTGAAAATAAAGTTTTCAATGTTTGACAGCACATTACCAGAAACTTCACATGAACATTGGCTAAACACACAAGTGCCTACCCTTGTGTGTTGTTAGTTGGTATGCTTGCAGTAGGGTGAGGGTGAGTCTGAGGGTTGGCTAGTGAGATGGAGAAGTGATAATGTAGATAGAGAGGGATGGATGGAGGTGGTGGTGTGTGAGTAAGGATGTGCAGGAGTAGGGTAGGGAAGGCAGAGTGATGGGGATGGGCTGAGTTGCACAGCAGGATGAGGTTGAGTGTGGCTTTGCCGTAACGTTACATGATCTACTGAGATCATTGAAAGGTTTGTGCCACTGCAGCCTGGTCCTCCTGATGACATCCCTGCTTGTGCCCTCCTGTGCAATGTGCAACCAGGCTGCATTGGTTTCCTGGGGAGGTCTCTTCTGCCCATTGGAAGGGAAGAGAACCTTCCTGTGTGCTGTGACTCCCTCTATAAGCATATGGAGGGAGTCATAGGAGAGCCGGGGTGCAGCAATGCACCTCTGTGCAGTGCTTGTCAGTGTTTGCAGCACCTCAATGCTGTAGAACACTGACAGCACAACTGTCAAAGTAAATTTGGACATGGTCCCTTTAAGGAAACTGGCTGATGACGCGTCATCAAATTACATCATTAGACGCACTTCCTTTTAATTGTCCGGGAACCTCGCTGCGCGGGCTTAACAAGCCCAATCATCGTAAAATCACTTCAACAGAGCGGGATGGAGCAGGCAGCGGGCTGGGACCGCGCTACCGACCTCAGCCATCCTGGACCCGCCTCTGTAGGCAAAATCGCAGCCTGTTTGATGTGCAGATACCCAGAGATCTGTAGAAAGCAACCAGCCAGAGTTACACAGTCAAGATTTGTGGTTGGATAGATATTCTGGAGGTTTGTTCAAATAGCATTGGGGTCAGAAAGAAGTTTACAGAACTTTCCTTTGCAAGATTAAGTAGAGGGAGTCAGGAGAGGGATTATATACAATCTGTGGTTTGTTTTGGTTGAACAAGATTTTTCTTTGCTCATGCTCTCTTATCAAGAAAAAGGATGAATTTGCATTTATATTGCACCTTTCACAGCCTCAGGACATCCAAAGCGTTTTACAACCAATGAAGTACTTTTGGCAGCCAATTTGCGTACAGCAAAGTCCCACAAACAGCAATGTGATGACTCGATAGCCTGTTTTAGTGATGTTGGTTGAGGGATAAATATTGGCTAGGACACCTTGCTCTTCTTCAAATATTTCCATGGGATCTTTTACATCCACCTGAGAGGGTAGACGGTGTTGTATCTATGCTTTAATACGTTCAATCAAGCATGTAGATACGTCAAATTAAATCAGAGTCAGGCAGACAGGCTTCTAACTGTGATCTTTACTTTATTTGTAAAATGGCTGACTGCTGCTTTCCCGGGTAATTCCCATAATGCAATGCACATTACATTACCGTATTAACTGGTGTTAAACTCGCACATTACATTACCGCATTGACTGGTGTTAAACTCGCACATTACATTACCGTATTAACTGGTGTTAAACTCGCAATCAATACATGACATCCCCCTTTTCCTTGGAAACAAACTTGCAGTTTACAAACAGTTGCTTACAATAACACTGCATAACCTATTTGATTTATAAACCTTTTACAAACTTGTGTCTTACCACACAACTAAATAATTCCCAGGTTTAAACATTTAACATCACCCATGCAGTTCTCACACAGTTTATGTTGTGACATAATCAGACAGTCTTTGGGGTTTTCTTTTAACCCTTTGAGGTCTGGCTGTACTGGGTATGTCTGACATGTTGGTGTCAGTGGGTATTGCCTGTGTCACAGTGATATGTGTGTCAGGGTCTACTATACTGTCCTCAGTCCCTTGTGTTTCCTCCTGCTCATGGAGTGTCTCCTTTGGTCCATTGGTTCTGTATTTCTTCATAAACGTAGTGTTTCTCAAGTAGCGTGCTCCTTTTAGAGATTCCACTACTACTTGACTCCCTGTTTTACTCAAAACTTTGTGGGGTGTGGCATTAAAAGGAGTGGTGAACTTGTCCACTTTGTCCTGCCGTACCAGCACTGTGTCGCCAACTTCCACCTCTGAGTATTGTGTTCTCCGCTGTTCATCTGCGTACAGTTTGGACTTGCCTTTTTGTTCTGCGTCCCGGTTACGTACTTCCATGTCTGCGCGCGACTCTGTGATGTCTGGCAGCTTTCCTCTCATTTTCCGTTTAAAGAGCAGCTCTGCCGGGCTCTTTCCTGTCGTGGCATGGTCAATGCTCCTGTACACAGTCACATATTTTCTAAGTTCACGTTTCCAATCTAGTCCTTCTGACTGAGCAATTCTGATTCTCTTCATCAGCGATGCATTCTGGCGCTCGACTTCTCCGTTAGCCTGAGCCCATTTTGCTGTCGTTTTCAAGTGTTTGATCCTGTTGTTTTCACAGTATTCTTTGAATAATTCAGATCTGAATTGGGGACCATTATCAGATTTGCAGGTGATTGGCAAACCATGACGGCTGAAGATGGACTCTAAACTATCAATAACCTTCTCTGTTGTTGTGGAGGTCATGATGTCGTATTCATAGTAGCGACTATAATAATCAACTACCACAAGAATGGAGTGGTTGGATGGCAAGGGTCCCAGTAAGTCTATAGCTACATCCTGCCAGGGGCCCTCCGGTAATGGTGTTGGTCTCAACGGTTCAGGTGGGTCGGGTCTGGCTACTATCTGACAGCCGTGGCACGCTTTACACTGTTTTTCAGCTGCCTTGTCCATGCCAAGCCACCAAACCTTGGTTCTGAGATGTTGCTTTGTTCCAACTATTCCCAAGTGTCCTTCATGTGTTAACACCAGGGCTCGTGCGTGTAACACTGTGGGTAGCACGATGCGTGTTCCCCGAAGAACTAGGTACCCCACTACGCACAGCTCGTTTGCAATAGCTGCATAAGCTTTACAGTTCTCAAAATGTCCATTTGTGATTGCCTTCCGCACCTCAATCAGCTCTGGGTCGGTAGCAGAGGCTTCCTCCACCTCTCTAGTAGTGAGTGCTTTTGGTGTCGCACTCACAGCTACAAATCTCACATATTCATCTGAGCCATGAGAATGTCTCTCCTGTTTTGCTGTCTCCCCCAGCAATCGTGACAGTGGGTCTGCAATGTTTTGCTTGCCTGAAATGTGTATCACCTTGAAATCATACGGCTGTAATCTAAGTACCCATCTCTCTATACGGGCACAGAGTTTAGAGTGTGGGCTGTATGTCACTTGTAATGGCTTATGGTCAGTTACCAAGTTAAATTTTCGGCCATACACATATGGATGCAGCCTCTCACAAGCCCATACAAGAGCTAAGGCCTCTCTCTCTGTTTGAGAGTATTTCCTCTCACAGTCTGTTAAGCTACGACTTACATAGCATATTGGCACCTCTTGTCCCTGCTGGTCCTGAACTAGTACTGCGCCTAAACCTACAGGACTGGCATCTGCTATCACCTTGGTGGGTGCGTCCTTATCAAAATATGCTAAAGTGCCGGCTCTGGCCAACTCTTCCTTGAGTGCACTGAATGGCTGTCTCTGTTGTGATCCAAATTTAAATGGTGTGTCTTTTCTCGTCAGGCGTCACAGTGGCTCTGATAGCGTTGCAAACTGCGGGATGAATCTGCTACTGTACACAACGAGTCCCAAGAAACTCCTCACCTCTGTAGCATTCTCTGGTTCCCGAGCTTCTGCCACCGCTCGCACTCTCTCTGCTGTTGGACCGATGCCCTTTTCAGACAACAGGATTCCCATGAAAATCAATCGGTCCATGTTGAATTGGCACTTCTCTGAGTTTAGTGTCAGTCCACTTTCCATTAGTCTGGTCATGACAGCGTGCAGGCATCTGTCGTGCGTTTCCTGGTCGTGTGCATGCACGATAATGTCGTCTGAGATGTTTTCAACACCCTCTATTCCAGCTAAGGCATTAGCTATCTCGTGCTGATATTGCTCACTAGCTGAAGATACACCGAATAGCAGCCTCTTGTACCTGTATACTCCGTTATGTACTGCAAACGTTGTGATTTCTCGTGACTCAGGTGGATGGTAAAGAGACCTACATCAGAATGCTGTTCATAGACTACAGCTCAGCATTCAACACTATCGTCCCCAACAAGCTGGCCACCAAACTCCACACTCTTGGCCTGAACACTTCCCTCTGCAACTGGACCCTGGACCCTGGACTTCCTAACAAACAGACCCCAGTCTGTCAAATTAGGTAACCACACCTCCCCCGCCCCCCGACCCTGAACACGGGGGCCCCACAAGGATGTGTGCTGAGCCCCCTCCTCTACTCCCTCTTCACCCACGACTGTGTGGCTGTTCATGGTTCCAACACCATCATCAAGTTTGCGGATGATACCACGGTAGTAGGCCAGATCACCAACAATGATGAGTCAGCCTACAGGGAGGAGGTCCAGCATCTCGTGAAGTGGTGCGCCGATAACAACCTGGCCCTTAACATCAAGAAAACCAAAGAAATCATTGTGGACTTCAGGAAGTCTAAAGGCGGAAGTCACACCCCCATCCACATCAATGGGGCTGTGGTGGAAAGGGTGGACAGCTTTAAGTTCCTCGGAGTCCACATCACGGAAGACCTCTCCTGGTCCCTCAATACCTCCTCTCTGGTGAAGAAGGCCCAGCAGCACCTATATTTCCTAAGGAGGCTGAAGGGATGTAACCTGTCACCCCTGATCCTCTCTAACTTTTACCGCTGCACAATAGAGAGCATCCTGACGAACTGTATCACAGTATGGTATGGCAGCTGTAGCTACTATGACCGGAAAGCCCTGCAGCGGGTAGTCAAAACTGCCCAACGCATTACCGGCACCCGGCTACCGACCATAGAGCACATATACCAGAAACGCTGTTTACGGAGGTCACGGACCATCATCAAAGACCCTATCCACCCCAGCCACAGTCTGTTCGCCCTCCTGTCATCTGGGAGACGCTACAGATGCATTCGCACCCGTACGACCAGATTTAGGAACAACTTCTTTCCCAGGGCTGTCATCCTACTGAACTCCACAAATAAACTCTAAAGCCTGCACATCTGCCAATGCACTTTATTATGGTTATGTTTATGTTAATGTATTACAAGCCAAATGTATGTTGAATGTTTAAATGTCTTAATCTAAATGTACACTCTCGGGAGCCGCAAGCCTACATTTCGTTGTACTGCACTTGTGCACTAACAATGACAATAAAGTTGATTATTATTATTATTATTATTAGTTCTAGCTGGTGATAACCCCATTTCAGGTCTAGCTTACTAAACACCGTCGAGCCGTTCATACCTTGGAGTATCTCATCAACGGTGGGGATTGGATATCATTCCCTCACTATTGCCTGGTTTGCTCGACTCATGTCTAGGCATAACCTTATATCCTTATCCGCTTTTGGTACAATAACCACAGGATTTACCCATGGGGTGGGACCAGTTACAGGTTCGATAATGTCCATGTCCCTCAATTGTTTTATTTTGGCCTCTACTGCCCCCCTTAAGTTGAATGGTATACGCCTGAGTGGCTGGGCCACAGGCTTCACTTGTGGGTCGATATACAAACTGATCTGTTTTGTGTTCAGCCTTCCTACTCCCTGGAACACCTTTGGATACCGCTGTTCTAGTAGCTGTCTTACATCTACCACAGCTGAGACATCTGCGCCTATTTTTAAAACTCCCAGTTTCATGGCTGTCTCCCTTCCTAGCAACGGCTCTCCATGGCCTTTAACCACAATGAACTCCGCCTGCTCAGTTCTCTTACCTATTGTAATCACACATGTGAATATGCCTTTAACTGACAGTGGTCGGCTAGAAGCATAAGAGAATAACTTTCTCTCTGTCTTAGGGACATGTGACTGACACTTAATATAATTGCACAATACTGCGGATGCTGGAAATCTGAAATAACAACAGAAAATGCTGGAAATACTCAGCAGGCCAGGCAGCGTCCGTGGAGAGAGAAACAGAGTTAACGTTTCAGGTCTGGGACCCTTCATCAGAACTGGAAGAAGCTGGAGATGTCAGGTGCAGAGACGGGGGTGGGGGGGGGGGGCGGTTAGGAGGGGAGGAAGGAGTAGAAAGTGTAATGTATATACCTTTAAGGGAGGAACTACTTTTTACAGCTCATGTATACTGTAGTACCGGCAGTGACCACACCTGTATATAGCACTGAGTAGTAATCTGTACAGGCAGTTGCAGTGTGAGCCACGTTGAGTAAACACCTGTTGTACCGTTCTCCGCAGTCTGTGTCTTATTATACACGGACGTAACATTGGCGACGAGGCAGGTTCGAACCTACCTGCAACTCTGCATCACCTCCCGGGGATTCATTCCTGGAGATCAGTGGATTGTAGGTCAAGGCCAGAGACTCGGGCGTCGACCACGGGCAACCGCCCAGTCATCCAGCAGAGACGCGAGAATTGCGGGGGAGGCTGTCGAGAGCCAGGCTTGGCTTTCCAGTCGAGGTGGTCCAGCGAAACGGGCTGGCAACAGGTAGTGCGCAGACCCTTCCCGGACAGCGGCGGGCTAGAGCCCGACCGAGCGGCACAGCAAAGGGCCGAGCAGCGTCGACGGGGGAGAGAAAGAGAGGGCAGAGCGCACAGGGCGCAGCCGGTGTTCAAGGGCCGAGCAGCGTCGGAGAGAGGGAGAGAGAGACGCGCAGAAACCCGCGAGGCACTGCCATTGCCACGAGGACCGCCGACAGCAGCGTTGGCAGCAGCGCAGGAGAAGCGCGCGAAACCTACAGGGCGCCGCCATTGCCACGAGAACCGCCGGGAGCGGCGTTGGCAGCAGCGGGGAGGAAGGAAAGCGCGGGAGACGCCATTTTAAGCCATTGGGAGACGCCATTTTAAACCACACCCAAAATGCCTAAGAGTGGCAGTATCACCGCATTTGACAATGAAGTCGAAGATTGGACTACATATGTCGAACGAATAGAGGTGTACTGCGAGGCAAATGAGGTGTCAGATGACAAGAAAGCGTCAGTATTGTTCAATTTAATGGGTGCAAAGACGTATGGTTTATTACGAAATCTAGTAACCCCAACGAAGCCAATGGAAAAGAGTTTTGAAGACATAGTAACGATACTAAAGGAACATTTAAACCCCACACCGCTACTGATAGCAGAAAGATTCAAGTTTCACAAACGGAACCAGCATAAGGATGAAAGCAATGCTGATTATTTAACAGAACTGCACAAACTATCGAAACACTGACAGTTTGGAGCGGGACTGGCAGATACCTTCAGGGACAAGTTTGTGTGTGGGCTTCAAAGTGAAGGAAGCCAGAAACGGCTTTTATCTGAAAAGGACCTTACGCTGGAAAAGGCTTTCAGCATTGCGGTATCATATGAAGCAGCAGCACGGGGCGCTGCAGAGATACAACAGAGACCGCAAGAATATGGCACAAGCGAAATGTCATATGGAACAGAGAAGTGCTATCGCTGCGGCAGAACAACACACGACCAGAATGATTGCTGGTTCAAAGACAAAGTGTGCAGACAGTGTGGAAAAGTAGGACACATAGCACGAGTCTGCAGGTCGGGAAAGAAAACCAGCAATAAGAAACCTACCAAAGGAAAGTACAAGAAGGTACATAAGATGACGGAGAATAGTTCAGACGAACAAAAGAGTGATAACGACTCCGAAAGCAGGGAACTGAGTTGTCTGAAACTACATAATGTGATCACAACGGAGGATCACCGAACCATTTGGGTCACTCTCAAGTTAGCAGGAGTCCAGGTAAAGATGGAATTGGACACAGGATCAGCCCTAACAGTCATAAACCGACGGGACTACGAGCGGCTATTCTCACACATACCCTTGAGAGACACAAAAATTATTTTGAAGACGTACACGGGGCAAAAAGTCTACCCCAAAGGAAAAATAAGGGTGACCGTTATATATAACGGTAAGGAAACACCAAAACTAGACCTGTATGTATTGCAAGATGGAGGACCACCATTACTGGGACGTGAATGGATCCGGAAAATACAACTGGATTGGCATTCCATACAGGCACTGACTGTGGCTGACAAAAAGGATGACGACGTCACACCTGGGTGACTGTCAAAGATCCTAACTGACGCGAAAGAAGTGTTGCAGCAAGGACTCGGAACACTAAAAGGCATGACAGCGACGATTAAAATTGAAGAAAACGCAAGCCCAAAATTTTTTAAGGCCAAACCGGTACCTTATGCGATCCGCCCAGCCGTCGAAGCAGAGCTGGAGAATCTGGAACGTTCAGGTGTACTGTCCAAGGTAGACTGGAGCGAGTGGGCTACACCCATCGTCCCTGTGATGAAAAAGTCGTTGAGCAGCACGCCTGGGGAACCAAGGAAGGTTCGCATCTGTGGGGACTTTAAGGTAACAGTGAACCCGGTCCTTCACACCGTACAATATCCACTTCCGTGGATTGAAGATATTTTCGCCTCGCTATCTGGAGGGAAACGCTTCACTAAGATTGATATGGCCCAGGCGTATCTGCAAATGGAGGTAGAAGAAGCATCAAAAAAATACCTCACAATCAACACCCATAAAGGTTTCTACCAATACAACTGGCTGGTATTCGGGGTAGCATCAGCTCCGGCTATTTGGCAGAGGGCAATGGAACAAGTCCTGCAAGGGATCCCAGGGACCCAGTGTTATTTGGACGACATCCTGGTCACGGGCGAAAATGACAGTGATCACCTTGCCAACCTGGAGCAGGTGCTCACTAGATTGCAGGAATATGGGCTCCGAGCTAACCGCCCCAAATGCGAGTTTTTTAGAAAACAGATCTCGTATTGTGGCCACGTTATCGATAAAGAGGGGTTACATAAGTCCCCAGAGAAGATTGAGGCAGTAGTCAAGGCTCCAGCACCGGAAAATGTGTCACAACTGAGGTCATTCCTCGGGCTGGTAAACTACAACCATAAGTTCTTGCCAAATTTGTCTACAATACTACACCCACTGAACACCCTACTGCAAACTGGGGTGCCATGGAAGTGGAGTGACGAATGTAGACGAGCTTTCCAGAAGAGCAAAACACTAATCACATCAAAAGAGGTATTGGCCCATTACAACCCGGCATTACCAATTCGGTTGGCATGTGATGCATCACCCTACGGCATTGGAGCGGTGCTGTCGCACAAATTCTCGGACGGCTCAGAGAGGCCAATAGCCTTTGCGTCACGATCACTAACCTCAGCCAAGCGTAACTACGCCCAGATTGACAGGGAGGCCCTCAGCCTAGTGTGGGGAGTGAAAAAGTTCAATCACTATCTGCACGGGCAGAAATTCACCTTGCTGACTGATCACCAGCCTCTTGTCTCCATTTTTAATCCGAAGAAGGGCGTTCCGGTGATGACTGCGCAACGACTACAAAGATGGTCACTTTTTCTAGGGGCGCACCACTATGAGATTGAATATAAGGGCACGAAACAGCATGGAAATGCTGATGGGCTGTCACGCCTGCCACTGCCTACTGCGGAGGAAGCACCAGCAGTGGATCCTGTCGAAATATTCCATTCGACTATAGTTGAATACCTACCGGTAACTAACGCTTGTATCGAAAAGGAAACCCGAAATGACCTGACACGGTCTCGGGTATATGATTTGACGGTGAAGGGATGGCGACTCACTGTTGCCAGCATTCTCGACAAGAAGAGAACAGCTGTCAGTGTGCCGGGGGACCTTGATGTGTGGATCCCGAGTGGTAATTCCACCCAAGTTAAGGGATAGAGTGCTCAATGAGCTTCATGTGGGTCATCTGGGAGGGGTAAAAATGAAAAGCCTAGCCAGGGCTTATGTGTGGTGGCCGGGAATCAATAAACAAATCGAGGACCTGACCAAGAGCTGCTCATGATGCCAGAGAGTCCAAAATGCACCACCACATGCCCCTCTACACCCATGGGAGTGGCCCTCATCTCCATGGCAACGGGTGCATATTGATTTTGCCAGGCCCCAGCCATGATGTTCTTTAACCGAAGGTTATGATCTTGCCTGGATTTGCTCAAACCAAACATATGAAGAGATGTTGAGAGTAAGCAATTCCAGCACATCCATGAGAAGCCAACAAGGAGCTTCAATGTAGGGCAACCAGTCTTGGCCCGCGACTACCGAACAGAAAAATGGCAGCCAGGAACGATATGCACACGGCAGGGCCCACTAATGTACACAGTGAACGTTGGGGAGAGCATCGTGAGATGCCATGCTGACCAGATCCTACAGTCACAGGAACAAGTCAACCCCATGCCTCGCCCATACGTACCTGGTGATGAACCCGACGTACAGGTCGCATCTACCCCAGAAACAGTAGCATCGGAAGCTGATGAACCAACCGACGACAGGGGGCCAGAATCGCCTCCGCACCAAGAGCAAGACACTCGGGAAAGGCGCTATCCAGAAAGGATCAGGAAGCCTCCCCAAAGACTGAATATATAAATAGACTATTTTCAGCTAATGTTGCATGTTAAAAGTGTTAATTGTAATTAGTTTGATATTTAATTGTTAAATGAGTGTTATGGTACTGTTAATCTAAAAGGGGAGGAATTGTAATGTATATACCTTTAAGGGAGGAACTACTTTTTACAGCTCATGTATACTGTAGTACCGGCAGTGACCACACCTGTATATAGCACTGAGCAGTAATCTGTACAGGCAGTTGCAGTGTGAGCCACGTTGAGTAAACACCTGTTGTACCGTTCTCCGCAGTCTGTGTCTTATTATACACGGACATAATAGAAAGAACATCCTGTACTTTTGTAAGAGGCAGGAAAGATAAAATGTTGCAAATGGGAATGGCAAAAATCATACTGCATGAATAATGGGGCCAGGGATAATTATCTGAAATTGTTGAACTCAATGTTGAGTCCGGCAGGCTGCAAAGTGCCCAATCGAAAGGTGAGGTGCTGTTCCTCGAGCTTACATTGAGCTTCATTGGAACAATGCAATAGCCTGAGGACAGAGAGGTCAGAGTGGGAGTGAAGCGGTGAATTAAAGTGACAGGCGACCAGAAGCTCAGGGTCACCCGTACGGGCTGAACGGAGGTGTTCCACAAAGCGCTCGCCCAATCTGCGTTTGGTCTCCCCAATGTAGAGGAGACCGCATCGTGAGCAGCGAATACAGTATATTAAATTACAAGAAGTACAAGTAAATCGCTGTTTCACCTGGAAGGGGTGTTTGGGGCCCTGGACAGTGGGAAGGGAGGAGGTAAAAGGGCATGTGTTGCATGCATCTCCTGCGCTTTCAACAATTTCAGATAATTATCCCTGCCCCCATTTTTCATGCAGTATGATTTTTGCCATTCCCATTTGCAACATTTTATCTTTCCTGCCTCTTACAAAAGTACAGGATGTTCTTTCTACTCCTTCCTCCCCTCCTAACCGCACCCCCCCCCCGTCTCTGCACCTGCTTAATATCTGTTACATCTCCAGCTTCTTCCAGTTCTGATGAAGGGTCCCAGACCTGAAACGTTAACTCTGTTTCTCTTTCCACGGATGCTGCCTGGCCTGCTGAGTATTTCCAGCATTTTCTGTTGTTATGACTGACACTTAATGTGTTCTGACTTTAATCCTTCCCATGTATTCTCATCTATCACATTATTAGTTGCACCCGAATCAATTAACATTCTCAGGTTTACACCCCCCACACAAAAGGTAAGTCTCTCTGTCACGTTATTTCCAGTAACAGCCAATGCAAAGTCATTTTGTTCCTCTACATTGTTCACACTGTGGCCGAGAAATTCGGTTGGCTTTGCGCCCAGTTTTCGCTCAAAGAGGGCTTTTGCGCCAATAGAGGAGTTTGCGCTGATATTCAGCGCTGCGGTAATGGCGGCGGTAGCCGGTAGCGCTGCGCCGGCACCGATGACGTAATCGGTGTGCGCAGTGCCCCGGTTCCGCCCCGATGCCGGCCCGAATCCTATATTCAGTTGCCGCCGCCTCCTCCGTGGCGGCCGCTACTTACATCCGGAGACCAGGGCCTTACTGCAGCCTTAGTGGGGCGCATAAAGGTGGAGGTGCGGCCGGCCGCTTTTTCGGCGGCCACCTGCCCGCACCTCCTTCCCCGGCCTCCTCCACTACCCCCCCGCGGCATTGCCGGCTGCTTTCCGCGAGCCCGGCACTTCTCCGTGGTGCCAGGCTCATTTGCCGGCACAATCCAGCGGCGATCTCCCCGTTGCAGGCACCTCCACCTTAAGAGAAGGAGGAGGCCTGCAGTACCGCAGCCTGCCGCACCGCATCGGGTGGCGCAGCGGCGCCTACAGTGCTGAAATTCAGTTTCAGCGCCCCAAGCGGGGGCGGGCACACCCTGGAATAGCGCCCGGTTCCGACTTGGGGCACAAAAAACGAATATCTGACGGGCGCAACTGGCTCCGCGCTCAGCGCTAACTTTTGGGCGCAAACCAGCTGGCGGGCCCAAACTGAATTTCTAGGCCTGTGTTTCTTTGTACCCTTTGTGCGGCATACTTTGGAGAAATGATCCTTTCCCTTGCACTTATGACACGTCTGTCCGCGTGCTGGGCATTTCGGATCTCTGCCCATCTGGTCTGTGTGTCCACATCTGTAACATTTCCTTTCGTTCCTATCGCCATTTCCCTTTGGTTTCTCTGTCGAGCTTTTTGCATAATCTCCTCTTTTCTGTGTAACACGACGAACAGTATCTGTCTCCGCCTTCTCTGTACATGACATGGCTGACATCTGCTCCTCGATGTTTTCACATAGTGAGGCCAATTGTAACGTGCGTGCGAACGTTAGATCATGCCCTTCCTCTAGCAATTTCCTCCGCACATCGGCTGACGTGCACCTAATCAGGATAGCGTCTCTTATTTGATTATCCGCATCCCCGCAAAAACACAGTCTTTAGCAGCCTGCCGCAAGCGAGTAGCAAATTGTTGCACAGTCTCACCTGTCTTCTGGGACAACTTATGAAAAGTCTTGTCTAGCAAATGCTGCGTTGACCTGGGGCACGAAGTAGTGATTCAAAGCACTAACCGCCGCCATGTAGTCTGCTGGCTCTCCTGTGTCCAGTAACGTCGAAAAGATATCCTGGACATCTGGTCCTGCTAGGTGTAGAAGTAGAGCTCTTCTCCTCTGCTTTGTGGCAGCTGTAGAGGTATCGCCGATAATGAGTCCTTTGCCCTCGGCATAAAGCTCAAAAGACGTTAACCACCTCGTCCATCTTGGACCCAACATGGCTGGCTCGGCGAAGCATGCAAAATTTTGAATGCCGGTCTTCTCCATCCTAGCTAACAAAAACTTGGGCAATTACTTATTTTAAATGATTCCTTTCGTTATCCTCGTCGCCAATGTTGTATCTATGCTTTAATACGTTCAATCAAGCATGTAGATACGTCGAATTAAATCAGAGTCAGGCAGACAGGCTTCTAACTGTGATCTTTACTTTATTTGTAAAATGGCTGACTGCTGCTTTCCCGGGTAATTCCCATAATGCAATGCACATTACATTACCGTATTAACTGGTGTTAAACTCGCAATCAATACACGACAGACGGGGCCTCAATTTAATCTGTCATCCAAAAGACTACACCTCCGCTAGTGCAGCACTCCCTCAGGAGTCTCTGGAATGAGGCTCGAAACCACAACCTTCTGATTCTGAGGCAACAGTGCTATCCACTGAGCCACAGCTGCCACATATGTTCCTATGTACAGTCTCAGATATGATCAGATACCTGTAGTGTATGTACTTTGCAGAAGGAACTATATTCTGCAGCCCCTGTATACTGCAGTACCAGTAGTGACCACCCCTGTATATAAGCCTGTGCAGTAACTTTGCATAGTTAGTTCCAGTTTGTCTCCACTCAGTAAAGACCTGTTATAACCAACTCCTGCAGTCCGTGTCTCAATTACACACGGACATAATACTGGCGACGAGCAGATCCGAACTTACCTACAGTCTGCACCACCTCATGGGGATCCATCCCTGAAGCGAAGTTGTCAGAGGTCGAGGCCAGAAGGAAGAAAGAAAAAAAAAACAATCAGAAGAAACGGGCGTCGACCATGGGCAACCGCCTCTGATTCATCGGAGTGAAAGATTTGCAGGAGAGGCTGTCGAGAGCGGGGCTTGGTTAGCCTGTCGATGGTGTTCCAGCTAATCGGGCTGGTGGCAGGTAGTATACTGATCCTTCCTGGGCTGCGGCGGGCTAGAGCTCGATCGGGTGGCTTTTCAACGGGGTCGAGCAGCATTGTCGGGAAGAGGAGAGAGAGAGAGAGGGTGGAGCACACAGGGCGCGGCCGGTGCTACGAAGCCGGGCAGCGTACAGACCCGAGAAGAGGGAGGAAAGTGTCCCGCAGGGTTGCTCCGACGACGGGGAAATAAAAGAAATTAGAAGCGCAGAAAGCCGCGAGGAGCTGCAGTTTGCCACGGGAACCGCGGAGAGCGGCGTTAGCAGCAGCGCGGGGGGAAGTGCGCGAAGACCATAGGGCGTCGCCATCAAGGCATAAAACGCCAGCAACAGCGCTAGCAGCAGCGGAGAAGACGGAAAGCGCGGGAGGCGCCATTTTGTTAAATCGGGGAAGAAGGCAAAGCGCAGGAGGCGCCATCTTAGATTTCCAAGATGCCGAAGACTGGCAATATCACTGCCTTCGATAATGCAGTAGAAGACTGGACCACGTATGTGGAAAGAGTCGAAGTATATTGCGAGGCAAACGAAGTAGCCGATGAGAAAAAGGCATCGGTACTACTAAACTTAATGGGCGCAAGAACGTACGGTCTATTGCGGAACCTGATTACTCCAGCCAAACCGATGGCGAAGAGTTTTAACGAAATTGTTGATATCCTACAGGAACACCTAAATCCTACACCGCTGCTGATAGCAGAAAGATTTAAATTCCACAGGAGAAATCAGCATAAAGATGAGAACAATGCTGATTACCTTACGGAACTACGCAAGCTATCAAAGCACTGCCAGTTCAGAGCAGGACTGGCAGATACCCTACGGGACAAATTTGTCTGTGGACTCCTGAGTGAAGGAACCCAGAAGAGGTTACTCTCAGAGAAAGAGCTGACGCTAGATAAGGCTTTCAGCATGGCAGTATCGTACGATGCAGCAGCAAGGGGAGCTGCGGAAATACAGCAAAAGCCACAGGAATACAGCACCCACGAAATGACACGGGGATTTGAAAAATGTTATTGCTGCGGCAGAACAACCCATGACCAGAAGGACTGCTGGTCCAAGGACAAAATATGCAGGCAATACGGAAAGATGGGACACATTGCACGAGTTTACAGGTCTGGGAAGAAGACTAACGACAACAAAAAGGCTACTAAGGAACAGTACAGGAAAGTACAAAAGATGACGGACAGTAGTTCCGAAGACCAGATGAGCGATAGTGAATCCGGGAACAAGAGACTAAGCGGTCTCAAACTTCACAACGTAATCGCAAAAGAGGATCACCGAACCATTTGGGTCACCCTCACGATAGCAGGGTCCCAAGTCAAAATGGAATTGGATACAGGATCAGCCCTGACCATCATGAATCGACGAGACTACGAGCGGCTATTCTCACACATACCCTTGAAAGAGACATCCATTGTCTTGAAGACGTATACGGGGCAAAAAGTATACCCCAGAGGGAAAATAAGGGTGCCTGTCGAATACAACGGCAAGGAAATGCAGAAATTGTATCTGTACATACTGCAAGATGGTGGACCACCGTTATTGGGACGTGAATGGATCAGAAAGATAAGTTTAGACTGGCACTCCATTCAGGCACTGACGGTGGCTGGTAAAAAGGATGACGACGTCACACCTGGACGATTGTCAAAAATCTTAGCTAACGCCAAAGAGGTATTTCAACAAGAACTGGGAACTCTTAAAGGCGTAACCGCCTCGATAAAAATAGAAGAGAGTGCAATTCCCAAGTTTTTCAAAGCAAGACCGGTACCATATGCAATTCACCCAGCCGTCGAGGCAGAGCTGGAGAATCTGGAGAATGCAGGCGTGTTATCTAAGGTAGACTGGAGCGAGTGGGCGACACCCATCGTTCCTGTCATGAAGAAAACATTAAACAATAAGTCTGAGGAGCCAAGGAAGGTTCGCATCTGTGGGGACTTCAAGGTGACGGTGAACCCAGTCCTTCACACAGTACAATATCCTCTCCCGAGGATAGAAGATATTTTCGCCTCACTATCTGGAGGGAAGCGTTTTACAAAAATTGACCTAGCACAAGCATATTTGCAGATGGAGGTTGAAGAATCCTCTAGGAAGTATCTCACGATAAACACTCACAAAGGTCTTTACCAGTATAATCGACTGTTATTCGGAGTAGCATCAGCTCCGGCGATATGGCAAAGAGCGATGGAACAAGTCCTGCAAGAGATTCCGGGGACTCAGTGTTACTTGGACGACATCCTAGTGACAGGTGAAGATGACAGTGAACACCTTGCCAACCTAGAGCAGGTGCTCACTAGACTAAGAGAACATGGGCTACGAGCCAATCGCCCCAAGTGCGAGTTTTTTAAGAAACAGATATCGTATTGTGGCCACATGATTGATGAAGAGGGGTTACATAAGTCCCCTGACAAAATTGAAGCGGTAGTTAAGGCTCCAGCGCCTGAAAATGTGTCGCAACTGAGGTCATTCCTCGGATTGGTGAATTACTACCATAAGTTTTTGCCGAATTTGTCCACAATTCTGCACCCACTGAACGCCCTACTACAAACTGGAGTAGCATGGAAATGGAGCGATGAATGTAAGCGGGCCTTTCAGAAGAGTAAAGACCTAATCACTTCAAGAGAAGTATTGGCTCACTACAACCCATCACTACCGATAAGACTGGCGTGTGATGCGTCTCCCTACGGCATTGGAGCGGTACTGTCACATAAATTCCTTGATGGTTCAGAGAGGCCGATAGCTTTTGCGTCACGCTCGTTAACTTCAGCCGAGCGTAACTACGCCCAGATTGACAGAGAAGCCCTCAGCCTGGTGTGGGGGGTGAAGAAGTTCAATCACTACCTGCACGGTCAGAAATTTACTCTACTAACTGATCATCAACCTCTTGTCTCCATTTTCAACCCTCAGAAGGGCGTCCCGATAATGACAGCACAACGGCTACAGAGGTGGTCCCTTTTCCTAGGGGCACACCAATATGACATCGAGTACAAAGGAACTAAACAGCATGGGAATGCTGATGGATTGTCGTGCCTACCGTTGCCGACGGTGGAAGAAGCACCTGCAGTGGATCCAGTGGAGATATTCACTCGACCATAGTCGAATGTCTACCTGTGACGAATGCAAACATAGAAAAGGAAACACGAAATGACCCGACACTCTCCTGGGTCTATGATTTAACGGTGAAGGGATGGCCAGCACATGGCGAACCACTGTTGCCAGCATTCTCGCCGAGAAGAGAACAGCTGTCAGTGTGCAGAGGAATCTTGATGTGTGGATCCAGAGTAGTAATTCCACCCAAATTGAAGGATAGAGTGCTCAATGAGCTTCATGAGGGTCATCTGGGAGGGGTAAAAATGAAGAACTTAGCCAGAGCGTTTGTGTGGTGGCCGGGAATCGATAGAGAAATCGAAGAGATGACCAAGAGCTGTACAGGATGCCAGAAGGTCCAAAACGCCCCACCACAAGCCCCTCTACATCCATGGGAGTGGCCCTCATCTCCATGGCAAAGGGTGCACATTGATTTTGCTGGTCCATTTATGGACTCGATGTTTTTAATTGCAGTGGATGCACATTCAAAGTGGCCAGAGGTAATAAAAATGTCCTCAACCACCACAGAAAAAACTATCAGTCTTACGAACCATATTCGCCAGAAATGGGCTGCCTGAACAGATTTGCTCCGACAATGGACCACAGTTTGTGTCTGAAGAGTTCCGGAGGTTCTTAAAGAACAATGGTGTTAAGCATTACACATCCGCCCCATATCATCCAGCCACCAATGGATTGGCTGAGAGGTTCGTTCAAACATTCAAGAAAGCTATCAAGGCAATGTGTAATGAAGACATACCCCTACAACACAAGGTGGATAACTTCTTGTTTGCCTACCGGAATGCGACACATGCGGTTACCAACCAAACTCCAGCCATGATATCTTCAATCGAAGACTACGATGCCGCTTGGATTTGGTTAAGCCAAACATCAGAAGAGATGTGGAGAACAGGCAGTTTCAGAATATGAATGAAAGGCCGACCAGGAGTTTTAAGATAGGTCAACCAGTTTTGGCCCGGGACTACCGCACAGAGAAATAGCAGCCAGGAACGATCTGTACACGGCAAGGACCTCTAATGTATACCGTGGACGTTGGAGAGAGCATTGTAAGACGCCATGCTGACCAGATTCTAGAGTCACTGGAAAACGTCAATTCCACACCACGATCCGATACACCTGGTGATGAAACCGAAGTACCAATTGCATCTACCTCAGAATCGGGAATATTGGAAGCAGACGAACCCAACAACGACGTTGATTCCAAATCAACTCTGCCAGAAGAACCTGATACCCCAAAGAGGCGTTATCCAGACAGAATCAGGAAGCCTCCTCAAAGACTGAACTTATAATTGCTTAACTTCAGCTAATGTATATGACAACTGTAATTGTAAATATGTTATTTAATTATTAATCGAATGTTATGTACTGTTTAGCTAAAAGGGGAGGAATTGTAGTGTATGTACTTTGCAGAAGGAACTATATTCTGCAGCCCCTGTATACTGCAGTACCAGTAGTGACCACCCCTGTATATAAGCCTGTGTAGTAACTTTGCATAGTTAGTTCCAGTTTGTCTCCACTCAGTAAAGACCTGTTCTAACCAACTCCTGCAGTCCGTGTCTCAATTACACACGGACATAATAATACCAATATACTCTACAATGTACATAGGTTTTCAAACTGCGCAGTCAGAGAAAATATAGACTTGCATTTATATAGTACTTTTCATGACCACCAGACGTCCCACAGAATCACAGAAATCCCACAATGCAGATAGAGGCCATTTCGGCCCATCGAGCCTGCACCGACACATATCCCACCCAATCCCCGTAACCCCTACACCAACCCCACCCTACCCCTGTAACCCCACGTATTTAATCCCCCTAACACTAAGGGTCAATTTATCATAGCCAATCAACCTAACCTGCACATCTTTGGACTGTGGGAGGAAACCGGAGCACCCGGAGGAAACCCACGCAAACACGGGGAGAATGTGCAAACTCCACACAGACAGTCGCCCGAGGTCGGATTCGAACCCGGGTCTCTGGTGCTGTGAGGCAACAGTGCTAACCACTATGCCACCGTGCTGCCCAGCCGTCCCAAAGCACTTTACAGCCAATAAAGTACAGTCACTGTTATAATGTAGGAAACGCAGCAGCCAATTTGTATACAGCAAGATCCCACAAACACCAATGTGATAATGACCAGATAATCTGTTTTAGTGATGTTGGTTGAGGGATAGATATTGGCCAGGACACCACCCCTGCTCTTCTTTGAATAGTGCCATAGGATCTTTTACGTCCACCTGAGAGGACAGACGGGGCCTCAGTTTAACATCTCATTGAAAGGTAGCACTCCCTCAGCACTGCAATGAAGTGTCAGTCTAGATTTATGTGCTCAAGTCCCTGGAGTGCGACTTGAACCCACAACCTTCGGACTCAGAGGCAAGAGTGCTGCCCACTGAGCCACAGAGAGGATCACTGAGAACATCTGATTTCTGTCCGTCTGCAGTCTTGCATATGGTGCATCACAAGCAAAGTGTCTCAATAATTCTGTTTTTCTGTATTTGCTGTGATACTACTACAGTTATTTCTGCTGCTTTATACTAATGAGAAAACATCTTCTTCATTGATAGTACTGCTTTCCTTTGTGTAGCTGACACTATTATTAAGACGGGGGGTACCCGAGAGTTTATCATTATCTGCAGGAGATCCCCAGTACCTACAGAGAGAAATTATGAAAACTGCTGTTGTGCATAAAGATGCCCACACATACAGATCAGACTCATTACAGCAACAATGCACCGTACCACCCCACTAAGTATAGCAAACAAGGCTTTTGAACTATGTGAAATGTACCAGCAGGAGTAATATCTTTGCACCTTACTTGCGACTGCAAATTCTGCCCTGGCATGTATGGAAGCGTTTCATGGTTCACACATATATATTTGTTAACATTTTGTAGTGAGTGATTCTTTTATCATAGAGTATTTAACAATCTTTTGCAGATAATCTTACTGTTTTGGGGTCTACCAGTGAAAAGCAGATCTGCCAAATATTTGCACAGTTCTGACCACAAAACGTTTGTTCCCAGACAAGAACTATCCTACTTGCTCTAGAGTTTCTCACCTCTGTTCCTGATTACAGATCACAAATCTCAAAAGAGTACACATGCTGTAACAGTTCGGTGCAACAGTCAGCACCTCACAAGTGTGCTGCTCCCAGCTGTATGCAAACATCATCTATGGGGCTTTTGCAAACAAGGTCCCAAATGATTCCAGACAATTTTAGAACTGTAAAATATTGATTTTGTTTCAAAGCAGGGTGTCGGAGCTAGTGGTAAGACATGTTACGCGCTGTTTAAGTAAGACTGACAAGAGTCAGATGCAAGTACAGAACAAACTTCACAGGTGTAACATTGATTATATGATTAGAAAGAAGTCAGTAAATGAGTTAGATGACGACTTACATTAGAACCTCATAGAACAGGTTTCCTTCAATGAAGGTAAATTGCCTGTTTCTCAGTAAATTTAATTTAACTGTTTTCAGAGCCACTTTGCTGCAGCAATTTCATTAAATTTCTTTAAACAAATTTCATCAGTTGTATATTTTTGGAGGATGTTTTTAATCCATTTGCAATGTAGTGCCTTTATCTTTCAAGGCACGTTATAAATGCATTACTTGTAATTCCAGTACAACATACTCTGTTAGGTTAACAACATTTAAAATGAGGATTTGAAAGGACACCCACAACTTAATAGTATACAAGATGATGAACTGCTTTTATTTGTTTTGTTTAAATTAAAAATTAGTTGATCTAAAGGCTTTGCTGCATCTGATGATATCACAGAATGTAGTTTAAGGGCAAGTGTTAGTCTAGGCAAGTCACTGGTGTATCATTTTACCAGGAATGTAAGAGGTATACAATGATACGCTTCATGATTCAGTGGCATCATTGCACTCTAATTGTATCCATGATTTAAGAAAACATTTAACTTAATTGAATATTTACTAAAAAAAGAGGGAACATCGGTAGCTTGTACCCGTGGTTCGCTACATATTGAATTACTTATCTCAGCTGAGCAGTTGTGAGGCGGTGGCAAGTAGAAAGTGCTTGTCTATACAATCAGACAAAGACTCAGCCAGGATGCTGAGGTTACCAGAAACTGGATTAGGAGTGCCCAAACATTTCACTTGGGGCCCTACAGCAACAGAGCACAAAGAATGCTGACAAATAATTTAGGACAACCGTTTTCCAAAAGATCCATTTCAGTAACTTCACTGGAGAAGAGTTGAAATAGGATTTTTTCACATGAAATACAGCAGCCCCTTTAATTGTGCAACCTCATTTTAAAGCTATATATTATTGCATAATGCATTAAAGAGAAAATGCATTAGTGCAAAACTTAAGGGCCATGACAACCATTGCCAGCAAAAGGACCAATAACTGAGTAATTCACCCCTATAAACTATATATTACATTATACAAAATTATATACAATTTAGAAGGGCTTCAAAGTTCTAATATAATCTCATGACTCAAATAACATCGTACTCAAATATTTCAGATTACTATTCTGAAATATTTACGTATGATGCCATCAAAGCCTTTGCAACTGACTCTTGGGTATTACATTATTACCTAATATAACTTAATTTTAAAAAAAAATCATCTTCGGGATGTGGGCATCACTGGAAAGGCCGTCATTTGCTGCCCATCCCTAGCTGATCAGGTTTAATACAGCTGAGTGGCTTGCTAGGCCACTTTAGAGGGCAGTTAAGAGTCAACCACATTGGTGTGGGACTGGAGCCACATATCGGCCAGACTAGGTAAGGGTGGCAGGGTTCCTTCCCGAAAGGACATTAGAGAACCAGTTCATGTTTTATACCAATCTGACAGTTTCATGGCCCAGTAACATAACCACTACACTACTGAACCCCCTTGTTTAAGCATCTGAACCCCTTGTTTCGATTCCAGCTTAATGCTGTGTATTCTCGTTTATTATATTACAATCTACATTTCCACAGCATTTCTCACATTTGAAGAGCAGTCTCGGGGCACTTTACAGGGCAGTGAACAGACTGAAAACCAAGCAGGAGATTAGCGTGTAAAGTTAAGGCACATGGGATTGGGGGCAAGGTACTGACTTGGATAGAGAACTGGTTGGCAGACAGAAAGCAAAGAGTTGGAATAAACGGGTCTTTCTCCGAGTGGCAGGCAGTGACTAGTGGGGTACCGCAGGGATCGGTCCTTGGACCCCAGCTATTCACAATATATATTAATGATCTGGACGAGGGAACTAGATGTAATATCTCCAAGTTTGCAGATGACACAAAGCTGGGTGGGCGTGTGTGCTGTGAGGAGGATGCCGAGAAACTCCAGTATGATTTGGACAGGCTGGGTGATTGGGCAGATGCATGGCAAATGCAGTACAATTTGGATAAATGCGAGGTTATCCACTTTGGTGGCAAAAACAGGAAGGCAGATTATTATCTAAATGGCAATAGATTGGGAGAAGGGGAAGTGCAACGAGACCTGGGTGTCCTTGTGCACCAGTCGCTGAAGGTAAGCATGCAGGTGCAGCAGGCGGTTAAGAAGGCAAATGGTATGTTGGCCTTCGTAGCAAGAGGATTCAAGTACAGGAGCAAGGATGTCTTGCTGCAGTTGTACAGGGCCTTGGTGAGACCACACCTTGAGTATTGTGTGCAGTTTTGGTCGCCTTATCTGAGGAAGGATGTTCTTGCCATGGAGGGAGTGCAGCGAAGATTCACCAGACTGATACCTGGGATGGCAGGAATGACGTATGAGGAGAGATTGGGTCGATTAGGCTTATATTCACTGGAGTTTAGAAGAATGAGAGGGGATCTCATTGAAACTTATAAAATTCTAACAGGACTAGACAGACTAGATGTAGGAAGGATGTTCCCGATGGCGGGGGAGTCCAGAACCAGGGGTCACAGTCTAAAGGTAAGGGGTAAGCCATTTAGGACAGAGATGAGGAGGAATTTCTTCACCCAGAGAGTGGTGAACCTGTGGAATTCCCTACCACAGAAGGCAGTTGAGGCCAATTCATTAAATATATTCAAGAAGGAATTAGATATATTTCTTAAGGCTAAAGGGATCAAGGGATATGGGGAGAAAGCAGAGACAGGGTAGTGAATTTGGATGATCAGCCATGATCTCATTAAATGGTGGAGAAGGCTCGAGGGGCCAAATGGCCTACTCCTGCTCCTATCTTCTATGTTTCTATGTTTCCTACCCAACCACACCTTTCCTTCAATCAGCCTTTGGAAAGGCTGAAAAGTACATTTAAAATATTTGTAATCTTTAGGATAAATTAGGAATTACATTAGAGATGCCAATGAGATGGATGGCGTGGGCAAACATAAGAAATAAGAGATGGGGAGGCCATACGGCCTCTCGAGCCTGCTCCACCATTCAATAAGATCATGGCTGATCATCAAGCTCAACTCCACTTTCCCACCTGATTCCCATATCCCTTTATTCCCCTAGAGTCCAAAAATCTAGCGATCTCAGCCTTGAATTTACTCAACGACTCAGCATCCACAGCCCTCTAGGGTAGAGAATTCCAAAGATTCGCAACCCTCTGAGTGAGGAAATTTCTCCTCAACTCAGTCTTAAATGGCCGACCTCTTATCCTGAGACTGTGACCTCTAGTTCTAGACTCTCCAGCCAGGGGAAACAACCTGTCAGCATCTCAGAATCTTATATGTTTCATTGAGATCATCTCATTCTTCTAAACTCCAGAGAGTATAGGCCCATTCTACTCAATCTCTCCTCATAGGACAACCCTCTCAACCCAAGAATCAACCTAGTGAACCTGCGTTGCACCGCCTCCAAGGCAAGTATATCTTTCCTTAGATAAGGAGACCAAAACTGTGCACAGTACTCCAGGTGTGGTCTCACCAAAGCCCTGCACAATTGTAGCAAGACTTCCTTACTCTTATACTCCAACCTTCTAGCAATAAAGGCCAACATGCCATTTGCCTTCCTTATTGCTTGCTGTACCTGCATGTTAATTTTCTGTGTTTCTTGTACGAGGACACCCAAATCTCTCTGAACACTAACATATAAAAGTTTCTCACCATTTAAAAAAATACTGTGTTTTTTTATTCTTCCTACCAAAGTGAATAACCTCACATTTCCCCACATTATACCCCATCTGCCACCTTATTGCCCATTTACTTAACTTGCCTATATCCCTTTGCAGACCTTTCGTGTTCTCCTCACAGCTTACTGTCCCACCTAGCTTTGTATCGTTAGCAAACTTGGATACATTACACGCAGTCCCTTCATCTAGGTCATTAATATAGATTGTGATATACCTATCAATTCAGTCCATGAAAAGCGACGAGTTAAGGTAGTAACTATAGGTTTTTATTGGCTAAATTACAGAGCCCACCCTCGTGGGTGATCGGTTCCAACAAGGAAGAATACTAGCCAAGCGGTCACCTTTATACCTGGGCAAGCAGGCGGAGCCATGGGCGGAGTCAGCTGAGGTCAGCCCAGGTATAACAGCGTGCGTGGCAAGAGGTAACCTTGTGTAGTGATAACAACAGTGTAAACAGTGATAACAACAGTGTAACAATAGTGAACGGTTGTGAACGATAACAGTGGTTTACCACATTCACCCCTTGTTTAAAATTGAGTCCGGCGGGGTGAAGTGTACTACTAGTTCGTGTATGTCAGTCTATCAGGAGGCCTCGTAAGCCTTTCTGATCGGCGCAGCAGCGGCGGCAGTGGTGCAGTATCCGATGTTAATGCTGGTGTCTGCGTGGCCGACGGAGGCTCCTGGGGTTCCGGCATGCCGCCTACAGGAGCTGGATTTGGGGGAGTGGTGGGGGGTAACGGTGGTATCTCCGGGGTGCCCGAGGGTGCGAGGTCTCGCAAGGAAACTGTGTCCTCCCGCCCGTCTTGGTATGCCACGTAGGCGTACTGGGGGTTGGCGTGCAGGAGGTTCACCCTCTCGACCAGGGGGTCCGTTTTATGGGTCCTTACGTGCTTCCGCAGCAGGACGGGCCCCGGAGAAGTCAGCCATGTTGGTAGCAAGGTTCCCGTAGTCGACTTCCTGGGGAAAACGAACATTTGCTCATGAGGGGTGGCGTTAATGGCAGTACAAAGCAGTGACCGGATGGAATGGAGCGCTGCCGGGAGGACTTCCTACCAGCGAGAGGTTGGGAGGCCCTTAGACTTTAGGGCTAAGAGGACGGCCTTCCAAACTGTCGCGTTCTCTCTTTCCACCTGGCCGTTCCCCCGGGGGTTGTAGCTGGTGGTCCTGCTCGCCGCAATACCTCTCGCCAGCAGGAACTGGCGAAGTTCCTCGCTCATGAAGGATGAGCCCCGGTCGCTATGTATATAGTTCGGGAACCCGAACAAGGCGAAGAGGTCGTTCAGGCATTTGATGACCGTGGTGCTGGTCATGTCTGGGCAGGGGATGGCAAAGGGGAAACGGGAGTACTCGTCAATAATGTTGAGGAAGTACACATTACGGTCAGAGGACGGGAGGGGCCCCTTAAAATCGATGCTCAAGCGCTCGAAGGGGCGGGTGGCCTTGATCAGGCTTGCTCTGTCCGGCCTATAGAAATGCGGTTTGCATTCGGCACAGACTTGGCAGTTCCTGGTCATGGTCCTGACCTCCTCGATGGAGTAGGGCAGGTTGCGGGCCTTAATGAAGTGGTAAAGTCTAGTGACCCCGGGGTGGCAGAGGTCGTTGTGGAGGGTCCGCAGTCTATCAACTTGCGCGTTGGCGCATGTACCTCGTGATAGAGCATCAGGGGGCTCGTTGAGTTTACCAGGCCGGTACAAGATATCGTACTCGTAGGTGGAGAGCTCGATTCTCCACCTCAAGATCTTGTCGTTCTTGATTTTGCCCCTCAGCTTGTTATTAAACATAAACGCAACCGAACGCTGGTCGGTGAGGAGGGTAAATCGTTTGCCTGCCAGGTAATGCCTCCAGCGTCGTACTGCTTCCACAATTGCCTGGGCCTCCTTCTCGACGGAAGAGTGTCGGATCTCAGGGCCCTGGAGGGTCCTTGAGAAAAAGGCTACAGGTCTCCCCACCTGGTTTAGGGTTGCAGCTAGGGCGAAGTCGGATGCATCGCTCTCCACTTGGAAAGGGATGGACTCATCCACTGTGTGCATTGTGGCCTTCGCAATGTCTCCTTTTATGAGGGAGAAGGCTGCGCATGCTTCTTCTGTCAGGGGGAAGGAGGTGGACTTCATGAGGGGTCTGGCTTTGTCCGCATAATTGGGCACCCATTGGGCATAGTAAGCGAAGAGCCCCAGGGTTCTCTTCAGTGCCTTTTGACAGTGGGGAAGGGGAAGCTCCATGAGGGGGCGCATTCTTTCGGGGTCGGGGCCGATGACTCCGTTCTCTACTACGCAGCCGAGGATGGCAAGGCGCGAGGTGTTAAATATACATTTCTCCTTATTGTAAGTGAGATTCAGCCGTTGGGCCGTACGGAGGAATTTCTCCAGATTAACATCGTGGTCTTGCTGGTCGCGGCCGCAGATGGTGACGTTATCTAGATAAGGAAACGTGGCCTGCAGCGCGTTCTGGTCAACCATCCGGTCCATCTCCCTTTGGAAGACCGAAACCCCGTTGGTGACGCCGAAGGGAACCCTAAGGAAGTGGTAGAGGCGGCCATTCGCCTCGAAGGCGGTATACTGGCGGTCCTCAGGGCGGATAGGGAGTTGGTGATAGGCCGACTTAAGGTCGATGGTGGAGAATACCCGGTACTGTGCAATCTGGTTGACCATGTCAGATATGCGGGGAAGGGGATATGCGTCCAGCTGGGTGTACCGGTTTATGGTTTGGCTGTAGTCGATGACCAGGCGGTTTTTATTGCCGGTCTTAACGACTACGACCTGGGCACGCCAGGGGCTGTTGCTCCCCTCGATGATGCCCTCCTTCAGGAGACGCTGCACCTCAGAGCTAATAAAAGCTCTGTCCCCGGCGCTGTACCGCCTGCTCTTGGTAGCGACGGGCTTACAGTCGCGGGTGAAGTTAGCGAACAAGGAGGGGGGCGGGACTTTGAGAGTGGAGAGGCCGCAGGTGGTATGCGGCGGGCGGTTTAAAAACTGCTGGTTGTAGACTGTGAGTGGGGGGAGGGGTCCACCGTATGCCAGAGTGACACTTTGGAGGTGGCATTGGAAATCCAGCCCTAGTAGGACGGCAGCGCAGAGCTGGGGCAGGACGAGAAGTTTAAAGTTTTTATATTCCGTGCCCCTAACCGACAGGGTCACCACACAGTAGCCGCTGATGTCTGTTGAATGGGACTTCGCCGCCATCGAGATCCGATGGCGCGTTGGCCGGACAGTGAGGGAGTAGCAGCTCACCGTGTCTGGGTGAATAAAACTCTCCGTGCTTCCGCTGTCGAACAGGCAGGTCGTGGCGTGGCCGTTTACTTCGATGTCCATCATGGACTTGGACAGATGATGCGGGAGGGCTTGGTCAAGCGTGACAGAGGCCAGTGTATGGCTGAGTGAGCAGCTGTAGTCTGCAAGTGAGGCGGTGGTCGGGTCTGGAGACAAAACGGCGGCCGAGTGCGGCGAACAAAATGGCGGCGCCCATGGCGCGGATCCCCACAAAGTTGGACAAAATGGCGGAGAAGATGGCCGCCCCCACAACTCACATGAGGCACTGCTGGAGTCTGTGGCCTTGATCAAAGATGGCCGCCCCCACAACTCACACGAGGCACTGCTGGCGTCTGTGGCTTTCCCCCTGCAGGCGTTTACGAAGTGGCCTTTCTTTTTGCAGCCGGAGCAGGTCGCGTTCCTTGCAGGGCAGCGCGCCCTTTGATGTCTCGCCTGGCCACAGAAGAAGCAGCTAGCGGCCCGATCGCGGAGGTCCGCTGCCGCAACAGGTCCCGGGGGTGGCGGTCCCGATCGATTCCGGGACACCGACGCCGTAGTAGGTCCCAGGGGCGGCGGTGTGAGGGGTATTGCGGTCAGAGTCGGGCCCGAGTCCCAGGGTCGCGCAGCACTGTACCTGGAGTACGCCTCGAGGTCCCGATGGGCCACTTCCAGGGAGCGAGCGAGGGCTGCAGCTGTTTTCAATTCGAGGTCCTTTGATTCGAGCAGTCTTTGCCGTGAGTAGTCGGACCGAAGGCCTTTCACGAAGGCATCGCGGATATTTCCTTCAGTATGTTCTGCAGCCGTTACAGCTTTAAAGTCACAGTCCCTGCCGAGTGTTTGTAGCGCCCGTAAAAATTCATCTACAGACTCTCCTGGCTGTTGCGAGCGGGATCTTAGGAGATGTCTGGCATACATTGAATTTACTGGGCTCCGGTACTGCTCTTTTAGCAGGTTGAGGGCGTCCTCGTATGTAGCAAGGTCCCGGATGAGTGCAAATACTTTAGGGCTCACCTGGGCGGTCAGAACTCTTAGTTTGGATTCCGGAGGCACGCCGGAGGCTCCCAGGTAGGATTCGAAGCAGCTCAGCCAGTGTTCGAAGTCGAGCGCTGAATTCGCTGCCTGTGGGTTTAGATCCAGGTACGGCGGTCGGAGGGCTCGCAGCCAGGTCGGCTGCTGGGGCTGTTGTAGCTGGCCGTTTGGCTGGGGCTGTTGTAGCTGACCATTTGGCTGGTCGTTTGGCTGCTCCGGTCCATACATTTTAAAATTTAGCCAATAAAATTGATATACCTATCAATTCAGTCCATGAAAAGCGACGAGTTAAGGTAGTAACTATAGGTTTTTATTGGCTAAATTACAGAGCCCACCCTCGTGGGTGATCGGTTCCAACAAGGAAGAATACTAGCCAAGCGGTCACCTTTATACCTGGGCAAGCAGGCGGAGCCATGGGCGGAGTCAGCTGAGGTCAGCCCAGGTATAACAGCGTGCGTGGCAAGAGGTAACCTTGTGTAGTGATAACAACAGTGTAAACAGTGATAACAACAGTGTAACAATAGTGAACGGTTGTGAACGATAACAGTGGTTTACCACAGATTGTAAATAGCTGAGACCCCAGCACTGATCCTTGCGGCACCCCACTAGTTACAGCCTGCCAACCTGAAAATTACCCGTTTATCCTTACTCTCTGTTTTCTGTCTGTTAACCAATCCTCAATCCATGCTACTATATTACCCCCAACCCCATGAGCCCTTATCTTGCGTAACAACCTTTTATGTGTCACCTTATCGAATGTAAATATCAAATATTAAGAATATAAAGGAGTTGGTGGGGAATGCTAGTTGTGAGAGGCCAGCACCTTGCCTCTCAATACGAATTAAGCAGTTTCATGAATTGAGGCAATGCTTCTGAATAACAACAGAAAATGCTGGAAAAACTCAGCAGGCCAGGCAACATCTGTTGGGAGAAAATAGAGTCAACGGGGTCAATTTTGTCAAACCTGTCGGGAAGGAGGCGGGACTTCCCCTTTCGGGTTTCTGACCCGCCTACTTCGACGTCCGGCCAATCCGCGCGATTTTCCCTTGATTGACCTTGTTGAGCCCGCCCAGCGGGCTCAGCAGGCCAATTAAGGGCCACCCGGCAACAGGTGACGTCACAGACTGCAATTTCATCTGTCAAGATTTCTGACAGATGAAATATCAGTGTTTTACAGCTGTTTGAAGCTGTCAAACACTGACAGTCTGATTTCTAAGATGAGTCCTTCTGCGCAGACTCATTTAGAAATCTCAGCAGCACTCAAAGCTGAAGGCTGTCACTTTTGACAGATCGCAGTCATTCAGCTTTCAGTTCCGGCTGAGTGCTGCGCTCCCGACGGCTACAGGAAGAAAGGCTGTTAAGGTAAGCAAAGGTAAGTAAAAGTTCTTTACACACTTTACACACACCAAACACACTTACCTTTACACTTATGCACCCATCACTCACCTGAGCGCTGACATCGCGACCCCTCCAAGTCCTTCAACCCATCGGCCCGCATGCTCTAACCTGGCGTGGTTTGGAGCCGTCGGGAAACCCACACGAAACCCCTCAAAATGGGGATTAGGCTAAAAACTGCCTGTTAACTACCTGTTAACAGGCAGTTAATTGGCACTAATCCCTTCCCGCCTGGTTTCGGCGGGTCCCAGTGCGGGGCAGGTACCCGCCGCCCTTGAAACTTACGTGGGGCAGGGTTTTGGGCGGGATGGTGGCGGGACCCCCAAAGTCGGGATTTCCGCCCCCCCCGCCAACATGCCTGAAACCCCACCTGACGGCTCCCCGAAAATCTAGTCCAACGTTTCGGGTGAACCCTTTGTCAAGACTGAAGAAGCACAGGAAATGAAATAGATTAAAAGGCCAGTATGGGGGCTGGGAGAGAACAAAAGAGAAGTGAAGAGACATTAAGAGGTATTCAAAATGAGACGAGATGGTGATAGGACTAGTGGAGACAAAAGACGGCTCTAGATTAGGTGTGAAATGCGCTGGCAGGATGGGAGACAACTGCCATGTGGGAGAGAGAAAAAAAAGGCGGGGGGAAAGGGCCAAAACAAAGGTGTGGATAAAAAATATAAGTAAAAATGTAATAGGGGCCGAGGTTATGATCTGAAATTGTTGAACTCGATATTGAGTCCGGAAGGCTGTAAAACATAGAAACATAGAGATAGGAACAGGAGTAGGCCATTCGGCCCTTCGAGCCTGCTCCGCCATTCAATGAGATCATGGCTGATCTTCGTCTGAGATCATAGCTGATCTTACCAGTTCAGTACCCCGTCCCCGCCTTTTCTCCGTAACCCTTAATCCCCTTAGCCTTCAGAAATATATCCAATTCTCTCTTGAAAATATTTATTGAATTAGCCTTCACAGCCCTCTGTGGCAGGGAATTCCACAGGCTCACCACTCTTTGAGTGAAGAAATTCTTCCTCATCTCTGTTTTAAATGATTTGCCCGCTATTTTTAGACTGTGGCCCCTGGTTCTGTGCTCCCCGGCCATTGGAAACATTCTCTCTGAATTCAGCCTGTCCAGGCCTGCCATAATTTTATATGTTTCGATGAGATCCCCTCTCAATCTTCTAAACTCCAGTGAGTACAAGCCCAAACTATTTAATCTCTCTTCGTAGGTCATTCCCGCCATTCCAGGTATCAGCCTGGTGAATCGCCGTTGCACTCTTTCCATGGCAAGAACATCCTTCCGCAGATGGGGCGACCAAAACTGTACACAATACTCCAGATGCGGTCTCACCAGCACCTTGTACAGCTGTAGTAAGGTATCCCTATTCCTATACTCGAACCCCCTTGATATGAAGGCCAACATACCATTTGCCTTCTTAATCGCCTGTTGCACCTGCATGCTCTCCTTCAGTGACTGGTGCACAAGAACACCCAGGTCCCTCTGCACTTCCCCATCTCCCAATCTATTGCCATTTAGATAATAATCTACCCTCCTGTTTTTACCCCCAAAGTGGATAACCTCGCATTTATCCACATTATAGTGCATCTGCCACGTATCCGCCCATTCCCCCAACCTGTCCAAATCGCACTGTAGCCTCCTGACATCCTCATCAGAGCCCACCCCTCCTCCTAGTTTAGTGTCGTCAGCGAATTTGGAAATATTGCATCCAATTCCCTGATCCAGATCATTTATATATATTGTGAACAGCTGGGGTCCCAGGACAGATCCTTGCGGCACCCCGCTGGTCACTGCCTGCCACTCCGAAAACGAGCCGTTTATTCCAACTCTCTGTTTTCTATCCGCCAGCCAGTTCTCTATCCACGTTAATACTTTGCCCCCAATCCCATGAGCCTTAATTTTGCATGATAATCTTTTGTGTGGAACCTTATCGAAGGCTTTCTGGAAGTCAAGGTACACCACATCCACTGGCTCTCCCCCATCTATTTTACCAGTTACTTCCTCAAAAAATTCCAGCAGATTAGTCAAACACGATTTACCCTTTGTAAATCCATGTTGACTCTGTCCGATCCTTTCCCCATTTGTCAAGTGCTCCGCTATTTTATCCTTAATAATGGACTCTAGCATTTTGCCCACAACCGATGTGAGGCTTACTGGTCTATAATTCCCTGCTTTCTCTCTACCCCCCTTTTTAAATATTGGGGTAACATTAGCTACCCTCCAATCCACGGGTACTGTTCCCGAGTCAATGGAGTTCCGGAAGATGATCCTTAGAGCATCTGCTATCTCCAGGGCCACCTCCTTAAGTACCCTAGGATGTAGTTTATCAGGCCCCGGGGATTTGTCAGCCTTCAGTCCCCTCAACTTACCCAACACCATATCCCTAGAGATACTAATTTCTGTCAGCTCCTCCCTCTCATTAGTCCCTATGTTTGCCGATATTCCTGGGAGGTTATTTGTGTCCTCCTTTGTGAATACAGAACCAAAGTATGAGTTTAATTGGTCTGCCATTTCCTTATTCTCCATTATATATTCTCCCGAATCGGACTGCAAGGGACCGACTTGGGATTTTACCAGTCTTTTCCTCCTGATATACCGATAAAAGCTTTTGCAGTCTGTCTTTATGTTTGCTGCAAGTTTACTTTCGTATTCTATTTTCCCCTTCCTGATTAATCCCTTTGTCCTCTTTTGCTGTATCCTGTACTGCCCCCAATCTTCCGGTCTGGTGCTTTTTTTTGCCAGTTGATATGCCCTTTTTTTTGATTTTATGCTGTCCCTAATTTCCCTCGTTATCCACGGTTGAGCCACCTTTTTAGGTTTATTTTTATGCCAAACCGGTATAAACATGTTCTGGAATTCTTCCATTCTATCTTTGAATGCTTGCCATTGTCTATCCACTGTCAATCCCCCCAGAAACACCACCCAATCAATCTTACCCAATTCCCGTCTCATACCCTCGTAATTCCCTTTATTTAAGTTCTGGACCTTAGTCTCTGATTCAATTTCCTCACTCTCCATCTCGACTGAGAGCTCGATCATATTATGATCGCTCTGACCCAAGGGGCCTCGTACAAGAAGATTGCTGATAAGTCCCTTCTCATTGCACAATACCCAGTCTAAAATGGCCTGATCTCGAGTCGGCTCCTCGACATATTGGTCCAGATAACCGTCCCGAAAACATTCCAGGAATTCCTCCTCCTCAGAATTTTTACTAATTTGGGTAGTCCAATCAATATGTAAATTAAAGTCACCCATGATGACAGCTGTGCTCTTATCGCACGCTTCTCTAATTTCCCTTTTTATGCCTTCCCTCACCTCCATATTACTATTTGGAGGCCTATATATCACACCCACTAACGTTTTCCTCCCCTTGCTATTTCTCATTTCTACCCATACAGATTCCGTTTCATCCGAGTTAATATCCTTCCTTTCCATTGCATTAATCCCCTCCTTTACCAGCAATGCTACCCCACCTCCCCTACCTTTTTGCCGATCCTTCCTAAATATTGTATATCCCTGGATGTTAAGTTCCCAGCCTTGCCCACCCTGCAGCCACGTTTCTGTAATCCCAATCAAATCATACTTGTTTACCTCTATTTCCACAACTAATTCATCCACCTTGTTCCTAATGCTTCTAGCATTAAGATACAAAGCCTTCAGGCTTGCTTTTTTCACACTCTCATTATGAATTAGTTTGGCCCTTTGTGTTTCTCTCCTTTGCTTATTGCTTCTCACCTTTCTACCATCTATTTCTGACTTCATATGACTTCCCTCTTTTCCACTACCTAGGTTCCCATCCCCCTGCCAAATTAGTTTAAATCCTCCCGAACCGCCCTAGAAAATATTACCCCGAGGACATCGGCTCCCTCACAGTTCAGGTGTAGACCGTCCCCTTGGTACAGGTCACTCCTCCCCAAGAACTGGTTCCAATGCCTCAAGAATTTAAATCCCTCTCCCTTGCACCACTGCTCAAGCCACGTATTTAGCTTATCTATCTTACTCTCTCTAAACTTATTAGCTCGTGGCACTGGTAGCAATCCAGAGATTACTACCTTTGAGGTCCTACTTTTCAATTTAGCTCCTAACTCCCTAAATTCAGCTTGTAGGACCTCCTCCCTCTTTTTACCTACATCGTTGGTACCTACATGTACCACGACAACTGGCTGATCCCCCTCCCCCTTCAGAATGCTCTGCACCCGCTCCGAGACATCCTTGACCCTTGCACCAGGGAGGCAACATACCATCTTGGAGTCTCGGTCTCGGCCACAGAAACTCCTATCTATCCCCCTTACAATTGAATCCCCTATCACTATAGCCCTATCCCTCTTTTTCCCGCCCTTCTGTGCAGCAGAGCCAGTCATGGTGCCCTGAACCTGGCTGCTGGTGCCTTCCCCTGATAAGTCATCTCCCCCAACAGTACCCAAAACGGTAAACCTGTTTTGGAGGGAGATGACCGCAGGTGACTCCTGCACTACCTTCCTGCCTTTACCCTGCCTTTTGGTCACCCATTTACTGTCTGAGCTAGCCTTTACCTGCGGTGTGACCAACTCACTGAATGTGCTATCCACAACATCCTCAGCATCGCGTATGCTCCAGAGTGAGTCCATTTGCAGCTCCAGCGCCGCCATGCGGTCCGCTAGGAGCTGCAGCTGGACACACTTCCTGCACACATAGTTGTCAGGGACAGTGTCCCTGATTTCCCACATGGCACAGGAGGAGCATGACACGGGTCCGAGCTGCCCTTCCATGACTTAACCCTTACAATACCCTTTTATTTACTACGATTTAGCTTAATTATTGAATTCTACTTAGAATAAGTTTGTGAAAGTACTCACCAACCAGTCACCTACCTGTTTTCTGGTGTTGTATTTTCACTGCCGCCTCCTGTCCTGGAACCTTTTCCACCTAGGTTAGGCTCCTGAAATAAAATAAATTGAACCTACCTTTTCAACTTCCCCTAACCCCTAAAAGGTTAGAGGAGGTGGAAGGGTGGGAGACACTACACTGTAGTGTTTTGGGTTTAGCAACAGCTCCACCTATATAAGAGTTACTGGCCTCCTGCTCTCCCGACTGCACCAGCTGTGAAAGAAAAAGCCCGCGAAAGGTGAGCTTTTAAACTCACCAGTTACTGGCCTCCTGCTCTCCCGACTGCCCCAGCTGTGAAAGAAAAAGCCCCCGAAAGGTGTGCTTTTAAACTCACCAGTTACTGGCCTCCTGCTCTCCTGACTGCACCAGCTGTGAAAGAAAAAGCCCGCGAAAGGTGAGCTTTTAAACTCACCAGTTACTGGCCTCCTGCTCTCCCGACTGCCCCAGCTGTGAAAGAAAAAGCCCGCGAAAGGTGAGCTTTTAAACTCACCAGTTACTGGCCTCCTGCTCTCCCGACTGCCCCAGCTGTGAAAGAAAAAGCCCCCGAAAGGTGAGCTTTTAAACTCACCAGTTACTGGCCTCCTGCTCTCTCGGAAGATGAGGTGCTGTTCCTCGAGTTTACGGTGAACTTCCGTGGAACAATGCAAGAGGCCGAAGACGGTGAGGTCCAAGTGGGAATGGGGCAGTGAATTCAAATGACAGGCGACCGGAAGCTCGGGGTCACCCTTACGGTCTGAATGGAGGTGTTCCGCAAAGCGGTCACCCAATCTGCGTTTGGTCTCCCCAATGTAGACGAGACCACATCGTGAGCAGCGAATACAGTATACTAGATTGCAAGAAGTACAAGTAAATTGCTGTTTCACCTGGAAGGGGTGTTTGGGGCCCTGGACAGTAGGAAGGGGGGAGGTATAAGGGCATGTGTTACATCTCCTGCGCTTGCACGGGAAGGTGCCAGGCGAAGGGGAAGGGGTGCTGTGGGTGATAGAGGAGTGGACTAGGGTGTCTCGGAGTGCTTGTGAATGCTTGGACTTAAATCTTGACTGCAGTTGTAAGCATAAGCGAGGGAATAGGGCGTTTTGTGTTTTATTGAGGGTATGGAATAGTGGAGTCAAATCAAATCAAATCAACTTTTATTGTCATTGTTAGTGCACAAGTGCAGTACAACGAAATGTAGGCTTGCGGCTCCCGAGAGTGCCATCCCTTGGAGGAATGCAGTTGAATTTCAGCACCAGAAAAGAAAAACCTTGCTGATTTAATTTTTTTGTCAATTCGCAGTATGTAATCAGTTTTATTTCCCTGTTTCTACTTTATGTCAGTCATGTCAAGAAACACACAACTAATAATTTACAGATCTGGTATGAAAGAAGAGGGATGTGTGAAGTTCCAGTGAGTTAGAAAATACTATGTGGTAACACTTCTGATCTGTTTTTAAACATTAAACACATATGTTTATCATACAGTTATTTGTCAAAACTATTTTAATTTGGGTGGAAAGTGAAAATGTTGAACCTAAACAATGAAGTAAATAACAAGGCCGAGTTTCTCAGTTTCTAGTCACCTCAGAAACTCTCAGGTAAAATGGTTTAATTTGAGGTAAAAATAAACATTAATTTTCTTACAAGAGATAAATGAGTAGCTCAGTTAATCATAATGAGACTACATGTGGGAATTGGAGCATGCAGAACATTTCTCTTATCGTTTGTGTAAATATTAGTCATTGTTGTAAATACCCTGTTTCATTTTCTAATTGATGGTGTTAAACACAAATGCAGAGAGAAAAAAATTCCAAAACACATTTTCTGTTACAAGAATATAAAGTAATGTTTGGAGCACCAAATGCAATGTACCAGAATGGTGGGATACAAATTGTAATCTTACAGCTTTGCTGAGTTCTTAGATACAGCTGGACCACTGTGGGAAAGGACTGAAAGGTCCAGTACTTTCTCTACAGGAAGTGCATGCAAGTCAGAGGGAGAATCATCACCAGGGCCTGCTCCGTTCGAGCCTCCAGCCTCAGTTCTATCATCCTCCCCGGCTGCCACCTTGAGCTAAGCCCAGATGTGCAGAACCTTGCTGTACTATTCAACCTCAAGCTCACATTCCTTCCCCATATCCAATTCATTACCAAGACTGCAATCACCTCCAAACCATTCTATGCCTCTGCTCCTACCTCCCCCACACTATTGCCAAAATACTAAGCCATGCCTTTTTCAGCATAATGTTCGATTTTTCCAATGCTATCTTTACAAGCCTCCCCACTGCCATCCTCCAGAAAGTAAGCCATCCAGAACACTAAGGCTCGTGTCCACCTGCACAAATGTTCCCACCCCTAGCAATCCCGTTCTCGCCATGCACCAGTAACTTCCAGTACCCCAGTAAATTGATTTTAAAATCCTATTTCTTGTCTCCATGCCCTCACTGCACCCTACCTTAACAATCTTCAATTTCATGCTCCCATGAATGCTCTCTGCTCCTCTAGCACAAGCTTCATTCTTGTCTCACAGTCCCTCTGCTCTATCATTGGTGACTGCTCCTTCAGCCATTTTGCCCCTGCCTTTTGGAACTCTCTCTCACAGCACATTCTGTTGTCACCTCCTTCCCTGCTTTCAAAAGCCTCCTTAAAGCCATTTTCTTCAATTGCGCTTTCGTGCCTCAACTCCTCTTCCCCTTTACTCCCTCGTACATAGACATAGAAACAGAGAAACATAGAAGATAGGAGCAGGAGCAGGCCATTCGGCCCCGCGAGCCTGCTCCGCCATTCAATGAGATCATGGCTGCTCATCCAAATTCAGTACCTTGTCCCTGCCTTCTCCCCATATCCCTTGTTCCCTTTAGCCTTAAGAAATATATCGAACTCCTTCTTGAATATATTTAATGAATTGGCCTCAACTGCCTTGTGTGGTAGAGAATTCCACAGGTTCATCACTCTCTGGGTGAAGAAATTACTCCTCATTTCTGTCCTAAATGGCTTACCCCTTATCTTTAGACTGTGACCCCTGATTCTGGACTCCCCGGCCATCGGGAACATCCTTCCTGCATCTAGTCTGTCTAGTCCTGTTAGAATTTTATAAGTTTCAATGAGATCCCCTCTCACTCTTCTAAACTCCAGTGAATATAAGCCTAATCGACTCAATCTCTCCTCATACGTCATTCCTGCCATCCCAGGTATCAGTGAATCTTCGCTGTACTCCCTCCATGGCAAGAACATCCTTCCTCAGATAAGGCGACCAAAACTGCACACAATACTCAAGGTGTGGTCTCACCAAGGCCATGTACAACTGCAGCAAGACATCCTTGCTCCTGTACTCGAATCCTCTTGCTACGAAGGCCAACATACCATTTGCCTTCTTAACCGCCTGCTGCACCTGCATGCTTACCTTCAGCGGCTGGTGCACAATCTATTGCCTTTCTCCCAATCTATTGCCATTCAGATAATAATCTGCCTTCCTGTTTTTGCCACCAGGATAACCTCGCATTTATCCACATGATACTGCATCTGCCATGCATCTGCCCAATCACCCAACCTGTCCAAATCATACTGGAGTTTCTCGGCATCCTCCTCACAGCACACACGCCCACCCAGCTTTGTGTCGTCTGCAAACTTGGAGATATTACATCTAGTTCCCTCGTCTAGATCATTAATATATATTGTGAATAGCTGGGGTCCTAGGACCGATCCCTGCGGTACCCCACTAGTCACTGCCTGCCACTCGGAAAAAGACCTGTTTATTCCAACTCTTTGCTTCCTGTTTGCCAACCAGTTCTCTGGCCAAGTCAGTACCTTGCCCCCAATCCCTTGTGCTTTAACTTTACACGCTAATCTCTTATGCGGGACCTTATCGAAAGCCTTCTGAAAGTCCAAATACACCACATCCACTGGTTCTACCTTATCTATTCTACCAGTTACATCCTCAAAAAATTCCAGTGGATTAGTCAAGCACGATTTACCTTTTGTAAATCCATGTTGACTTTGTCCAATCCTTTCACTGTTTTCCAAGTGCTCTGCGATTACATCTTTTATAATGGACTCTAGCATTTTCCCCACTACCGATGTCAGGCTTATAAATTCCCCGTTTTCTCTCTACCACCTTTTTAGAATAGTGGAGTTACATTAGCTACCCTCCAATCCATGGGTACTGTTCCAGAGTCGATAGAATTTTGGAAGATGACCAGCAATGAACATAAGAACATAAGAAATAGGAGCAGGAGTAGGCCAATCGGCCCCTCGAGCCTGCTCCGCCATTCAATAAGATCATGGCTGATCTGATCCTAACCGCCAATCTACTATCACAGAACCATCTCCTGAATCTAACAGAATTAGACACACGAAATAGGAGCAGGATCAGGCTACACGGCCCCTGGGCCCGCTCCACTACCCACAGGGCCATGACCGATCCGAACCTAGACTCATGTCCAAATTCCTGCCCGCTCCCCGTAACCCTTAATTCCCTTTACTTCTAGGAAACTGTCTATTTCTGTTTTAAATTTATGTAATGATGTAGCTTCTACAGCTTTTTGGGGCAGCATATTCCATGGACCTACCACCCTCTGAGTGAAGTAGTTCCTCCTCATCTCAGTTTTGAAAGAGCAGCCCCTTATTCTAAGACTATGCCCCCTAGTTCTAGTTTCACCCATCATCGGGAACATCTTCCCCGCATCCACCCGATCCAACCCCTTCACAATCTTATATGTTTCAATAAGATCGCCTCTCATTCTTCTGAACTCCAATGAGTAGAGTCCCAATCTACTCAACCTCTCCTCATATGTCCATCCCCTCATCCCCGGGATTAACCGAGTGAACCTTCTTTGTACTGACTCGAGAGCAAGTATGTCCTTTCTTAAGTATGGACACCAAAACTGTACGCAGTATTCCAGGTGCGGTCTCACCAATACCTTGTACAACTGAAGCAATACCTCCCTATTTTTATATTCTATCCCCCTAGCAATGAAAGCCAACATTCCATTGGCCTTCTTAATCACTTGCTGCACCTGCATACTAACCTTTTGAGTTTCGTGCACCAGGACCCCCAGATCCCTTTGTACTTCAGTACTTTCCAGTTTCTTGCCATTAAGATAATAACTTGCTCTACGATTTGTCCTGCCAAAGTGCATAACCTCACACTTTCCAGTATTGTATTCCATCTGCCAAATCTCTGCCCACTTACTTAGCCTGTCTATGTCCCCTTGCAGGTTTTTTATGTCCTCCTCACTCACTACTTTCCCTCCCATCTTAGTATCATCTGCAAACTTTGATATGTTACACTCGGTCCCCTCCTCCAAATCGTTAATATAGATTGTAAAGAGTTGGGGACCCAGCACTGACCCCTGCGGAACACCACTAGTTACTGATTGCCAGTCTGAGAATGAACCATTTATCCCAACTCTCTGCCTTCTGTTAGATAGCCAATCCTCTATCCATGCCAGAATATGACCCCCAATCCCATGATTTTTTATCTTAAGCAATAATCTTTTGTGTGGCACCTTGTCAAATGCCTTTTGGAAGTCTAAATACACTACGTCCACTGGTTCCCCTTTATCCACCCTATATGTTACTTCCTCAAAGAACTCCAGCAAATTTGTCAAACATGACTTCCCCTTCATAAAACCATGCTGACTTTGTCCTATTAAATTATGATTATCCAAATGTCCTGTTACTGTCTCCTTAATAATGGACTCCAAAATTTTACCTACCACAGATGTTAGGCTAACCAGTCTATAGTTTCCAGCCTTCTGTCTACTGCCCTTTTTAAATAAGGGTGTTACATTAGCAGTTTTCCAGTCTGCCGGGACCTTTGCCGAGTCCAGGGAGTTTTGGAAAATTATTACCAATGCATCCACAATCCCTACCGCCACTTCCCTCAAGATCCTAGGATGTAAGCCATCAGGTCCAGGTGATTTATCCGCCTTGAGTCCCATTATTTTACCGAGTACCACTTCCTTAGTGATTTTGATCGTGTTTAGCTCCTCCCCCCCTTTAGCCCCCTGTTTGTCCAGTGTTGGGATATTCTTAGTGTCTTCTACTGTAAAGACTGATACAAAATATTCATTCAGTGTTTTTGCCATCTCCATATTTCCCACCATTAATTTCCCGGTCTCATCCTCTAAGGGACCAACATTTACTTTAGCCACCCTTTTTCTTTTTATATAACTATAAAAACTCTTACTATCTGTTTTTATATTTTTTGCTAATTTGCTTTCATAATCTATCTTCCCTTTCTTAATCAATCTTTTTGTTATTTTTTGCTGTCTTTTAAAGTTTTCCCAATCCTCTATCCTCCCACTAGATTTGGCTACCTTATATGCCCTTGTTTTTAGTCGAATACTATCCTTAATTTCTTTACTTAGCCACGGATGGCTGTCTTTTCTTTTACACCCTTTTCTTCTCAGTGGAATATATATTTTTTGGAAGTTGTAAAATAACTCCTTAAATGTACACCACTGATCATGTATCGTCTTACCCTTTAATCTATTTTCCCAATCCACTCTACTCAATTCCACTCTCATACCTTCATAGTCTCCTTTATTCAAGCTTAGCACGCTTGTTTGAGATCCAACCTTCTCACCCTCTAATTGAATATGGAATTCAACCATGTTATGGTCACTCATTCCAAGGGGATCCTTTACTAGGACATTTTTAATTACTCCCATCTCGTTACACAGGACCAGATCTAAGGTTGCTTGCCCCCTGGTCGGTTCAGTTACATACTGCTCAAGAAACCCATCCCTAATACACTCAATGAACTCATCCTCAAGGCAGCCCTGCCCAATTTGATTTGTCCAATTAATATGATAGTTAAAATCCCCCATAATTATAGATGATCCCTTATTACAAGCCTCAACTATTTCCTGATTGATACTCCGTCCAACACTGTTCGGAGGCCTATAGACTACGCCCACTAGTGTTTTTTTCCCCTTATTATTCCTTACCTCCACCCAAACTGTTTCATTATCCTGATCTTTTGACCCAATATCATTTCTCTGTATTACAGTGATTCCTTCCTTTATTAACATAGCCACCCCACCTCCCCTTCCTTCCTGCCTGTCCTTCCTGATCGTTAAATAACCTGGTATGTTTAATTTCCAGGCATTGTCACCCTGCAGCCATGTTTCTGTAATGGCCACAAGATCATACCCATATGTAGTTATTTGTGCCATTAACTCGTCTATTTTGTTACGAATGCTACGTGCATTCAGATAGAGAACTTTCAAAGATGTTTTGTGACACTTAGTTCCTGCTTTTGCCCTTTTTATTACTTTACCTTTTACTCCATACCTTCTGCCCCTTCCTGACACGCTCTGGTTTTTAATTTCCCCACTGCTACCTAAGTCTATGGCCTTCTCTGTTGTCATTTTTATTATTTGCTCTCTAGGAACCTGTAGTGTCCGTGTGTTGATAAAGACACTGAAGACAGGAGTTGGTTCATAGGTATTTACTAAGCAAAGTCTGGGGGGGGTTTTCTAAAGGATATACACAATACACAGGCTTATATAGCCCAAGTGGCAATTACTGGCATTACGCACACCTGGGGCTCTTAAAGGCACATACACCACAATTCCTCCCCTTTTAGCTAACCAGTACATCATATTTTAAGTAATTATTAATTACATGTTATATGCAAAATAATATACATTGCTGTAATTAATTAATTATAAGTTAGTCTCTCAGGAGGCTTCCTGACTCGGTCCGGATAACGCCTCGGGGGTGTAGTAGTTTCTGGTGGTGTAGTAGGTTCTTCTGGCAAGGCTGATTCGGCTTGAATGCCAGTGTCGGGTTCATCGGGTTCCAGTATCACCGGATCGGAGGTAGATATGGGTATCTCTACTTCATCGTTAGATGTATAGAGTGGTGGTGTAGGTTGTCCCTTTTCGGATGACTTTATGATTTGGTCAGCATGGCGCCTTATTATGCTTTCTCTGATGTCCATGGTATACATCAGTGGTCCTAGTCGTGTGCAGATAGTTCCAGACTGCCATTTCTCGGTACAGTAGTCCCAGGCCAAAACTTGTTGACCTATCTAGAAGGTTCTAGTTGGCCTTTCATTCATGCCTTGAAACTGCCGGTTCTCCACGTCCCTTCTGATGTTGGACTTGACCAAATCCAGCCGGCATCTTAGGTTTCTATTGAAGAACATCATGGCGGGAGTTTGGTTGGTAACCATATGTGTTGCATTCCTGTATGCGAATAAGAAGTTATCCACCTTGTGCTGAAGTTTTATGTCTTCATTACCCATGGCCTTTATGGCCTTCTTGAAGGTCTGGACAAACCTTTCAGCCAATCCATTGGTGGCGGGATGGTATGGGGCGGACGTGTAGTGCTTAACCCCATTGTTTTTTAAGAACTTTCTGAATTCTTCGGACACAAATTGCGGTCCATTATCAGAACAGATCTGTTCTGGTAGCCCATTCCTGGCAAATATGGTCCTTAATACTGTGATGGTTTTTTCCGTGGTGGTGGACATCTTTATTACCTCCGGCCACTTGGAGTGTGCATCAACCGCGATTAAGAACATTGAGTCCATAAATGGACCAGCAAAGTCGATGTGTACCCTTTGCCAGGGAGATGAGGGCCACTCCCATGGATGTAGAGGGGCTTGTGGTGGAGCGTTTTGGACCTTCTGGCATCCTAGGCAGCTCTTGGTCATTTCTTCGATGTCTCCATCGATACCTGGCCACCATACAAACGCCCTGGCTAGGTTCTTCATTTTCACTCCACCCAGATGCCCCTCGTGAAGCTCCTTTAGCACTTTATCCTGGAGTTTGGGTGGAATCACCACTCTGGATCCACACATCAAGGTTCCTCGGCACACTGACAGCTGTTCTCTTCTTTGCGAGAATGCTGGCAACAGTGGTTCGCCATGTGCTGGCCATCCCTTCACTGTTAAATCGTAGACCCGTGAAAGAGTCGGGTCATTTCTCGTTTCCCTTTCAATGGCAGAATTTGTTACTGGTAGACATTCCACTATGGTAGAGTGGAACATCTCCATTGGGTCTACTGTAGGTGCCTCTTCTACCGTTGGCAACGGTAGGCGCGATAAACCGTCAGCATTCCCATGCTGTTTTGATCCTTTGTATTCTATGTTGTATTGGTGTGCCCCTAGAAAAAGGGACCACCGCTGTAGCCTTTGTGCTGTCATAATGGTAACACCCTTTTTAGGGTTGAATATGGAGATGAGGGGTTGATGGTCAGTCAACAAGGTAAATTTTTGTCCGTGTAGGTAATGGTTGAATTTCTTTACTCCCCATACCAGGCTGAGTGCTTCCCTGTCGATTTGGGCATAGTTACGCTCAGCTGAGTTCAATGAGCGTGACGCAAAAGCTATCGGCCGTTCTGAGCCATCAGGAAATCTATGTGATAATACCGCTCCTACGCCGTAAGGGGATGCATCGCACGCCAGTCTGATTGGCAGTGATGGGTTGTAATGAGCCAAAACTTCCTTGGACGTGATCAAGCCTTTACATTTCTGGAAGGCACGTTTACAGTCCTCGCTCCATTCACAAATTACTCCCATTTGTAGCAGTTCGTTAAGAGGGTGCAGAACAGTTGACAAGTTCGGTAAAAATTTATGGTAGTAATTTATCAATTCCAGGAACGACCTTAATTGTGAAACATTTTCAGGTGCTGGGGCTTTTATGACCGCCTCAATTTTTTCAGGTGACTTATGCAACCCTTCCTTATTTATTATGTGACCACAATATGATATTTGATTTTGGAAAAATTCGCACTTGGGGTGATTTGCTCGTAGGCCCCGTTCTCTCAGCCTAGTGAGCACCTGCTCTAAATTGGCAAGGTGCTCGTTGTCGTTTTCTCCTGTTACAAGGGTGTCGTCTAGGTAGCATTGAGTCCCCGGAATCCCTTGGAGGACTTGCTCCATAGCTCTTTGCCAGATAGCTGGAGCGGATGCTACTTCGAAAACCAGTTGATTGTACTGGTACAGACCTTTGTGTGTATTTATCGTGAGATATTTTTTAGAGGCCTCTTCAACCTCCATCTGTAGGTATGCCTGTGCCAAGTCAATTTTGGTGAAACATTTCCCTCCGGATAGTGAGGCGAAAATATCTTCTATCCTCGGAAGAGGATACTGTACCGTGTGAAGGACCGGGTTTACAGTCACCTTGAAGTCTCCACAGATGCAAATTTTTCTCTATTCTTCAGATCCATCACCCTTCAATGCTTTCTTCATGACTGGGACGATGGGTGTTGCCCACTCGCTCCAATCTATTTTAGATAATACGCCTGCCTTTTCCAAATTCTCCAGCTCTGCCTCGACTGCTGGACGAATTGCGTATGGCACCGGTCTTGCCTTAAAAAACTTGGGAGTTGCTGCATCTTCCACTTTTATTGAGGCGGTGATGCCTTTCAAGGTTCCTAGTTTCTCTTGAAACACTTCCTTGGTGTTGGCCAAGATGTCTTTTAATCGTTCAGGTATGACGTCATCATCATTTTTTTCCTTACTGGTCACCGTCAGTGCCTGAATGGAGTGCCAGTCTAAACGTATTTTTCTGATCCATTCACGTCCCAACAGCGGTGGACCACCATCTTGTAGAACGTATAAATACAACTTCTGTATTTCCTTGCCGTTGTATACAACGGGCACCCTTATTTTTCCTTTGGGGTATACTTTCTGCCCCGTATATGTTTTCAAGATAATGGATGTGTCTTTTAAAGGTATATGCGGAAATAGCCGCTCGTAATCCCGTCGATTTATGACGGTCAGAGCTGATCCTGTATCTAGCTCCATTTTAACTGGGGACCCTGCTATTGTGAGGGTAACCCAAATGGTCTGGTAATCTTCTTTGGCAATTACATTATGTAATTTGAGAGAGCTTAGTCTCTTGTTCCCGGAGTCGCTTTCGCTCTTCTGGTCTTCGGAGCTACTGTCCGTCATCATTTGTACCTTTCTGTGCTTTTCCTTATTGATTCTTTTCCCGTTAGTGGATTTTTTATTTTCAGATCGGCACACACGTGGAATGTGTCCCATCTTTCCGCATCGCCTGCATGCTTTTTCCTTGAACCAGCAGTCCCTCTGGTCATGGGTGGATCTGCCGCAGCGATAACATCTCTCGAAACCCCGTGTCATTTCATGGGTGCCGAAGTCCTGTGGCCTTTGCTGTATCTTTGCAGCTCCTATTGCACTGAAAGCCTTGTCCAGTGTTAAATCTTTCTCAGAAGATACCTTTTTTTGTGTTTCTACACTTAGGGGATCGCAGATGAATTTGTCTCACAGAGAATCTGCCAGTCCTGCCTCGAATTGGCAGTGTAGGGTATCAACAATCTCCTCAAAATTCTTGTCCATCGGTTCGGCTGGAGTGATTAAGTTTCGTAACAGCTTGTATGTCTTTGCGCCCATTAGATCCAGAAGCACTGAAGCTTTTTTTTCATCTTCTATTCCATTTGCGGTGCAATATACCTCCACTCTTTCCACATATGTGGTCCAATCCTCAATCTCGTTATCAAAAACATCAATATTGCCAAAATTAGGCTCTCTTTCGCTATCAAAAGCATCAATATTGCCAGACTTAGGCATTTCAGAAAAGATATGGCGCTTCCCGCGCTTTTTTTTTCTTTTCTGTAGCAAAGATATGGCGCTTCCCGCGCTTTCCCGCCGCTGCTGCCAATAACAACGCTGTTTACTGCGGTTTCCGTTCTCTTTATTTTTTTTTAATTTACTGTTGGAGATTCGTTCCCGCCGGAGGTCTGAACGCTGACCTGCTTGCCGCGCCGGCCGTCTCCCGAGTGCTCCCTCCCAGTCCGTTATTGCTTGCCTCCGATTTCGCTGCCTGTCTCAGCTGTAGAGCCCGCCGCTGGAGCCCCAGCCTGACGCCCAGGAAGGATTAGCGCAGTACCTGCCACCAGCTTGGCCAGCTGGTGAAACCACAGCTTTTCTCACTTCCTTGAGTCTTCTGGACGCCGGAGGAATCGATGTCCTTGAGGTGCTGCCGAATTGCAGGTAAGTCCGTTTCCACTTCGTCGCCACTGTAGTGTCCGTGTGTTGATAAAGACACTGAAGACAGGAGTTGGTTCATAGGTATTTACTAAGCAAAGTCTGGGGGGGGGTTTCTAAAGGCTATACACAATACACAGGCTTATATAGCCCAAGTGGCAATTACCGGCATTACGCACACCTGGGGCTCTTAAAGGCACATACACCACAGAACCTCCCCCCCACTAGTTAGTTTAAAGCCCTCTCTACAGCCCTAGTTATATGATCCGCCAGGACTCTCGTCCCAGCACTGGCCAAGTGAAGCCCGTCCCAACGGAACAGCTCCCTCCTGCCCCAGTACTGGTGCCAGTGTCCCAGGAAGCAAAACCCATTTCTCCCACACCAGTCTTTGAGCCACGCATTTAACTCTCTAATTTTATTTGTCCTAGCCAAATTCGCTCGTGGCTCAGGTAATAATCCAGAGATTATTACCCTTGTGGTTCTGCTTTTTAATTTGGCCCCTAGCTGCTCAAACTCCCTCAGCAGAACCTCCTTCCTTGTCCTATCTATGTCGTTGGTACCAACATGGACCACAACAACTGGATCCTCCCCCTCCCACTCCAAGTTTCTCTCCAGTCCAGAGGAGATGTCCTTAACCCTGGCACCGGGCAGGCAACACAGCCTTCGGGACTCTCGCTCTCGGCTGCAAAGAACTCTATCTATCCCCCTAACGATACTATCCCCTACCACTAAAACATTTCTTTTAACTCCCCCCACTTGAATGGCCCCCTGCTCCACGGTGCTGTGGCCAGGTTGCTCATCCTCCCTGCAGTCCCTGCTCCTGTCCCCACAGGGAGTAAGAGCCTTGAACCTGTTGGACAAGTGCAAGGGCTGCGGCTCCTCCAACACTACCTCCTGGATCCCCGTACCTGCCTAACTTCTAGTCACACCATCCTGACCCTGGCCACGGACTACATCTGAATTAATCAATCTAATTGGTGTGACTACCTCGTGATACACAGAGTCCAGGTAACTCTCCCCCTCCCTGATGTGTCTCAGTGATTGAAGCTCGGACTCCAGCTCTTCAACACGGAGCCGGAGTTCCTCGAGCAGCCAACACTTACTGCAAATGTGATCACTGTGAGCATCAATGGTGTTCACCAGCTCCCACATATTGCAGCAGCAACACATCGCCTGATCTCCCATTCTATGTAATTAATTAAATTTATTAATATTATTCTTAAATATCCTCTGCCCCGATTCTAGATGGTGAATATCACACCTTAGAAACTATAAACCAAAGAGATTTAAGCTTAAAAGGGAGAAATACTTACCAACCAATCACTTACCCGCTTTCTGGTGACGTCAGACTTGGATTACTTCCTCAAAGAACTCCAGCAAATTTGTCAAACATGACTTCCCCTTCATAAAACCATGCTGACTTTGTCCTATTAAATTATGATTATCCAAATGTCCTGTTACTGTCTCCTTAATAATGGACTCCAAAATTTTACCTACCACAGATGTTAGGCTAACCGGTCTATAGTTTCCAGCCTTCTGTCTACTGCCCTTTTTAAATAAGGGTGTTACATTAGCAGTTTTCCAGTCTGCCGGGACCTTTGCCGAGTCCAGGGAGTTTTGGAAAATTATTACCAATGCATCCACAATCCCTACCGCCACTTCCCTCAAGACCCTAGGATGTAAGCCATCCGGTCCAGGTGATTTATCCGCCTTGAGTCCCATTATTTTACCGAGTACCACTTCCTTAGTGATTTTGATCGTATTTAGCTCCTCCACCCTATAGCCCCCCTGTTTGTCCAGTGTTGGGATATTCTTAGTGTCCTCTACTGTAAAGACTGATACAAAATATTCATTCAGTGTTTTTGCCATCTCCATATTTCCCACCATTAATTTCCCAGTCTCATCCGCTAAAGGACCAACATTTACTTTAGCCACCCTTTTTCTTTTTATATAACTATAAGAACTCTTACTATCTGTTTTTATATTTTTTGCTAATTTACTTTCATAATCTATCCTCCCTTTCTTAATTAATCTTTTTTTTATTTTTTGCTGTCTTTTAAAGTTTTCCCAATCCTCTATCCTCCCACTAGATTTGGCTACCTTATATGCCCTTGTTTTTAGTCGAATACTATCCTTAATTTCTTTACTTAGCCACGGATGGCTGTCTTTTCTTTTACACCCTTTTCTTTTCAGTGGAATATATTTTTTTTGGAAGTTGTAAAATAACTCCTTAAATGTACACCACTGATCATGTATCGTCTTACCCTTTAATCTATTTTCCCAATCCACTCTACTCAATTCCGCTCTCATACCTTCATAGTCTCCTTTATTCAAGCTTAGCACGCTTGTTTGAGATCCAACCTTCTCACCCTCTAATTGAATATGGAATTCAACCATGTTATGGTCACTCATTCCAAGGGGATCCTTTACTAGGACATTTTTAATTAATCCTGTCTCGTTACACAGGACCAGATCTAAGGTTGCTTGCCCCCTGGTCGGTTCAGTTACATACTGCTCAAGAAACCCATCCCTAATACACTCAATGAACTCATCCTCAAGGCAGCCCTGCCCAATTTGATTTGTCCAATTAATATGATAGTTAAAATCCCCCATAAATATAGATGTTCCCTTATTACAAGCCTCAACTATTTCCTGATTGATACTCCGTCCAACAGAGTTGCAACTGTTCGGAGGCCTATAGACTACGTCCACTAGTGTTTTTTTCCCCTTATTATTCCTTATCTCCACCCAAACTGTTTCATTATCCTGATCTTTTGACCCAATATCATTTCTCTGTATTACAGTGATTCCTTCCTTTATTAACATAGCCACCCCACCTCCCCTTCCTTCCTGCCTGTCCTTCCTGATCGTTAAATAACCTGGTATGTTTAATTCCCAGGCATTGTCACCCTGCAGCCATGTTTCTGTAATGGCCACAAGATCATACCCATATGTAGTTATTTGTGCCATTAACTTGTCTATTTTGTTATGAATGCTACGTGCATTCAGATAGAGAACTTTCAAATATGTTTTGTGACACTTAGTTCCTGCTTTTGCCCTTTTTATTACTTTACCTTTTACTCCATACCTTCTGCCCCTTCCTGACACGCTCTGGTTTTTAATTTCCCCACTGCTACCTAGGTCTATGACCTTCTCTGTTGTCATTTTTATTATTTGCTCTCTAGGAACCTCCCCCCCACAAGTTAGTTTAAAGCCCTCTCTACAGCCCTAGTTATATGATCCGCCAGGACTCTAGCCCCAGCACTGGCCAAGTGAAGCCCGTCCCAACGGAACAGCTCCCTCCTGCCCCAGTACTGGTGCCAGTGTCCCAGGAAGCAAAACCCATTTCTCCCACACCAGTCTTTGAGCCACGCATTTAACTCTCTAATTTTATTTGTCCTAGCCAAATTCGCTCGTGGCTCAGGTAATAATCCAGAGATTATTACCCTTGAGGTTCTGTCTTTTAATTTGACCCCTAGCTGCTCGTACTCCTTTAACAGAACCGGCTTCCTAGTCCTATCTATGTCGCTTGTACCAACATGGACCACGACAACTGGATCCACCCCCTCCCACTGCAAGTTTCTTTCCAGCCCAGAGGAGATGTCCTTAACCCTGGCACCGGGTAGGCAACACAGCCTACAGGACTCTCGCTCTCGGCTGCAGAGAACTCTATCTATCCCCCTAATAATACTATCCCCTACCACTACAACATTTCTATTTACTCCCCCCTCTTGAATGGCCCCCCGCTACACGGTGCTGTGGCCAGGTTGCTCATCCTCCCTGCAGTCCCTGCTCCTGTCCCCACAGGGAGTAAGAACCTCGAACCTGTTGGACAACAGCAAGGGCTGCGGCTCCTCCAACACTACCTCCTGGATCCCCGTACCTGCCTCACTCATAGTCACACCGTCCTGTCCCTGACCATGGGCTACATCTGAATTAATTAACTTCATAGGTGTGACCATCTCCTGAAACACAGAGTCCAGGAACTTCTCCCCCTCCCTGATGTGTCGCAGTGTCTGAAGCTCAGACTCCAGCTCATCAACACGGAGCTGGAGTTCCTGTAGCAGCAGACACTTGTCACAGACGTAATCACCGTGAGCCTCAATGGGGTTCACCGGCTCCCACATCTCGCAACAGTAACACATCACCTGCTCCATTCTATGTAATTAATTACATTTTTTATTGTTAGTTATGGACACCCTCTGCCCGATTATAGATGCTAGTATCCCCTTTAATTTATTGGATTTAAATTAAATCAATCCCTCTAATTACACCAGTTAAATGGTTCACCAACAGTCACTCTGCACCAGAAAGGCCTTATTAACTGCAACCCACAGAGTTAAAGTTTGAAAAGAGCACCTAACACACCACTTACCCTATCTCACACTTACCCAAACTCACAGCACTCTCTGCTGACCTCGCACTCAGTGCTTGCTCGCACTAGCAATGGTCTTTTTATACTGTTTGTCTGTTTACAGCCAAATGAGTCACCCCTGCTGATTGGTTAGAAAACTGGTTTTCACTGCCTGCTGTGCCAATTTACTCCTACTGCAGTGTAACCTTGTTTTACTCTTCTTAAACCAACAGAATCCCAAATACTTAACTTTTCCCCTTTACTTAAACTGCTTAAGTAATCTTATCAAGAATGATTTAAAGAGAAATAACAATTAAAGAACTCTCACACTTACCCAAACTTACAGCACTCTCTGCTGACCTCGCACTCAGTGCTTGCTTGCATCTACTAATTCTGGGGCCACTTCCTTAAGTACCCTAGGATGTAGATTATCAGGCCCTGGGGATTATCGGCCTTCAATCCCGTCAATTTCCCTAACACCATTTCCCTACAAATACTGATTTCATTCAGTTCCTCCCTCTCATTGGACCCTATGTTCCCCGACATCTCTGGGAGGTTATTTGTGTCCTCCTTTGTGAAGACAGAACCAAAGTATGTATTTAATTGGTCTGCCATTTCTTTGTTCCCCATTATAAATTCCCCTGATTCTGACGGCAAGGGACCTACGCTTGACTTCACCAAACTTTTTCTCTTCACATATCTATAGAACCAAGAGATGGCAAAACATATGGGAAGGCAGGAAATGTAGTCTGCGGGCAAGTGATACAGCAGTTCCATATGAACCTTCCCTTTGACGCCTGAGGAAGTGGAGGTGCTGCGCGAGGTGGATCTGAGGAAGTTTGCCCTTTATGACACCCCAGAACACCCTCCCCAGCAGTGGAGCATTCCTGCAATTGGTAGTGGCTAGGCTGGAAGATGCATGTGCTATTGCATGACCTGGGATTATATATGGAAGAAGATGGCACACTTTAAGGAAGGTAAGACTACCCAACTGTTCCATTTATACCAGACTAAGTGAATGGGCAAAACTATGGCAGATGGAGTTCAACGTGAGGCATTCCACTTTGGATCTGAGAGAGACAATATCAGATTATTTTCTTAATGGTGAGATAATAGGAGCTATGGAGGAGCAAGGGGATTTAGGTGTCCATGTACAGAAATTACTAAAATCTAGTGCACAGGTACAGGGGTGGGGGGCATTAGAAGCATCGGGAATGAAAAAAAGCAGCACTTCAGAGTAGCAGGCAACATGTTTGTAGAACCTAAAGCAGCTAATAGATTAAATCTGGAACCCTTTAAAGCTCAAAACTTACAAATGACTGTAATAAAAAGGTTTCCCAAACCTCCGTCCAGCTTTCCCTCACTGCAGATGAATATCCCTTCAATTTACACTGATAATGGTAACCTCCCTACGCACCATGTATGGTTGGTGGGCAGAAGCAGGAAATGACAGTAGCAATGTGAGCAGAGACAAAAAGGGCGACGGAGATCCTAACTGTGGCATCTGACCCCAATTTGCTCATTCATATGAGGCTCCTGCCTGTTTCAGGTGGGAGCTTTGGCTGCCAGGAGCAAAATCTGCCCGAAAATCAGGACAGATGGCACGTTGGGACTTCTGGTCTACGCACGCTTTCAGTCCCGCTACCACCCTGTTTTCCAGGACAAATGAGGCCGTAGGTACATGAAACTCGCCTCCTATATACTCTTATGATAAAGAAACTTGTTCTACGCCAGGATTGCAGCACATGTGTGCTTACCTCCAGCTGAACATGAGGCTCCAATTGAGACACAGCACCCATCCACCCTACAGTCAGAGAGCACCGAAGACATGCATTCAATTGGGATTAAAGCTTCACATTCCACACATTGGCACCAAGGAGAAGCACAGTGGTAAAAAGCACTAGGAGCGCACATACACGCTATGAGTTTTAATAAAAATGATGGTTGCACTAAAGTTGCTGTGTATGCAGATATTGTTCTTGACAAGATTTGAAGTGACTTTCATTAGGTGGTATGAATGGGAGCTGTGTGAGTTGATGTGCTTAGAGAAGGTTCTGTAGCTGATGGCACGGTAGTGGTGGAAAAGGAAAGGTGGCCACAGGATTGTTCATGTAATCACCAGATGTTGTTGTCAAGCAGTCTCCTGCGTCAGTGTGCCAAGAATATGCCTAGTGCCCAGCACAGGCACGACGAGCCAAATGGCTTCCTTCTGTGCTGTATCATTTTATGATTTTAAGTAGACTGTCCTCCCCATCCTCTACAGGCTGCTGCTTCTCCTCTGGAAAATGCAGGTAGAGTGCCTGTAACCTCAGGTGTAGGGTGTCGACAGGTAAGTATCATGACTCTCTGGTGCAGCCTCACCAGCCTGGCTTCCCTCTGTTCCCCCTCTGCTTCTTGGCAGAAGAGACGACGATAGAGGGAATCCTAATGGGAAATTCATGTTATAACCCGTCAAAGGAAGGGGAAAACAGTCCCACAGCAAATGGCAGAAAGGCAGATGGAAAAACAGTTGGCAGGAGCAAAAAAAACATCCAAAATCAATGGAGTAATAAGGATTGTGCAACACTTTAAAATTTCGTTTGGCTCTTTAAATTTCCTTCTGCCATTCCTTTAACGCCTAGGTAACCTGGACACCATTCTTTATGGATGTGAGGTAGTAATGATGTCACAACACCATGACTGCCTCGTTTAAATATATTTATCTATTTTAGGGTGGGCGATTCTGCCATCCATTGAAGGTGACAGTGAAGAACTGGCAGAATGCTAAAGTTGACGAGTATTTGTCATAATGGCTCTCTGCCCCATTTCCTGTCCCTGCTCACCAGAAGCAAACGTAACCCTGCTATTCAAGAAAGGAGGAAGAGAGAAAACAAGGAACTATAGGCCAGTTAGCCTGTTATCAGTAGTAGGGAAAATGCTAGAATCTATTATTAGGGACGTGGTAACAGGGCACGTAGAAAATCACAATATGATTGGGCCGAGTCAACACGGATTTATGAAAGGGAAATCATGTTTGACAAATCTGTTAGAGTTTTTTGAGGTTGTAACTAGCAGGGTAGATAAGGGGGAACCAGTGAATATAGTTTATTTGGATTTTGAAAAAGCATTCGATAAGGTGCCACACAAGAGGTTATTATCGAAAAATTAGGGCTCATGGGATTGAGGGTAATATATTAGCATGGATTGAGGATTGGTTAACAGACAGAAAAGAGAGTAGGAATAAATGGGTTATTTTCGGGTTTGCAGGCTGTAACTAGTGGGGTGCCGCAAGGATCAGTGCTTGGGCCTCAGCTATTTACAATCGATATTATGACTTAGATGAGGGGAGTGAGTGTAATGTATCCAAGTTTGCTGAAGATACAAAGCTAGGTGGGAAAGTAAGTTGTGAGGAGGACGCAAAGAGACTGCAAAGGAAGGATATACTTGCCTTATAGGAAGTGCAACAAAGGTTCACCAGGCTGGTTCCTGGGATGGGGGGATTGTCCTATGAGGAGAGATTGAGTAGACTAGGCCTATATTCCCTAGAGTTCAGAAGAATGAGAGGTAATCTCATTGAAACATATACAATTATTAAGGAGCTTGACAGGGTCGATGCTGGGAGGATGTTTCCCCTGGCTGGGTAGTTTAGAATCAGGGGTCACAGTCTCAGAATAAGGGGTTGGCCATTATGGCGAGACATTTCTTCACTCAGAGGGTGGTGAATCTTTGGAATTCTCTACCCCAGAGGGCTGTGGAGGCTCAGTCGTTGAGTATTTTCAAGACAGTGTGGGAAGGTGGAGCTGAGGTAGAAGATCACAGCCGTGATCTTATTGAATGGCGGAGCAGGATTGAAGGGTCGAATGGCCTACTCCTGCTTCTATTTCTTATGTGCTTATGTTCTTATGTAATTGCACCCCAAAATCAGGTGGTATTCATAGGAAAATTTAGGCTGAATGCCTATGTCTGTGCTGTGATATTCAATGATTCTAGCACATAATGCAGTAAACTGGGGATTGAACTTTGCTGGCCTGTGTGGCTCAGCTAATCATTGGATAAGCTCTCTGTGCCACCTGGGGAGTCACAAGGCTAAATAATTGTATAATTTGACTTTTTTCCAAAGGACATAAAAGTGCTCTTTCAACTTCAAAAACCCAGAATGTCACATCAGAAGAGTAGTCTTCTATCTCAAAGGCTCTGCACTTTGCAGCAATAGAGTAGTTCTCTGCCTCAACAACTGAACTGCCTCAAGCACTTTACAGCTTTACAAATTTACTAAACAAACTGCTCAGTAAAAGACGCTCGGCAATTTAACAATTAAAGGATTTTAACCATTATTCCTGATTTCATTCCAATGCACAGTATACAACAAATATTTAATCTTCATGTTGCACGGCACTACATTGCTGTCTTCACATGCTAATGCAACAAGATGTAATCTAGTATATATTCATATTGTTTACCCTCACTAAGCCATGCTGTTAGCTCATGTTGTAGCAAAGGAGAAACTGGAATGTTGGGAAACAGTATCTACCAATGAGGAACAGCTTTTTATTTCATACAATGTGTTGCCTCTACATTGACATGATAACACCAGTGTGACACTATTTTTGCACACAACTATTTTTGACTATCATAAGCTGCGCCACGTGAGCAGGTTTTACGTTACAAATTTTAAAATTGATGCAGGCCAATTCCCTTCCTTATAGGATTTTCTTCAGTCTTTTAAACAGCATGCTCCACACAGCGCTGGACCATGTTCTCTTAGAAAACCACACAACAGGATGACATCCGTTTATGCCGACATGATATCACAATGCTGGAGGCATTACCATGTGACACTTCTCCCTGCTATGCAGAGTTCCATCCTGGAGCATCAATTCGTTTTGATCCAAGATATTTCCTAAAAAAGTCTAAGTCCACTTACTGGATGAATTCCAACTTGACAATAAGTGTCCACAACTAACAACTGTAGGCTTTCACTGAATAATCATTCCACTCTCAACAGCCAGGCCACAAGGAATTGTAAGATTTTTTTTAGTCAGTGATTTGTTAAAAAAAATGCTCTTGCTCTAATAGTCGACTGATTCAAATAATTTCAGTGTGGCTGACTTGATGAAACCACATTATTGGCAAATAAATGTTTTTTCCAACCATAATATGCTGACCCCTGTGCCTAAATCCCCTGGTAAAGGAGGGGATTAATGCAATGGAAAGGAAGGATATTAACTCGGATGAAACGGAATCTGTATGGGTAGAAATGAGAAATAGCAAGGGGAGGAAAACGTTAGTGGGTGTGATATATAGGCCTCCAAATAGTAATATGGAGGTGAGGGAAGGCATAAAAAGGGAAATTAGAGAAGCGTGCGATAAGAGCACAGCTGTCATCATGGGTGACTTTAATTTACATATTGATTGGACTACCCAAATTAGTAAAAATTCTGAGGAGGAGGAATTCCTGGAATGTTTTCGGGACGGTTATCTGGACCAATATGTCGAGGAGCCGACTCGAGATCAGGCCATTTTAGACTGGGTATTGTGCAATGAGAAGGGACTTATCAGCAATCTTCTTGTACGAGGCCCCTTGGGTCAGAGCGATCATAATATGATCGAGCTCTCAGTCGAGATGGAGAGTGAGGAAATTGAATCAGAGACTAAGGTCCAGAACTTAAATAAAGGGAATTACGAGGGTATGAGACGGGAATTGGGTAAGATTGATTGGGTGGTGTTTCTGGGGGGATTGACAGTGGATAGACAATGGCAAGCATTCAAAGATAGAATGGAAGAATTCCAGAACATGTTTATACCGGTTTGGCATAAAAATAAACCTAAAAAGGTGGCTCAACCGTGGATAACGAGGGAAATTAGGGACAGCATAAAATCAAAAAAAAGGGCATATCAACTGGCAAAAAAAAGCACCAGACCGGAAGATTGGGGGCAGTACAGGATACAGCAAAAGAGGACAAAGGGATTAATCAGGAAGGGGAAAATAGAATACGAAAGTAAACTTGCAGCAAACATAAAGACAGACTGCAAAAGCTTTTATCGGTATATCAGGAGGAAAAGACTGGTAAAATCCCAAGTCGGTCCCTTGCAGTCCGATTCGGGAGAATATATAATGGAGAATAAGGAAATGGCAGACCAATTAAACTCATACTTTGGTTCTGTATTCACAAAGGAGGACACAAATAACCTCCCAGGAATATCGGCAAACATAGGGACTAATGAGAGGGAGGAGCTGACAGAAATTAGTATCTCTAGGGATATGGTGTTGGGTAAGTTGAGGGGACTGAAGGCCGACAAATCCCCGGGGCCTGATAAACTACATCCTAGGGTACTTAAGGAGGTGGCCCTGGAGATAGCAGATGCTCTAAGGATCATCTTCCGGAACTCCATTGACTCGGGAACAGTACCCGTGGATTGGAGGGTAGCTAATGTTACCCCAATATTTAAAAAGGGGGGTAGAGAGAAAGCAGGGAATTATAGACCAGTAAGCCTCACATCGGTTGTGGGCAAAATGCTAGAGTCCATTATTAAGGATAAAATAGCGGAGCACTTGACAAATGGGGAAAGGATCGGACAGAGTCAACATGGATTTACAAAGGGTAAATCGTGTTTGACTAATCTGCTGGAATTTTTTGAGGAAGTAACTGGTAAAATAGATGGGGGAGAGCCAGTGGATGTGGTGTACCTTGACTTCCAGAAAGCCTTCGATAAGGTTCCACACAAAAGATTATCATGCAAAATTAAGGCTCATGGGATTGGGGGCAAAGTATTAACGTGGATAGAGAACTGGCTGGCGGATAGAAAACAGAGAGTTGGAATAAACGGCTCGTTTTCGGAGTGGCAGGCAGTGACCAGCGGGGTGCCGCAAGGATCTGTCCTGGGACCCCAGCTGTTCACAATATATATAAATGATCTGGATCAGGGAATTGGATGCAATATTTCCAAATTCGCTGACGACACTAAACTAGGAGGAGGGGTGGGCTCTGATGAGGATGTCAGGAGGCTACAGTGCGATTTGGACAGGTTGGGGGAATGGGCGGATACGTGGCAGATGCACTATAATGTGGATAAATGCGAGGTTATCCACTTTGGGGGTAAAAACAGGAGGGTAGATTATTATCTAAATGGCAATAGATTGGGAGATGGGGAAGTGCAGAGGGACCTGGGTGTTCTTGTGCACCAGTCACTGAAGGAGAGCATGCAGGTGCAACAGGCGATTAAGAAGGCAAATGGTATGTTGGCCTTCATATCAAGGGGGTTCGAGTATAGGAATAGGGATACCTTACTACAGCTGTACAAGGTGCTGGTGAGACCGCATCTGGAGTATTGTGTACAGTTTTGGTCGCCCCATCTGCGGAAGGATGTTCTTGCCATGGAAAGAGTGCAGCGGCGATTCACCAGGCTGATACCTGGAATGGCGGGAATGACCTACGAGGAGAGATTGAATAGTTTGGGCTTGTACTCACTGGAGTTTAGAAGATTGAGAGGGGATCTCATCGAAACATATAAAATTATGGCAGGCCTGGACAGGCTGAATTCAGAGAGAATGTTTCCAATGGCCGGGGAGCACAGAACCAGGGGCCACAGTCTAAAAATAGCGGGCAAATCATTTAAAACAGAGATGAGGAAGAATTTCTTCACTCAAAGAGTGGTGAGCCTGTGGAATTCCCTGCCACAGAGGGCTGTGAAGGCTAATTCAATAAATATTTTCAAGAGAGAATTGGATATATTTCTGAAGGCTAAGGGGATTAAGGGTTACGGAGAAAAGGCGGGGACGGGGTACTGAACTGGTAAGATCAGCTAAGATCTCAGATGAAGATCAGCCATGATCTCATTGAATGGCGGAGCAGGCTCGAAGGGCCGAATGGCCTACTCCTGTTCCTATCTCTATGTTTCTATGTTTCTAAATGAGGAAGAGAGAAACAGAGAGTGAGAGTGGGAGAGAAAGGCAACACAGAATTTTTTGTAGAACTGCCCTTTTGGCCTGTGCCATAAGTATACTAACACCAGCATTAGGAACAGATGCAAAAGCAGCACACGGTAGATTTTCTGATTGTTTACACCTGATTAGCGGGCATTAGGTGGGTATAACCAATCGGAAAAATAGACAATGATCCATTACGTCATATTTCCACACATTTAGTGCCCCATTCAATTTTCTGGTCACGTATTGTGCTTAAACAGAAGTGCCCCTCAGTTTGTGGAACAGATCTCCACGCAATTTTCCTTTGCTTTGTATCCCCAAAATAGATGCTATAGGGGCGCAGAAGGGAAAAAAAGGGCTTCCCCTGCATTTGGGGGTAAAATTTAATGTTGGTGGGGATACAAAATGGGCAGTAGCAGATTGACTGCGCATAATACACGCTCCTCAATTTTCCATGTATAATAGGTGGCCAATCCGTTATCGCCTGTGTTGTAACCTTGTTACAGTTCAATTTTACCCCTCTGTCTCTATTAGCCTTTCCTGGCCATTGCAAGCACCAGGTGTCATTGTGTCTTACTCCTGGCTTTGATTGACAGTTTCTGTAGCCAGAAGCTGTCTGAATTTAGGAATAAATATGACAGTTGGTGGTGACTGCTTCACTATTTTCCGACTTTGCTGTCTCGTTATAGGTGCCGAGAGCTGGTAGGACATTCCATGAGAATTTGGTTCCACATAAAACTGTCATCACAGATGCACAGCCCAAGTTACAGGGCTTTAATTGTTTTGTATGGAGTGAAGTTAGATGAAGTACTGTAATCTATCTATCTTTATGCTCCTGCTTTACTGAAATAAAAACAAATGAGTAATTTAGTCAGTATAGTGTTTACCAGGAGTCAGATAACAGCGTGCATACCCCAACAGTCAAAAGGTTTATTGTTCGCCCAGAGGCTCACTCCCCTAGATACTTTACGGACAAGGTGAAGTTTTGCTTCATAGGAAGCATGTGTTGCCTGTGGAAACTGACATTTGTGTTGAGCTACAACTAAAAAGTACTGGGAGAGAGCCCAGATCATTTCATTTCTCAGAATGGACAAGCCCTTAGCTCATAAAATGAGTGCTAGAGCAGTGAGCTGTGAGATACACATCACTAATGAGTAAGTCTTATAGTTAATTATGGATTCATGTACCCCAAAATAAATTGCAAAATCTTATAAATACTTCGCTTTTCTAATTTCAGTAGTTGTACATATTTTGTTAAATCACATTTCGAGAAATTATATTCGAGGTACGAAAGTCGCCACCTTTTACGAAGTCCAAAACCAAACGGGCAAGAAAGAGGTTGCTTATGGATGAAATCAGAACTGGAGTACTGACATTTTCTGCTGCTGGTGAAAGCTAATTGAAGACCGTAATCACTGATGGTTCTGCATTGTAAAATACACAAATAGGTGGAACAAATGGACTTCTATTTTAATATCTGCGCTTTTAGTGTCCAGTTAACATTTCAAGTAGAATAGTAGGTTTAAACAGATTGCAGTACTTCACTTAAATTTATTCCATCAATGAAAAATATTGTAGCTTCAAAATCTTTGCAGCGCGCTCCTGTAACTTGGATCTTGTAACTGTGCTAACAAGTTTGAATAGGAACTGAATTCCCCCAAAGCACCCAAAGCTCCGAACATGTAGAGCAGAACAGCAAAGTAGTAGAACACTGAAATGGTCACCGCCAGGTGTCAGCTGAACAACACACTCAAAAACTGGAAGGGTAGTGATCCTAAAAATACTTCAATCATACCGCACATCCCTCCATCCTGATCCTTTGTTGCTCATATGTCTGCCTTCCAACTCTAATCATCACCATTGTCTTCTCTGGTTTCTTTTAAAACATTTATTTCCATAGTTTTCTAATCACACATAAGAACATAAAAACAGGTTATGAAGGAGAAAAGGACATTCATCCCATTTAACTCCAGATCACCCAGTTCAGCATCAAATTGCGTACTATCATCCACTTCCACTCACTTCCTGGTTGACTATTCCAAACATTGGTGTGTAAACAAATAGGGAGTGAATTTCCACAGAGGTTTTCCCACTCGTCCACTATAACTTTGGCAGAAGAGCAGTGGAAACTCCGGGAAAACAGCGTAAATACCATAATATGTTTAGTATTAACCTGCTCACGATCCTGTTTGCTCATGTCTCTTTAGTAACTCAATAGCAAAATACTGCAGATGCTGGAAATCTGAAATAACAACAGAAAACGCTGGAAATACACATAGAAACACAGAAGATAGGAGCAGGAGTAGGCCATTCGGCCCCTCGAGCCTGCTCCGCCATTCAATGCGATCATGGCTGATCATCCAAATTCAGTACCCGGTCCCTGCTTTCTCCCCATACCCCTTGATCCCTTTAGCCTTAAGAAATATATCCAACTCCTTCTTGAATATATTTAATGTATTGTCCTCTACTGCCTTCTGTGGTAGAGAATTCCACAGGTTCACCACTCACTGGGTGAAGAAATTCCTCCTCATTTCTGTCCTAAATGGCTTACCCCTTATCCTTAGACTGTGACCCCTGGTTCTGGACTCCCCGGCCATCAGGAACATCCTTCCTGCATCTAGTCTGTCCAGTCCTGTCAGAATTTTATAAGTTTCAATGAGATCCCCTCTCATTCTTCTAAACTCCAGCGAGTACAAGCCCAATCGACCCAATCTCTCCTCATACGTCATTCCTGCCATCCCAGGTATCAGCCTGGTGAATCTTCGCTGAACTCCTTCCATGGCAAGAACATCCTTCCTCAGATAAGGTGACCAAAACTTTACACAATACTCAAGATGTGGTCTCACCAAGGCCCTGTACAACTGCAGCAAGACACCCTTGTTCCTGTACTCAAACCCTCTCGCTACGAAGGCCAACATGCCATTTGCCTTCTTAACCGCCTGCTGCACCTGCATGCTTACCTTCAGCGATTGGTGCACAAGGACACCCAGGTCTCGTTGCACTTCCCCTTCTCCCAATCTATTGCCATTCAGATAATAATCTGCCTTCCTGGTTTTGCCACCAAAGTGGATAACCTCGCATTTATCCACGTTATATTGCATCTGCCATGCTTTTGCCCAATCACCCAACCTGTCCAAATCATCCTGGAGTTTCTCGGCATCCTCCTCACAGCACATACGCCCACCCAGCTTTGTGTCGTCTGCAAATTTGGAGATATTACATCTAGTTCCCTTGTCTAGAAACAGAGTTAAAGAGAACTGAAGAAGGGTCCCAGACCTGAAACGTTAACTCTGTTTTTCTCTCCACGGATGCTGCCTGGCCTGCTGAGTGTTTCCAGCATTCTCTGTTTTTATTTCTCTTTAGTGACTTCCCTCCTGAAAATTTGAACCACTGTGGCCAGTACTTGTGTGATCAGCACCCAGCCGTGAATGGCACATTCTCAAAACAACAAAGTCAAAAGCCAGATGCCAATGTGCATCATCTACGTGATTCACTCCTAATATCCTCTGAAGCCTAGGAAGCCGCTCAGGGTAACTAGGGAGGGGCAATCAATGAAGCCTTGCCAGCGTTGCCCACATCCTGAGAATACATTTAAAAAATGTAAACAGGTTGAAAAATGAGGTGACAATTGAAGCAAACATCAGCCTGCGAATATGAAAACGTCACTGTCCACACAGGTTATCATGTTCTTCCAGAGCTGGGCTGCAAGGGGACAGTGCTTATCACAAGATAGTTATAGATGGGGAAGGTTTTTCAGTCCATTTCAATTTATCCATCCAGAAAGATCCTAAAAGCCCCCCATTTCAGCATTAAATTGTTTCTTAAATGATTGCAGGGTTTTTGCCACCTCTACTCTGTACATTGATCACTCTTTATGTGAAGAAAAACTACCTGATATCAGTCTGAATGTACCTTTTACTAGTTTGAACTTGTGACCACTTATGCTACTCTTGAAATTTAACTTCTAGTATTCCAGATTTACTGTATCGATACCCTTAATAATCTTATATACCTCTATACGGTCACTGTTCAGACACCTCGGTTCGAGGCTGAAAACCTTTTCCAGCTTTTGCTCCTCATTCAGACCGTTGATTCTTGGCTGCACTGCCTCCAGTGACTGGATGTTTCCCTTGTATCGCAGCGACCAGAGCTGGACACAGACATCAAGATCAAGAAAAGAATCAGAAAGGGCTCCAATTTGGGAATATTCCATCAGGTGGGTGTAAAAGATCCCGCGGCACTATTCGAAGAAGAGCAGGGGAACTCTCCCGGTGTCCTGGCCAACATTGATCCCTTAACCAGCATCACTAAAACAGATTATCTGGCCATTTATCTGATTGATGTTTGTGGGACCCTTGCTATGCACAAATTGGTCTACAGTATCATGGTGACTACACTTCACTGGCAGTAAAGTGCTTTGGGAGACTGTGAGCTTGTGAAAGGCATTATATAAATGCAAGTTCTTTTTTTCATTAACCATATCTGAATCATAAGAGTGCACTGAAAGATCAAATCTCTTACATTGAAAGGAATAAAGATTAGAATCATGATTTTCTTAGGTCTCACTATAAACAGCAGCCTGCTCTCTGCATCCAATCTCCTGCTGTTCTATGGCAATGATCACTCTGCTATTCAGGATATTTGATTAGAAACTCTTTCTTACAGAAACTAAAAATGTTCATCATCCAAAGCTATCTGGAGGTAACACACATGTTCAGTTTCCCACCCCCACTTATAAATCCTGCCTCCCACTTAAACACAAGCAAGCCTAGATTTATATACCCAGGCACACAGTACACTAACACATTCAGTCCTCCCCCTTGCACAAAGAATTCACCCACTCACATACAAACTCCCTCACCTACACACACTTAAATAAGTGGCCTGAACTTTGCTAGAGAATGTGCAGGATATGACATCAATGAGTGCGTTAAGAGATTTAGTGCTTTGAAAAGCCACACGCATCGCCTGTCTCTGCCCCTACCTCAGCTCATCTGCTGCTGAAACCCTCATCCATGCAATAGCAAAATACTGCGGATGCTGGAAATCTGAAATAACAACAGAAAATGCTTGAAACACTCAGCAGGTCAGGCAGCCGCTGTGGAGAGTTTCTCCATGGATGCTGCCTGATCTGCTGAGTGTTTCCATCATTTTCTGTTGTACCCTTATCCATGTCTTTGTTACCTCCAGACTCGAATATTCCAATGCTCTCCCAGCTAGCCTTCCACCTTCCATCCTCCATAAACTTGAGCTCATCCAAAGCTCTGCTGCCCATAATTCGTACCAAGTCCTATTCATCAATCAACACTGTGCTCGCTGACCTACATCAGCTCCCAGTCGGGCAATGCCTCCATTTTAAAATTCTCATCCTAGTATTCAAATCCCTCCAGGGCCTCGCCCCTCCCTATCTCTGTAACCTCCTCCAGCCCTACAACCCTCCAAGATCTCTGCGCTCCTCCAATTCTGGCCTCTTGTGCATCCCCGATTTTCATCACTCCACCATTGGTAGCTGTTCCTTCAGCTGACTGGGCCCTAAGCTCTGGAATTCCCTCCCTAAACCTCTCCGCTTCTCTTCCTCTCTCTTCTCCTTTAAGTCGTTTCTTAAAACCTACCTTTGTGACCAAGCTTTTGGTCACCTATCCTAATATCTCTTTATGTGACCGTGACATTTTTGTTTGATAACGCTCCTGTGAAGTGCCTTTGGATGCAATATAAACTTGTTGTGTTATTGTTACCTGAGTCTCTTACACAAACAAAGGCATGTCCCTGCCATCCATCAGCACAGTAATACTGTCAGAGATTCTTTCTCTATTTTAAGCTTATTCTAGAACACAACTGGCAGATTCGACAAAAAGAAAATAAGACTGGCATTTATACAGCGCTATTCACGACCACCGGATGTCCCAAAGCGCTTTACAGCCAATGAAGTACTGTTTGAAGTGTAGTCACTGTTGTAATGTAGGAAACATGGCAACCAATCTGCACACAGCACGCTCCCACAAACAGCAATGTGATAATGACCAGATAATCTGTTTTAGTGATGTTGGTTGAGGGATAAATATTGGCCAGAACACTGGGGAGAACTCCCCTGCTCTTCTTTGAATAATGTCAAAGAATCTTTTACATCGACCTGAGACAGCAGACGGGGCCTCAGTTTAACATCTCATCCGGAAAACAACCACAAGTGGTAATTCACTGCAGTAAATTATTACTTTCTTTTACATTTCACTGCAGTAAATGGTCACGTCATCAGGCACTGGAACCATGCACGTACATGGAATAAATCAAACATATTACACCTGAACTGAGATGCCCCTTATTTAATGAGGTCTGATAGGACTCAGTTACTGTGCTTCTCTCCATCTGTCTGTGGATGGTCTGAGATGGCTGAGTGCAGTAACATCTTAAAAACATCAGCGAATTTACTGAACTAGTAAATTAATATAAGTAAAAGCCCAGTTGGAAGCTTAGAGTTCAGACACAATCACATTTATACTTTTTGTTTCGGCCTCCTGTAGCAGATCCTCCAGTTCGTCTCCCAGTCTCTGGTTCTTCATTGTTTCTCTGGGCTGGATTTTCATTCAGCAGTCGGGAAGGAGGCGGGACTACAACTTTCGGGTTTTAGTCCCGCCTCCATCGAGATGCGGCCAATCCACGCAATTTTCCCTTGATTGACCTAGTTGAGCCCGCCCAGCGGGCTCAGCAGGCCAATTAAGGGGCACCCGGCAACGTCACAGACTGAAATTTCATCTGTCAAGACGTGTTAACAGATGAAATATCAGTTATTACAGCTGTTTGAAGCTGTCAAACACTGACAGTCTTACTTCTAACCTGAGTCCTTCTACACAGACTCAGTTAGAAATCACGCCGGCACTGAAAGCTGCAGGCTGTCACTTTTGACAGCTCGCGGCCATTCTGCTTTCTGTGTCGGCTGAATGATGGACTCCCGAAGCCCAGAGGAAGGAAGGCTGTAGAGGTAAGTACAGGTAATTTAAACTTCTTTACACACTTTAGACACACCAAACATACTTACCTTTGCACTTATGCACCCATCACTCACCTGAACACCGACATCTCGACCCCTCCAAGTCCTTCAACCCGACGGCCCGCCTGCTCTAACCTGGCGTGGTTTGGAGCCGTCGGGAATCCCACACGACACCCCTCAAAATAGGGATTAGGCTAAAAACTGCCTGTTAACTACCTGTTAACAGGCAGTTAATTGGCACTAATCCCTTCCCACCTCAGGTCGGCGGGTCCCAGTGCGGGGCGGGTACTTTATCTCAGACACAGGGCTCCCTACTTCACTGTGTACTGTCAATAACCAAGTGTAGCCTGAAAGAAAATCTGGAAACATTGCAATTTGGTTTTATTTTGGTAAACAATAAGCAAATACTATCTGTTTCACAACTAGTTATTATTTATAATTACATAGGAACAGCTAGATGAAAAAAAGACCACGGCCCATCTAGTTTGCCTTCTATCATCCTGGTAGTGCATGATTCAACAATAATGGAGTTGTTGACTAATTACTTCATCCAGAAAAAATCATCAATTTTGGATTTCAAGTGTGCACATATTCAGAAGCATAACTGACCCATAGGAAAATGCTTAGTAAATTATAAGCAAGGTTTTCCTGTGCGTAGAGGAATTCCTGTGGTATTTGGTGTGATGACATTTAAATGGGGTTTTTGGAACAGACTCCCCATCATTACAGCAATGCTCTTTATAGTTCAAGCAACAATATTTTTAAAATTATATTTTTGTGCTCATAAAAGTGAGGATGTTGGTGTTAGGAATTAAGCACGTTCTCATTCACACATCTAGAGCAGAGTTCACATCAAGCTGTCCCACACTGGATATAGCATGGCCACATGCTCAATTTAAAGCTTCCTCTACACTACCCCAACAATAGCCCTTAACTCCAACCTCAGAAGGGAATTGCTAGAACAAAGTTTTCAATTGCCCACACTGGTCATACTTGTCTGCGTGAGACTGCCAATGTCGTGCCAGATTGGGGTGGTTTTCAGCTGTACACTTGTATTCACTGATTTGAGACTGTACTAAATCCATATCACGCAAGACCTTTGCAGGCAACAAAGGCAACAGACAGAGCAGACGGTCATCCCATCAGTCTGGCCCGAATATGAAATCAGGCCCCTAAGGTAACACGGAACTTCACTCAAGCAACAATGCTTTCTTTGATAGGTGAAAAAGTTCATTCAGCAGACAATACAAATTGTCCCGCTCTCCCAGGAAACTATTTGTGGCATTTTCTCCAGCACTGCTCCAGAATTACACAACCCTTAAACAATTCAGGCCAAAAAGTGACAAGATAATCATTTAAAAACCATCACTTTTTTCATTCTGAAAATAAACAAGCGTTGCTGATGAATTCATACATAATGCATTATGCAGTGCAATTTTCTACTTATTTTTGTCAACACATTTTAGCAGTGGGAGCAAGACTAGCTGCAAAAAGAAAAGGAAATTCTATTACCATTTTCTATAGGCCTTGTCCCCTATTTACTTGCATCTACTTTTCCGTTAAACTTTCCATACAGAGGAAAATATAGTGCTCATTCTCCTATTTATGCAGAGCCTATATTTAACATTTTCTCATTTGACACTGCTCAAAATGTAAATGACTGCTTTTGTTAGTTTAGTCGCAACCTTATTATTAATTTCCATATTTGTCTGGAACGCAAGTTTATTCATTTTAAAACGGGGATTTTCGCACTGGTCATTTCCATTTTTCCTCATTGATCATTATTAACGTTTTGTGTAACAGAGAATTTATGTGTTTTTATTGATCTAAAATATTTAACGTTCTGTGCACGGAGCTCTGTTTTGTATCAGGACGCCGATGAGGCACTGAGATAAAAACTGTGGCCGAATGCAGCTACATCACACAGGAAATGTAAAATGCTGGAGAATGCTATTTTACAGTTTTTTTTTAAATGTAGGATTTATAATAAAAATAAAAATTAATGTCACATTTTACTTTTCAACCACAGGACTGCAGTAAGCAGACTAAAAACAGCCTTTAAAATATAAAACCGACCTTTTTTTAAAACTTTTGTTTTATTAATTTTTGTCTCCCTTATGTTGTTGCACACACCAATTCACCGGACGGACAGTCAATCCCACAACCAGGCCTTGGGCAATACTGCTTGAAGATATGCAAGATCGGCTCAGAGTGGCAAACTTGTCCATTCTTGTTACCATTTACGGGCAAAGTGCTTTGCCCGTTTGCCACCTCCCTGCGACATCCCAGCTGAGATTGTCAACTCACAGTACAAGGGGATCATTGAAAAGAAGCTGCACCAATAGCTCTGTGGCAGTTTGGTGGTATACCTTTCACATACGGTATTTCACATTTTGATTTCCAGAATGCTTTGGTCTGACCTAGGATTTGTTGCATTTTACTCAACCCGAGACTAAATGCGAACTTACAAAAGGAGTTAAAATGTGAACTGAAAACGGTTATGATGAGTGAAATGAAGAAAATCTCAGATCTTCTCACTACATTATACAACGTTATTTTAAAAAGCAGAGTGACACAGATCATAAATCCTTTATTACTGATCATAAGCCCTTTTAAACATCTAGACCTTTTTAAGAATTATATATTTCAAAATAGTTATATTTTTAAAGCAAAATGGATCTTTGTCACTCTAAGTGAATGACAGTTGGCCAGTCTGGCAGTGGCACAGAGTGGGGAATATTTTGAATTTCCTAAAATTTTCACACTTTGTCCTCAATCCCCGAGGAGATTAAAAACTTTCAAAACCTCTCAAGCTCAGTGCGGATCCTTGTAATCCCCTTGGCAGGCTGGTGTTTGACAAGGCCAAAGGATTGCTTCACTATACTATTCCAGTGTAGGATTTCATGTCACTAACATTTTTCCAGCACCATCTTGTGACAGATTCAGAACATTGCAGTCCTGTCCTTGGAGGTGTAATATTCCATTCATTTTTCTCCTCCCTCCCTGAAGCTGCTTAATCCTGCTGGGTATGGTTCCATGGGTGCAGGTAAGACTCCTGTCTTTCATAAGTGACCATTATCCATATCTGAGCCGAGACAGCGTGGGTCGACATGGGGGATCACAGCCAAGCCCAATCCTGTCGTTACTCAATATCCACTTACAGACATTTTACAACAGCAACTGCAGTAGGTGGGCTCAAGAGATAGCAATCAAAAGCCGAAATCTTGGCTGATCTTGCCCCTCTCTAACCTGGGGTGCTGGAGCTGAATCTAACACCTGTATCACCAATCTTAATGAGATTAGCTAACTCAGAACAGATCGAGGATTGACCCTGAATCGATCCTAGACTGTATGGTTCAGTGGGAACTTGGACTTAGGAAGTCAGGGAGTATAATTCAAAACTTTACTTTTGATTTTAAAGATGTTTATAATGTTTTTTGTGTGCTTGTTTTTGCCTTTCTTAGGATGAATTCTGTGAATTTTCACAAAAAGATCAATTTCAGAAGAACGTAAACAACTTGACAAATAAAGAACTGTTACAGTTTTCAAAACAATTTACCACTTCCTTTCCTGGGAAGGAGGAAGAGAAGTCATCCCTGGGCCAGCTCCTGCACAGCTATTTGGAGCCAGTTTCAAAGTGCCACTGACATGCCTAGTAGCAAACTGCCTGTCCATACATCTACCCAACTGAGTGGTGCCACAAGATACAAAGGGCACAAGATAAAAATGCACAGAAATTAATACGATTTTGTACATTCCCATAATTTTATCCTTCATCAAATTCCTCAACCATGGTTTTCATAAATATTCAAGGATAATACCCTTTCCTGTTTACATATCTCTTCAGCTGCAAGTAGTATGGGACCAGAAGTGCAAGCTGTTAAGGGAATTCTCAAGCGTTTGCACCTCAGAAAATGTTTTGGCATCTCCTGGGCTCATTTAGTTATTTGAGTGTTGACACTGTCATTTGTAATATATATTATGTATGCAGCGCTACACAGTACACAAAAGTAGCTTAGAGCTAGCTCAAGCCTAGTGTTTACTGTTGCTTTTGAAAACCCTCTCCCCCACACTGCAAGAACTGTAGGTGTCAACACAAAAAACATGATGGGGGCACAGCAAAGTTTCAGTTACCATGTGAAACATTAACTGTTTCTGCCACACTTTCAGATATTTTGGTTCTAATTCTACACCACACTAACCCCAGGATCAGAACTAGCCAAACAAGAAACACATTACACATTTGATGAAATTCTATATTTTGCGAGTTACTCCTGAAGGCTGTATTACAAAGTTAACAGAAACCAAACATACCTTAGTACAAACTCCAGTCTTCTGAAAACGCACAGTGACTTTTTTTAGTGGGTTTAAGTAGAGATTTTGTTTACGGTTTAAAATCTATGTTATACAGGTCACCCACAAGAAAAGAAAAAAAGCAGGAAAAGGTAGTGTGACTGAATATTTTAAAATAATTGTGGTTCCGTTAATGAGACTAGAGAATTCAAAATCGTAGTGACACAGCCTACATGATCTCGTAAAATGGAAAGTGTAATTTTTATTCTTAGTCATCTTGTGAAAAAGGGCAGTTAACAGTTTAATCCATGTCAATCCCCTGGCTGAGGACACAGTCAAAAGATTCCAACACAGCCTCAGATCTAAAATACATCGAATTTCTCCGCAACACAATCCTTGTAATACTCTGTTCAGGAGTCAGTGATCAATGTCATTGCAACCATTTTTTTTTTAAAGTTTGTACACAGATTATTTTCTTATAAGCACCATCAGGCAGTTACTGTAAACCAGCTCTGGCTTAATGAACTAACTATTGAAGATAACACTACAACAGTGGCAACACATCAAAAGTACTTCATTGGCTGTAAAGCACTTTGGGACGTCCTGAGATCGTGAAAGGCGCTGGAGAAAAGCAAGTCTTTTTTTTCTTTTTAGAACAATTAAGCATATAACCAAATCCAAGCTTAAAGGGCTGATGTTAACTCGGGAGTAGGGCGAGCAGTGGTCAGGGTGGGCTGGAAGTGCCCACGACAGTGCTGTCGTGAGGTCCGGGCGATTTTAACTCTCAGGACTCAGCATCATCATCCAGCATGGACTCTCTCCTAAATGACAAGGAGGCAGGAGCGGGATTTTGTGCAGCAGGAGACTGCTGCCTGGGATCCGAGGGAACGGACCCCGACACTAAGGTAAGAGATGAGGCGGTCCAGAGGTGATCTTGGTTGGGGGAGAGAAGCCTAGGGCAGAGGAGGCCTAAGGTTTTCTTGTGGAGTCTGGAGGAGCACTCCTGCCCCACCTGGCCCACAAGGAAACCTTCAAAAAGTAAAAATTTAAACATATCTGGCCACGATCCTGCTTGCTGCCAGGTTCATTGGTGGCTTCAGCACTGAAAATCACTGCCGCAAGCGACAGCTAAAATTGCGTCAGGATCCGAATGATATAATTGAATCCTGACATTTTAATATTGATGAGGCCCATGCTTGCCTGAGGCAGGTGGCCCTGACGCTGCCCAATACCAGGCAGTTCTAATGGCGGTGGGTGCACACGTGTAGGAAGGCAGCAAGGTGCGCCCATCTGCCATTTTAACTACCCAGCTGCCTCATTACCGCCAGCCAGGCAGGGTTAAAATCCAGCCTTAGGTCTGGCAGAACAATTTCAAAATACCAAACCAACTTCCCATTTGTTCTATTATACAGAATCTCTGATTTATGGAGTAACACCTCAATTGAAGATCCTGTTTTAAGCAAAAATATATTCCACTTCTAACTGCTTTCTTTAATACTCCAAGTAATACAACAACAATTTCCATTTACATAGCACCTTTAATGTAGAAAAACATCCCAAAGTGCTTCACGAGGTGTTATCTAAGTATGGAGGCCAGGCCAAAGAATAAGATACAAGGGGGGTAACCAAAAGCTTGGTCAAAATGGTGTGATTTGAAGATGGTGTTAAAGCAGGAGAGTGAGGTGGAGAGACAGAGAGGTTTAAGGTGCCTAAACCAGACTCATTAGCTAAGAAGTGTGAAAGGAGCATTATTGCAGCTGCATTGTGATTGGTTGGTTTACTGAGTTTCACAAAAATAGCCATAGTAAAATTGCCATTACTCAATGTTGATTAGCGGCTGTTAGGGTCTTAAAAAAATGTAACACTTTTTTCAATTTGGTGAAAAATAGAGTCGCATGTTTTTAGAGCACACTGCGAAACCTGGCATTGGATTAATTATAAATAAAAAGCAAAATACTCCAAATGCTGGAAATCTGAAACAAAACCAAAAGATGTTGGAAACACTCAGCAGGTCAATCAGTGTCAGACCAGGAAACAGACAAGTTAATGACCTCAACAGGCGAGAGAGGGTCGGGGCTGGGGAGGTTAAAATATCAGAATTGAGCAACCCGACCCCATTCCCGGCGATTCAGGCCCTGGACAAGGCTCCCACTAAAAGCAGATGGAAGCCTACTTAACATGCAAAAGTCACAGCCCAATGATGCTCAATAAGCAGGAGTGCTACCCCCAGGTACCCGCATTTCAAGGTTAAATAGGATTGCCGAGGTTGCGAACAGTGGCCAGGGAGATGGATGGAATCAGTGGCGAGGGAGCAGAGTTTGTGGCGGGGGTGCAATACAATGGTTTAGGTCTTCCCAATGTTTAATTGGAGGAAATTTCAGCTCATTCAGGACTGGATGTTGGACAGGCAGTCCAACAATATAGAGGCAGTGGAGGGGTGGTGGTGAGGTAGAGCTGGGTGTTGTCAGCGTACATGTGGAACTTGACGTCATGTCTCTGATGATGTCGCCAAGGGGCAGTATGTAGATGAGAAATGGGGGGGGCAAAGATTAATACTTGGGCGACTCCAGAGGTAAAGGCATGGGGTGGGAAGAGAAGCCATTGTAGGAGATTCTCTGGCTACAACTGGATAGTAAGAGTGAACCAGGTGAGTACAGTCCCACTCAGCTAGACAACGAAAGAGAGGCAATGGAGGAGTGGTGTGGTCAACCGTGTCAAAGGCTGCGGACAGGTCGAGAAGGATGAGAAGGATAGTTTACCACGGTCATAGTCACAGAGGACATCATTTGTGACTTTGATTAGGACCGTTTCAGTGCTTGGTGGGGTGGAAACCTGATTGGAGAGGTTCAAACAACTAGTTGCGGGAAAGATGGGCATGAATTTGGGAAGCGACAATATGTTAAAGGACTTTTGGGAGGAAAGGGAGGTTAAAGCTGTGATGGCAGTTTGCGAGGACAGTGGAGTCGAGGGTGGGGCTTTTGAGGAGGGGGGTGATGATGGCAGATTTAAAAGGGATGGGGACAGTACCTGAGGAGAGGGCACCGTTTACAATATCAGCTAGCATAGGAGCCAGGAAGGGAAGTTGGGTGGTCAGCAGTTTGGTGGGAATAGGGTCGAGAGATCAGGAGGTGGGTGTCATGGACAAGATGAGCTCGCAGAGGGCAAAAGAGAGAAACTAGAGAAATATGCGAGCTCAGGGCTAGGGCAAGGGGGAACCTTGAGGGAACCTCGACTTGGTGGGCAAAGGGAATGAGTGGTTCAGCAGAGGCAACTGAACAGATGGTCTCAATCTTTGTGACAAAGAAGTCCATGAGCTCCTTGCACTTGTTGTTGGAGGTAAGGGTGGAAGGGGCAGGGGAGAGGAGTTTAAGGAGGCAGTTGGTAGGGGAGAAAAGAAGCTAGGGGTTATCTTGGAGTAGTGAGCAGTTTTGGCAAAGGAGAGCAGAGCCCGATAGTGCTTGATGTGGTCCAGCCAGATCTAGCAATGATTGGCTAAACTAGTTGTGCGTATAAACATTCAAATCTGTGTCCCTTGGACTTAAGGGAGCAACAGATGGGGGCCATACCAAGGTGAATGACAAGGTTGGGAGAGATAATGGTTTTACTGGGGACAAGGGCATCTAAAGTGGAGATGAGGATGTGATTAAGCAGATAGAAAGCTGTAGAGTATTATGGCAAATGGCGGGCCAAAGGCTAGACAGTTGGGAGTTTGAAAGCGTGGTTGTAAGTGGCTTGGGGGAGAGTTTTTTCCAGGAGCAGATGCAGAAGGTAGTGGGGTTGGGAGAAAGTAAATGATGAGGGATACAAGGAAGTTATCAGAGATGGCCTTGTCTGTGATTGAGACGATGGAAATAGAGAGGCCACGAGATGGCATGCTCGAGGAGTTAGCCGTGAATATGGGTAGAAGGGAGATGTTAAGGGGGAACAGGAGGGCAGTGAACTCAAATAAGAGAGGGCACACCAAAGATAAGAAGTCACTCGGTGCAGAGGCTGAGCAAGGAAAGTAGTGAGGATACCATGGTGAGAAACTTGCCGTGTGGCTTGGGTGGGTGGTATAAATACAAGTTGTCGTTGTTGGATTTTGAAGGAGAGGCGAAAGGGGTGGAACAAGGTGAGGTTCTCAAAGGAGGAGAAGGTACCATAAAATTAGGGGAACAGACCACGGTGGCAGTTTGGGTGGGGCAGGTAGTCAAAGTTTCAGCCAGGTGTGGAGGCTTCAGTAAGGGGCAAGGTGTCATCACCCATGAGCTAAGTTTCCGTCAAGGCCATGATGTCAATGCAATCATCCACAATAAGGTCATGAATGGCAAGGGCTTTGTTCACAAGTGTATGACCATTCTGGAGGGAGATAGGGAGTGGAGTGATGGAGGTTGGCGTGATTAGCCCTCAACGGGCGTGCTGGGTAGAAGGGTCGGTGAGCGAGTAGGATGGGAAGATGGGGTTGCTGCTTGTAAGGAGGCAGCAACGAGTGCCTCGATGGGCCCTTCAAAGAATGCCAAAAGGCACAGAGGGAAGCTGTGGGCTTATCCAAGAGGGAGTTAAGCCAGGAAAGGTGGCAGGAGTGGAAAGGTCGAGGAATAGTGAAGGGTTGAGGTAGCGATTTGGGGGGCAAAGTACCCATGAGTGGAAACAGGAGAGAAATGAAGGGGGCATGACTGGGTAACAGGAAACAGGAGAGAAGGGAGAAGAAAAAGGGAAATAAAAGTAGTGAGTTCGAGTCTGGAGTGGCAGCCAAATGCGCAAGTGAATGGACACCAGGAAACTCAGGTTATACAAGCATGGCAAAGGTTAGGATAGATATGTCCTGGTTGTAAACGGAGAATAGTGAGGAGACAGTAAGAGAAACTCCAAAGTTAAAGTCAGAGGTCCAGTGGTGGGACGAGGTTGACTTATAGATAGGGTGACTTATAGTTAGGACGGGGTCAGCTTGGAATACCAGCGAATTGATGTGCAGGTTCGGAAACAGATCTGGAGGGAAAGTGACTGTACATATAAGTGTACATATTTACTCAAAATGTCCCATCAGCTTTTCACGAGGGGAAGAGAACCAAATTATCTTCAGCACACACATGAGGAGCACCGGTCACCAAAGTACTGTCAGCAACCTTGACTAGTTTAACTGATTTTTTTGAGGAAATGACTGTGGATAGACAAAGGGAATGCAGAGCGTGTGATATATTTGGATTCTCAAACAATGTGATAAAGTGCCACATAACAGACTCGTGAAGATTATGATTCATGGTATTAAAAGTAATGATTCGTGGCAGCATGAATGGAGGGTTGGCTGAAGGAAAAATAGGAGAGTAATAAGTGGCTGTTTCTTATATTGGCTAGATGCATGTGCCCCAAGGATCTACGTTGGGATCTCTTGTTCTCTGTACATATAAATAATTTAGACATGGGAATACAGAGGCTAATATTAAAATTTGCCAATGACATTGAGAACGTGGTTGTGAAGAATAGAGCAGACTGCAGTCGCATATAGACAGATTAAGGGAGGAGACAGATATGCTGCAAATATAGTTAAATAAAGATAAATGTAGAGCATTACCTTTTGGGGAAATGGGCAGAAAATGCAAATGCCAAAAATCTCAATGGAACAAAGAGATCTAATTTGAGCAGGACTGCAGTTGCAAATGATATTCTAGATCTTACAGACGAAGCACTAGATACAAAAGTAACGCGGTGGTGTGAACCTGTACATTGATTCGCCCACAGTTGAAGTACTAGGTGCAGTTTTGGGCCTCCTACTATAAAAAGGATATTGGAGCCATGCAAAAGCTGCAAGGATGAAAGTTATGATAAGAGACATGAAAAACTAGTGAAGCTGAGAAGGGCAAGGGAGAATCTACTAGAAGTACTCAAAATTATGAAAGGATTTGAGATGGTAAATAGTTAAAGGTTATTCTATAGGTTGGTGAATTGGTAACAAACAGGAATACATTTTTCCATGTAGTTATTAGCATATGGAACACATTACTGCAAGTACAAAAGCAAAATACTGCGGATGCTGGAAATTTGAAATAAAAACAGGAAATGCTGGAAACACTCAGCAGGTCAGGCAGCATCCGTGGAGAGAGAAACAGAGTTAACGTTTCAGATCGATGACCTTTCGTTGGGGTGGACTGGGAGGGGCGGACAGGAGTCCTGCGGAACTGTGTCCCAAGAAGGATAATTCTGGACTTTATCACAAATTTGCAATTACATGCCATATATTCTAAAACCCAGCCACAATATCCCTCGTACGATCCCTCTGTCAGGATTGTTCTGTTAGGCCCAATGCAAAGGTGTTGCCTGGTCCCAATCACAATACTATTGGCAACATTATGCTCCCAAACTAGCAAAATCAGTGCAAACTTTAATGCATAGTGTGCCTCCCAAATTCTGTGATCTGCTTTACCTAATGTCAGCAGTTTTGAGAGTATATTTTGCGAATTTGCACTCGCGGTGGAAAACTTTGCAGAGCCCGCTGATCTCCGTGCCTGAATTCCCGTGGGTGAAGTTGCACCCATGCTTTGAGCGTAAATTCATAAAATTATCCTTTCTGAACCAGTCGGAATACTGTATCAGGACATTTTCCCCTCTTCTTTGTGTTGGTGTGCTACGCCTTCCTCAACCAAAAACTATTCTTGCTAAAAATGATTCATTCATGTGAGAGGATCTTCAAATAAAAGTAAATTGCTGCCTTACAGTACCAAGTAGACAGGAGTATAAATGGAATGTGACTGCTCTGATATTCTTTCAATCATTCTTTGATATATTTTTAATATTGTAAATTATTTAAAACCATAGAAAATAATGTAGATGAGATTGGAAAAAAAGATTTACCTCTACATTAATTAGAATTGCTGCCTCTGGGGCATTTAAATTTTTGACAAATGAAAATGAACTCATTTTATACTTATGTTTCCACAATTGATTCAGATCACTGCTTAATTTAAATTCCTCTTAAAATCTTCACTATAAAGTTAATTGATGTAAGAAAATTATTCCACTACCCAGCAGCTCGGTCTACAACTTATGGAAACATAATGTAGCCAAGCTCTTATGTTAATCTTAGCGCTATGAAAAATGTATGACCTTTAATTAAATGGTTTTATTCTAACACTGAGAAAACAAATCAGTGATCAAGGGTCACATTTTTTTTACTTATTCAATAACAATGTTCATAAAATAATTGTCCCTATATTTCATTTTTATATGTATTTAATCTAAATAATTTAATATGGCCAAATACAAGGAAAAGCCCTCAATCTTACATTGACCTTGTGATTTAATAGGGGGACTTGCCCGGATCTCCACCCAGAGGCACTAGATGGTCTGGGCAGAACAAATATCAGAATATTGAGCACATCAGAGTGCACGCTTGTAAGGGAACCTGCCCAATTTTCTACCAGCTGGAGGTAAGTCCAAGTAGGACGGGTGTCTTGAAAATTTGATCCAGTTGGTAAAGAACACCATAAGCAAAAGAAAATCGGTACTAAGAAGTTCCAAGTAGCAAGCCCACAGCCTCCCAATGGCCTAAATCCAGGCACCCTGGCCTACATTGCTCCTTCAGACAATACCACCAAAAAGCAGATTGACAGGTTATTCATTTTACGGCTGTTTATGGGACATTGCTGGCTGAAAATGGTTGCAGCATTTGCTTACCTAACCACAGTCACTGCACTTCAAAAAGCAATTCATTGGGGGAGAAATTGAGTATAGCCCCGTTTGGGGCGCCAGCCTCGCCAGAGCGCTAAAAGTAGCGCCCCGGAAACATTCGCGCCCCGGCACCGGAAATTGAGTGGTTGCGCCCCAAAGGGAAGCGCGGCGCTACTGGAGGCACCCCGCATCCCTCTTGGGGCGCTGCGAGTGAATATCGTGGCGCAACGTGCCGCAGCGGCGCAGCGGTATTGCAGGCCTTCCTCCCCTTCTTAAAGGGGAGGGGCCTTGTGCAGCGCGACCTGGGGCCCAGCTGGGCCCCCGAGGATCGGGAGTGCAGTCAAAAGAGCCCGGCACCGAGGAGAAGTGCCGGGCTCTTGGAGCGCAGCCGGCACTCCGCGGAAGGGGGGGGTTGATCAGGAGGCCGGAGACGGGAGCGCAGGCAGGTGCTGGCAGGCGGCTAACAACAAAAATGGCTGCCCCGCACCTCGCCTTTCATTTGCTCCTCCCCGGCCGCAGGTACACCACCCTGACCCTGTCGGACATAGCGCCCGGCGGTAAATCAGGGGGCGCTGCCGAATATCACGGCCGGGGCGTCAGCGGGGCACTGCGCATACTGATGACATCATCGGCAGCGGCGCAGCGCTAACGGTTAGCGCCACCACTAACGTCCCGCGGAATTTAGCGGGAGGCGTGGGCACTGCCGCGCCCGGGCGTGAGTTGGCTTGCGACCCACTTAGCGCCCTCTTAAGGTGCTAATGGGTGGTGCAGCCAACTGAATTTCTCCCCCATTGTGTTTGAAATGTTTTGGCGTAAAAGATACTGGGGGAGAAATTGGGTGGAGCCGCAAACAGGGCACCAAGCTCGCCTGGGCGCCAGATTTTGCGCTGCGATCGGAGCAGCAGCGATCGCCGGAGATTCAGCTTGAGCGCCCCAAGAGGGACACGGGGCGAGGCTCGAGGCGCTCCGCGTCCCTCTTAGGGCACTGAAACTGAATATCGCAGCGCAACGTGCCACAGCGCCACACGCTGCGGCACGGCGCGCTGCGGTACTGCAGGCCTTCCTCCCATTCTTAAGGGGGAGGGGCCTGCACCAGTGCGATGAGCAATCGCGAGTGCCAGCAAAAGAGCCCGGCACCGAGGAGAAGTGCTGTGCTCTCGGGACACAGCCGGCAATGCTGCAGGGGGAGAACAGGAGGCCGGGGACGGAGGTGCTGGCAGGCAGCCACTGAAAAAAACGGCCGCCCCCCACCTCCACCTTAATTTGCGCCACTGCCGCCACAGGTAGGCCCCGTGAACCGGGCGCGATTAGCGAGCGGCGCTACAGAGGCGGTCGCTGCCAAATATCGCGATCGGGGCGGTAGCGGGGCGCTGCGCACACCGATGACGTCATCGGTGGCGGCGCAGCGCAACAGGCTAACGCCGCCATTAGCGCCCCAGCTAAATATCGCAGGAGGCGTGGCCAGTGGCACTAAAGCCACTGAGTGCCCTCTTTAGGCGCTAACTGGTGGTGCAGCCCACCGAATTTCTCCCCCACTATGTGAAGGGTATGCTGGTGTAGTGATTAAGGGGCGAGTTGGCTAAGGTAGATTGGGAAACTACATTAAAAGGTATGACGGTCGACAAGCAATGGCTAGCATTTAAAGAATTAATACATAATTTACAATAAATATACATTCCTTTAAGGCACAAAAACCCCACAGGAAAAGTGGTCCAACCGTGGCTAACAAGAATAGTTAAAGATAGTATTAGATCAAAGGAAGAGGCTTATAATGTTGCCAAAAAGAGTAGTAAACCTGAGGATTAGGAGGATTTTAGAATTCAGCAAAGCAGGACCAAGAAATTGATAAGGAAAGAGAAAAAAGCATATGAGAGTAAATTAGCAAGAAACATTCACAAACTGTTTTTATGTTTCTATAGGTATGTAAATAGGAAGAGATTAATGAAAGTAAATGTGGGCCCATTAGAGGCAGAGACAGGAGAAATTATAATGGGCAATAAGGAAATGGCAGAGACATTAAACAAATACTTTGTTTCAGTCTTCACGGTAGAAGACACAATAAAATACCGGAAATAATGGGGAACCATGGGTCTAGAGAGATTGAGAAACTTAAAGAAATCAGTACAAGTAAAGTACTGGAGAAATTAATGGGACTAAGTGGCGACAAATCCCCTGGACCTGACGACCTGCATCCTAGGGTTTTAAAAGAGGGAGCTGCAGAGATAGTGGATGCACTGGTATTAATCTTCCAGAATTCCCTAGATTTCAGAACAGTCCCCAAGGATTGGAAGGTAGCAAACATAACCCCGCTATTTAAGAAAGGAGGAAGAGAAAAAACGGGGAACTATAGGCCAGTTAGCCTGACATCAGTAGTAGGCAAAATGCTAGAATCTATTATTAGGGATGTCGTAACAAGGCACTTAGAAAATCATAATATGATAAGGCAGAGTCAACATGGTTTAATGAAAGGGAAATCGTGTTTGACAAATCTGTTAGAGTTTGTTGAAGATGTAACTATTAGGATGGATAAGGAGGAACCAGTGGAGGTAGTGTATTTGAATTTTCAAAAAGCATTCGATAAGGTGCCACAAAAGAGGTTATTACACCAAATTAGGACTCATGGTATTGGGGGTAATATATTAGCATGGATTGAGGATTGGTTAATGGACAGAAAACAGAGTAGGAATAAACGGGACTTTTTCAGGTTGGCAGGCTGTAACTAGTGGGGTACCGCAAAGATCAGTGCTTGGGCCTCAGCTATTCACAATCTATATTAATGGCTTAGATGAAGAGACTGAGCGTAACGTATCCAAGTTTGCTGATGATACAAAGTTAGGTGGAAAAGTAAGTTGTGAGGAGGACGCAAAGAGGCTGCAGAGAGATATTGGCTCGCAGCGCCCCAAGAGGGACACAGGGCGCTTCCAGTAGCGCCTCTCCTCCCTCTCAGGGTGCTACCTGGGAAAATCGGCCACGGGGGCGCTAACTTTTTCAGGGCGCTAAAATTAGCGTCCCGGCGATGGTAGCGCCCCTTTTACCCCAAGAAATCTTAATACAATTATACAGGGCATTGGTGAGGCCACACCTGGAGTACTGTGTACAGTTCTGGTCTCCTTACCTAAGTAAAGACATACTTGTCTTAGAGGGAGTGACAGTAAGAGCATCCTCCTCACAACTTACTTTGCCACCTAACTTTGTATCATCAGCAAACTTGGATACGTTACACTCAGTCTCTTCATCTAAGTCATTAATATAGATTGTAAATAGCTGAGGCCCAAGCACTGATCCTTGCGGTACCCCACTAGTTACAGTAAAAACTGACAGTAAGAGCTTCTACAAGTATATAAAAAGGAAGAAAGTAGCTAAAATAAGCGATGGTCCCTCAGAGGACGAGACTGGGGAAATAATAATGGGAAACAAGGAAATAGCAGAAGCATTGAACAAATATTTTGTAACTGTCTTCACAGTAGAGGACACTAAAAACATCCCAGTAATAGTAGAAAATCAAGGGGCAAAAGGGAGGGAGGAACTTAAAACAATCACTATCACTAGAGAAAAAGTACTCGGCAAACATGAGTCTAAAGGCTGACAAGTCCCCTGGACCTGATGACCTGCATCCTAGCGTTTTAAAAGAAGTGGCTACAGAGATAGTGGATGCATTGGTTGTAATCTTCCAAAATTCCCTTGACTCTGGAAAAGTCCCTGCGGATTGGAAAACCGCAAATGTAAAGCCTTTATTCAAAAAAGGAGGGAGACAGAAAGCAGGAAACTATAGGCCAGTTAGCCTAACATCTGTCATTTGCAAAATGCTCGAATCCATTATTAAGGAAGTAGTAGCAGGGCATTTGGAAAATCATAATGCAATCAAACAGAGTCAACGTGGTTTTATGAAAGGGAAATCGTGTTTGACAAATCTATTAGGGGGCGATTTTCTGAGGCCCGAGGAGGCGGGTTTGGAGGCGGGAAAGGTGGGAAAATCGGAAAAAATGAGTGCGGGTTTGGAACCCGCCTCCGACCCGCCTCCGAGGGATTTTGCCGGTGCCGGTTTTGCAGGGCAGGAAACAGTCCCACCTCCAGTTGGCCAGAGCATTTGTTAAGAGGCTTAAATGCTCGTAAAGGGCCTCTCTAAGCCTATTTTGAGAGGCCCTCGTTATTTTTCGACCATTTTGACGTGCTCCACGACCCTCCTAGTCCACGCCAGCTAAACCTGGCGGGTTGACAAGTGGGTGGTCTCCTCACAGCTGCAGCTCATTAAATCGGCGATTTCATCAGGGATTAGTTGTAGGTGGCAGAACTTTGCTTTAAAAGGTCTTTCAGCACTTTTAGCAGGCCTTCCGAAGTCGGGGGTGCTGCAGCTTGAATCTCTCAACTGTGGGACCTCCTTGGAAGACCTTCTCCCTGCTTGCAATGAGCGCTTCCCCAATGGAGGCATCTGCAAGCAGCATGGGAACCATTCATTTCCTTTCACCATGGACCTCAGATTCGGATGTGGAGCATCCACGGCAGCAGCAGAACCAGGGAGCTCAGCAGCAACAGCAGCAGGAGCCCCAACCTCCTGCTCAGCCACCTGATGCTGCACAGGGCAGAAGGCGCCAGCGCATCGAGGCACCTCGCCACAGGAGCTACCCCCGACAGAGGGTTTACAGAGGATGAGCTACCTCAACATGAGTGAGCAGCAGTGCCAAAGGAGGCTGAGGCTTTCGCGAGAGGTTGTCCAAGAGATCTGCGGACTGCTGCAGCAAGACCTGGTGCCCAGAGGAATGGGTGGACACCGCTTACCAGTGGCTGTCAAAGTCACCACCGCTCTCAACTTCTTTGCCTCAGGTTCCTTCCAGGGATCATCAGCAGACATCAGCGGCACCTCCCAGCCGGCCGCCCACAGTTGCATCACGCAGGTTACTGATGCCCTTTTCGCTAAGGCCCACAATTACATCCAGTTCTCAAGGGATCAAGCAAGGTAAGCCTGACATCGGTAGTGGGGAAAATGCTACAGTCCATTATAAAACATGTAATAGCAGAGCACTTGGAAAACAGTGACCGGATCGGACAAAGTCAACACGGATTTACAAAAGGTAAATCGTGCTTGACTAATCTACTGGAATTTTTTGAGGATGTAACTGGTAAAATAGATAAGGGAGAACCAGTGGATGTGGTGTATTTGGACTTTCAAAAGGCTTTCGATAAGGTCCCGCATAAGAGATTAGCGTGTAAAGTTAAGGCACATGGGATTGGGGGCAAGGTATTGACTTGGATAGAGAACCGGTTGGCAGACAGAAAGCAAAGAGTTGGAATAAACGGGTCTTTTTCCGAGTGGCAGGCAGTGACTAGTGGGGTACCGCAGGGATCGGTCCTTGGACCCCAGCTATTCACAATATATATTAATGATCTGGACGAGGGAACTAGATGTAATATCTCCAAATTTGCAGATGACACAAAGCTGGGTGGGCGTGTGTGCTGTGAGGAGGATGCCGAGAAACTCCAGTATGATTTGGACAGGTTGGGTGATTGGGCAGAAGCATGGCAGATGCAATATAACGTGGATAAATGCGAGGTTATCCACTTTGGTGTCAAAAACAAGAAGGCAGATTATTATCTGAATGGCAATAGATTGGGAGAAGGGGAAGTGCAACGAGACCTGGGTGTCCTTGTGCACCAGTCGCTGAAGGTAAGCATGCAGGTGCAGCAGGCGGTTAAGAAGGCAAATGGTATGTTGGCCTTCGTAGCGAGAGGGTTTGAGTACAGAAACAAGGATGTCTTGCTGCAGTTGTACAGGGCCTTGGTGAGACCACATCTTGAGTATGGTGTGCAGTTTTGGTCACCTTATCTGAGGAAGGATGTTCTTGCCATGGAAGGAGTGCAGCGAAGATTCACCAGGCTGATACCTGGGATGGCAGGAATGACGTATGAGGAGCGATTGGGTCGATTGGGCTTGTACTCGCTGGAGTTTAGAAGAATGAGAGGGGATCTCATTGAAACTTATAAAATTCTAACAGGATTAGATAGACTAGATGCAGGAAGGATGTTCCCAATGGTCAGGGAGTCCAGAACCAGGGGTCACAGTCTAAGGATAAGGGGTAAGCCATTTAGGACAGAAATGAGGAGGAATTTCTTCACCCAGAGAGTGGTGAACCTGTGGAATTCTCTACCACAGAAGGCAGTAGAGGCCAATTCATTAAATATATTCAAGAAGGAGTTGGATATATTTCTTAAGGCTAAAGGGATCAAGGGATATGGGGAGAAAGCACGGACAGGGTACTGAATTTGGATGATCAGCCATGATCGCATTGAATGGCGGAGCAGGCTCGAGGGGCCGAATGGCCTACTCCTGTTCCTATCTTCTATGTTTATATGTTTCTAAGTATAACTGCACGTTCGGTTGGCTTTGCAAATATGGCAGGCATGCCAATGGTGCAGGGCGTCATAGACTGCACACATGTGGCCCTTAGGGCACCCCATCACAACCCAGCTATCTTTGCCAACCGCAAGGGCTTCCACTCCCTCAACGTACAGCTGGTGTGTAACCACAAAAAGGAGTTTTTGCATGTTTGCGCCAAGTTCTGTGGTAGTTGCCATGACTCTTTCATCCTGCGGCACTCTTGTGTTCCTCCGCTTTTCAATCTGCCAAACCAACTTAACGGATGGTTCTCATTTACTCCTTTTCTCTCAGTTCTGTAGAAGGGTTTCGACCCGAAACATTGACTCTATTTCTCTCTCCACGGATGTTGCCTGGCCTGCTGAGTTTTTCCAGCATTTTCTGTTGTTTTAACAGATGGTTCCTTGGTGAAAAAGGCTACCCCCTGAAGAAGTGGCTAATGACGCCGATCAGGAGGCCAGCTAACGAGGCTGAAGAGCGCTACAACGCCAGCCACACTTTGACCAGGTCCATCATCGAGCAAACCATTGGGTTGTTGAAAATGCGCTTGTCCGATCAGGTGGAGCCCTGTAGTATACACCATACAGGGTCTCCAGAATGGTCGTGGTCTGCTGTGCACTGCACAACATCGCACAGTGTCGTGGCCTGCAGCTTCCTGATGAGCAAGTGGCTCAGTTCCAGCCCTCCTCAGATGAGGATGAGGAGTTTGAGGATTTGGAGGAGGAGGAGCAGGAGGAGGTCAGAGCGCCGGTCTATCAACCAGCAGCAGCGGCAGCACGCGAGCACATGGCTGCCCGCGATGCAAGGGATGAACTTATCCTGGCCAGATTTGCATAGGTTGCCCAAGTTGCCACATGTCCTTGGCTCCATCTTAAGACATCATTGACAATGGACATGACTCTCTTGGCCTCCTTTCATTCTGGCCACCAACCTGACAACGCAAGTGTCGTGGAGTCCACAATGTGGAGCTGCCTAAGGCGAAAGAACAGATGCCATAACGCCAACATTTTAGCATCAAATCATTTTAATGCTTTCCAACAGGGATGGCATTTCATCAATACACAGAAACATTCTCCCAATCTGCACAGGGATCTGGAGGTTATATCCCTTGTCAGCTGGACCCACACAGCCTTGGTTTCTTTGGGAGGCCTCTTCCTCCCAGATGAGGGGAAGAGCACCTCCCTGCTCGCTCTCACCCCCTCAAACAACATTTGCAGCGCCTCATCCGAGAACCTCGGGGAGGCCTTTGCCTTGGAATTGGACACAGTGGTTTCTCAGAATATGTTGCAGGTGGTGCAGCATCGGCAGAAATCCAGTGGCGTGAGCCAAGGCAGCAAGCCATCCTAAAATCAGGCTGGAAAAGTGATGTCAGCAGAGGCGAGTTTCAGTCCCAAAACACTAAGGGGGAGAATTCAGACCCGTTAGCGCCTTAAGAGGGCGCTAAGTGGGTCGCAAGCCACTGTCCATGCCTCCCGCTAAATTCCGCGGGACGCTAGTGGTGGCGCTAGCCATTAGCGCTGTGCCGCTACCGATGACGTCATTGGTGTGCGTACCGCTGACGCCCCGGCTGCGATATTTGGAAGCGCCCCCTGATTTACCGCCGGACGCTATGTCCGACCAGTTCAGGGGGGCCTACCTGCGGCCGGGGAGGCGCAAATTAAAGGCGCGGTGCGGGGCGGCCATTTTTGTTGTTGGCCGCCTGCCAGCACCTGTCTGCGCTCCCGTCCCCGGCCTCCTGAACCACCCCCCCCCCCCCCCCCCCGCGGAGTGCCGGCTATGTTCCAAGAGCCCGGCACTTCTCCTCGGTGCCGGGCTCTTTTGCCTGCACTCGCGATCCTCGGGGGCCCAGCTGGGCCCCAGATCACGCTGAACAAGGCCCCTCTCCTTTAAGAAGGGGAGGAAGGCCTGCAAAACTGCAGTGCGATGTGACGCAGCGTGTGGCGCTGCGGCACGTTGCGCCACGATATTCAGTCGCAGCGCCCCAAGAGGGATGCGGGGTGCCTCCAGTAGCGCCGCACTTCCCTTTGGGGCGCTACCACTCAATTTCCGGCGGGCGGCCGCAAATGCTTCCAGGGCGCTACTTTTAGCGCCCCGGCGAGGCTGGCGCCCCAAATGGGGCTATGCTCAATTTTTAGCCCTAATTGACCAAGGGCAACCCACACCTCTGAAATCAAGTGGCCAATCGGGAAAATCGCAATTTTTTGAGAACTCTCAGTGGAGGTGGGTTTCAAACCCACCCAAACCGAAACCCGCCTCCATCCCGCCGCCAGTGGGAAAATCGCCCCCTTAGAGTTCTTTGAGGAGGTAACGAGCAGGGTGGATAAAGGGGAACCGGTAGATGTAGTGTATTTGGATTTCCAAAAGGCATTCGATAAGGTGCCACATAAAAGGTATTGCATAAGATAAGAGCGCATTGTGTTGGGGGTAATATATTAGATTGGATAGAGGATTGGCTAACTAACAGAAAACAGAGCAAGTGGTTAATTTATGGAACAGACTTCCTAGGGAGATGGTGGAAGCAGTTAATGTTGACTCATTCAAATGCAAATTAGATAGATTTCTATCAGAAAATAACATTTTGGATCCAGTATATGAGTAATTGGAGACATGACATGTGGTAAGTATAGCGTGTTTAGGAGGAAAACGGTGACTTTGGACCATTGTTTCCCAAAGCTCTCCACCACTGGGGGCTTTCCTCAACTCATGTCTGGGTCTGTTGTAAACTTGTTGATAGAGATTGATTGCTGTGATTAGACAACAACTCCATTAGTATTATATCATGCGACTACCAGGATGGTAGAAGGTGAACTAGATGGAACTTGGCCTTTTTTCATCTAGCAATTCCTATGTTTTTATGTCTGGCCTACACATGACTCCAGTCCATGCGATATGGTTGGGGTAATTTTGACTTTGGCAGATAGTGTAAAATGCCAATATCAACTCAGTCATCTAATATAAATCTCTCCCGATTTTAGCCTGAGGAAACTATGGCTCATCCAAGTTTAAATATCAAACAAGTAATTTAACAACACAGAAGCATTAGAAGGATCAAGCGAGGTGGTGAAGAGGTAGAGCTGGTCATCATCAGTGTACATGTGGAAACTCACCCCATGTCCGTGAATTATGTCCCCAAGGGACCATGATGGATCCTTGGGGGACTCCCGAGATGGTGCAGGTTTTCGGTAAAGATGCACTGGCTATGATCGGATAGGTAAGAGTAGAACCAAGTGAGGGAAGTCCACTGAGCTGGACAACAGAGGAGAAATGTTGGAGGAAGATATTGTGATTGACTGTGTTGAAGGCTGCAGAGAGGTCAAGGAAATTGTTTTTGTGTTGTAGGAGGGATGGAAACCTGATTGGAGAGAGTTGTATGAGAGATAGGCAGATATGTGGGAGGTGACAAAAGGTCAAGGACTTTGGATATGGGACACTAGTTAGAGGGGAAAGAGAGGTCAGTGTAGTGGCGCTTCTTAGTTTCCAAACAGGCAGCCACTGAGCTGTGGGGCTTTTAACAACGAGTAGACGCGTGTCGAAATAAAACGTTCCCAAACGTAGCTTTGTCTTTTAAACTGTTTACTATAACACTTAACAAACGGAATTACAAAGCAAACACGTATAAACGAACACGGTCAAAAACTGTATTGCTCCAAACCTCACAACTTCTGCCTCCTTCAGCCACGTGCAGTTTAAACTGTAAAATGGCTGCACACCATGTGTGGCTTAGGGACTGTACCATTGTGGCAAGAATGAAGGGGGTGTCTCGGACTATACTACTGGAGCAAGAAAATAGGGGGTTTCTTAATACAATAAGTCGGTCAGGTAAATTAACTGTATTATGCCATTTAACCACTATTTTAAAGTATTTTCTTAAGCTTTCATGGCTCTTACATTCCGGCCCCTAATTGACTAGGCACATGAAGCATATCAATTACTCAAACATTAAGAGTCATAAACTAATGAGTTCAACATATTTACAATATAAGTGTCCACTTTTTTCGTTCAGGAACCTTTCACGCTGCTTCTTGTAGCAGGTAGAGCTTTGTGATCGGTCTTTCCAGGGTACTGGTCTTGGTTTGCAAACAAACGCGACGAACGACGCCTCTGGAGTCTGGCATGGTCTTAATTATTTTTCCCATCAACCAAGAATTTCTAGGGGCTGAATCGTCCACGATTAAGACAATGTCTCCGACAATGAAGTTCCTCTTTATTTTGGACCATTTTTGACGCTCCTGTAGCAGAGGTAAGTATTCTCTTGTCCATCTGGTCCAGAAAAGGTCTGACATATACTGAACTTGCCTCCACTTCCGACGGGCATACAGATCTTCCTTTTTGAAGACTCCCGGGGGCATGGCTGGCTGTGTTTTCAACAACAACAGGTGGTTCGGAGTCAGGGCTTCGAGGTCATTGGGATCATCTGATGTCTTAGTTATCGGTCGGTCATTAATGATGGCTTCGACCTCGCACAGAACGGTTTGGAGTCCCTCGTCGTCAAGCGCTTGCTGCTTCAGTACAGAACTGAGTAGTTTTCTTACGGTGCGTATCTGTCTTTCCCAGACACCTCCGTGGTGGGATGCAGCCGGAGGATTGAAGATCCACTTAATTCCTGTTTGCATCATGGCTTCCTGTATTTTAAGCTGATTCCAACCTTCAATAGCTTCCCGTAGTTCTCTCTCCGCTCCGACGAAATTAGTGCCATTATCAGAACGCATGATGGACACCTGTCCTCTTCTACAGACAAAGCGCCGCAAGGCGTTAATACAGGAATCAGTGTCAAGCGTGTGTGCCACCTCAATATGAACTGCTCTGATGGTCAAACAAGTGAAAAGCACACCATATCTCTTGACAAGGCTCTGTCCTCGCTTTACCTCGAAAGGCCCGAAATAGTCCACCCCTACGTTTGTAAATGGGGGCTTGTCTGGTAACAAACGGTCTTCAGGCAGGTCTGCCATTTTCTGCTCCCCAGCTCTAGCGTGTAACCGTCTGCAAACAATGCATTCAGAGAGTATTTTTCTTATTACGGAATTAGCTCCTGGAATCCAGTATCTTTGTCTTAGCTTCGCAAGCACGTGATTCCTCCCACTGTGTCCAATACTCTGGTGTATATGCTGAAGAATGAGAGTAGCAACCCGGAGGTCCTTAGAAAGGATAGCAGGATGCTTGGCCTCCTCTGGCATAGCAGATTTGTTTAGTCTCCCTCCCACCCTCAGTACTCCATCTTGCAGTGTAGGGTCCAGCTTGTAGATATGACTACCTTTCTTGATTGGAGTATTTCGCTGTAGAGCTTCGATTTCTTCTGGGTATCTTTGTCTTTGACTGAAGCGAACTATCTCCTTCTCAGCCTTGGCCAAATCCTCCACGGTCAATGAATTCTTGCCCAATGTGGTCTTGTGCTGATGCATATACTGCTGTAGAAGCATTCTCTGCTTATCAGGGTTACTTTCAGGCTGACTGATAGTGGCTCGGTACTCTTTTCTCTTACCGCTCAGGTGTAGCAGCAACTCTTTCAACCTTAGAAACCATGCAACTGCTTTCCTCAACTGGTGCCATCCTGAGAAATGGTTAACAAGCTTGTTCACTGTGTCAAAGTTCTCTTTCGTATTTATGAGATTTACTGTGACTGATCTCTTGACTTCGACGTCGTCTTCAGCAATCTGACTTGGCATATCTGGTCTTTCTGGCCATGATCTCTCTGTTTCCAGCAGATAACTTGGGCCTTGTATCCAAGTTTCACTCCTCATGAAGTTTTCAGCCTTCAATCCCCGTGAGGCTTGATCTGCTGGGTTTAATGAGGTGTTTACATACCTCCATTGAGATGGTTGTGTAGCTTCTCTAATGGTAAAATAATGGGACTCAAGGCGGATAAATCCCCTGGACCTGATGGCTTGCATCCCAGGGTCTTGAGGGAAGTAGCGGTAGGGATTGTGGATGCATTGGTAATAATTTTCCAAAACTCACTGGACTCAGCAAAGGTCCCGGCAGATTGGAAAACTGCTAATGTAACACCCTTATTTAAAAAGGGTAGTAGGCAGAAGGCTGGAAACTATAGACCTGTTAGCCTAACATCTGTGGTTGGTAAAATGTTAGAGTCCATTATTAAGGAGACAGTAACGGGACATTTGGATAAACATAATTTAATAGGGCAAACTCAGCATGGTTTCATGAAGGGGAAGTCATGTTTAACAAATTTGCTTGAGTTTTTTGAGGAAGTAACATATAGGGTGGATAAAGGGGAACCAGTGGACGTAGTGTATTTAGACTTCCAAAAGGCATTTGACAAGGTGCCACACAAAAGATTATTGCTCAAGATAAAAAATCACGGGATTGGGGGTAATATTCTGGCGTGGGTGGAGGGTTGGCTCTCTAACAGAAAGCAGAGAGTTGGGATAAATGGTTCATTCTCAGATTGGCAACCAGTAACTAGTGGTGTTCCGCAGGGGTCAGTGCTGGGTCCCCAACTCTTTACAATCTATATTAACGATTTGGAGGAGGGGACCGAGTGTAACATATCAAAGTTTGCAGATGATACAAAGATGGGACGGAAAGTAGTGAGTGAGGAGGACATAAAAAACCTGCAAAGGGATATAGACAGGCTAAGTAAGTGGGCAGAGATTTGGCAGATGGAATACAATACTGGAAAGTGTGAGGTTATGCACTTTGGCAGGAAAAATCATAGAGCAAGTTATTATCTTAATGGCAAGAAACTGGAAAGTACTGTAGTACAAAGGGATCTGGGGGTCCTGGTGCACGAAACTCAAAAAGTTAGTATGCAGGTGCAGCAAGTGATCAAGAAGGCCAATGGAATGTTGGCTTTTATTGCTAGGGGGTTGGAATATAAAAACAGGGAGGTATTGCTGCAGTTGTACAAGGTATTGGTGAGGCCGCACCTGGAATACTGCATATAGTTTTGGTGTCCATACTTAAGAAAAGACATACTTGCTCTCGAGTCAGTACAAAGAAGGTTCACTCGGTTAATCCCGGGGATGAGGGGGTGGTCATATGAGGAGAGGTTGAGTAGATTGGGACTCTACTCATTGGAGTTCAGAAGAATGAGAGGCGATCTTATTGAAACATATAAGATTGTGAAGGGGCTTGATCGGGTGGATGCGGTGAGGATGTTCCCAATGATGGGTGAAACTAGAACTAGGGGGCATAATCTTAAAATAAGGGGCTGCTCATTCAAAACTGAGATGAGGAGAAACTTCTTCACTCAGAGGGTGGTAGGTTTGTGGAATTTGCTGCCCCAGAAAGCTGTGGAAGCTACATCATTAAATAAATTTAACACAGAAATAGATAGTTTCCTAGAAGTAAAGGGAATTAAGGGTTACGGGGAGCGGGCAGGAAATTGGACATGAGTCTGGGTTCGGAATGGTCATGGCCCTGTGGGTAGTGGAGCGGGCCCAGGGGCCGTGTAGCCTTGTTCTGCTCCTACTGTGTTCTAATTCTGTTAGATTTCAGGAGATGGTTTTATTCCTGTTCCTGGCTGGGGTGGAGATCGCCTTTACAGAAGGTAAGTACTGTAGAAAATATAGGGACAGAGTGATCTCCTGGAAGAATTTCGATCGCCTAGATGGGTCGGAGAGGAATTTCCCAGATTTTTTTCTCCCAAATTGGCCATTGGGTCTTTATCTGGTTTTTCGCCTCTCCCGGGAGATCACATGGGTTCGGGTGGATGCAGAGTGATAGAAGATTTGAGGTTAGGATCAGATCAGCCATGATCTTATTGAATGGTGGAGCAGGCTCGAGGGGCCGATTGGCCTACTCCTGCTCCTATTTCTTATGTTCTTATGTTCTTATGAGATTCTGTTTGCTACGAAGGTCTTGAAGCGTATCTTCTCATTCTCTATATACTTCAGCACCGTCGTGCTATCCGTCCAGAAGACAGATTCTTCTAATGGGAGCTGTAACTCTTTCCGCATCACCTGGTCAACTTTAACTGCAACAACCGCTGCCGTCAATTCCAGTCTCGGGATGGTGACCTGCTTCAGCGGAGCCACCCTGGATTTCCCCATGAGGAAGGCACAATGTTTCTGGCCCTGTTGATTTGTCAGCAAGAGGTAAGTAGCTGTGCCATAGCCGTCCTCACTGGCGTCCGAGAAATGATGTAGTTGAGCCGTCTTTGTAACTCCAAAACTCGCGGGCTTGATGCATCTACTGACGTTGAAGCTAGAAAGTTGTTGCAAATCTGTCAACCATCTGTGCCATCTCTGAGCTTGACCTTCTGGGATATCTTCATCCCATCCTCTCTTGTCTCTACACAGCTCTCGTAGCATCAGCTTCACCGGCAGAATGAGTGGTGCCAGGAATCCGAGAGGGTCGTATATGGAACTGACCACGGAGAGAATCCCTCGTCTTGTGGATGGTCTTTCGTTCACCATTATCCTGAAGTTGAACGTGTCTGACTCAATGCACCATTGTACACCAAGAGCTCTCTCGATAGGAAGGACATCGTGGCTCAGGTCCAGATCTTTGACTTCAGTGGCTCTTTCCTTTTCTGGGGTAGAAGCTAGAACTGCTCTGCTGTTGCTTATCCACTTAGTCAGATGGAATCCTCCATTCGAACACAGAGTTCTAAGGTCTCTTGACAGTGCGATGGCATCGTCTTCTGTTGACACGGACTTCAGACAGTCATCGACATAAAAGTTTCTGAAGATTGTCTCCACAGCCTCTGATGGTGCTTTGCCTTTGCCATCTTCTGCAGTTTTTCTGAGAGCGTAGCTTGCACAGCTGGGAGATGATGTGGCTCCGAACAAGTGTACGGCCATTCTACATTCCACCATCGCTTGACTAACGTCGCCATCTGGCCACCAAAGGAAACGCAGAAGATCAGCATCTTCATCAGGGATTCTGACTTGGTAGAACATTGATTCTATGTCTGCCATCATGGCAACGAGCTCTTGTCTAAACCTAGTCAAGACGCCAATGAGGGTATTAGTAAGATCAGGACCTTGAAGCAGCTGGTCATTCAGTGAAGTTCCTCTGAATGAGGCGGCGCAGTCAAACACTACCCGGATCTTTTTCTTCTTTGGGTGATACACACCGTGATGAGGAATGTACCAGACCCTTCCATCGTCTCTGTTCAACTGTTCCTCGGGCACTTTTACAGCATAGCCTTTCGCTATGATGTTTCTCATGAAGCCTTTGTAGTCTTCGTGAAAGTCGGGGTTCTTGTTCAGCTTTCTCTTTAGATTGATGGCGCGTTGTTCTGCTATGCAGCGATTGTTCGGCATCTTAGCGGTCTGTCTTCTCAGTGGCAAACCAATGTGATAGTGGCCATCAATGAACTGTGTAGACCTTGTCATCAAATCCATGAACTGATGGTCTTCTTGTGACATCTCTGTCCTTTCCTCACAGCTGCGTTCTGAGAAGTCTGCGTTGAACTGCTGTATCAACAGCTCTTCAATGCTTGCGATAGAGATGCGATTAACTGTGACGTTTTGTCGTTCCTCCTTGTTCGACTTGTTGCCATCATCTCTCCTTACCGGTCCATTGACTACCCATCCAAGGGCTGTCCTGACGGCGTAGGGTCCGTCATCCTTGTTGTTTATCACCTGCCATGGCTCCATAGTTTTGTAGGCATTGGTTCCAATTAATAGGCCAATTTCTGCTTCAATGTATGGGAGACGCACCTTTTCTAGGTAAGGCTATCTATCCACATCCTTCTGCAGGGCTAAGTTCCCTATTCTAACAGGAATCTCCCTCTGTGTGAAAACATTAGGCAGGTCTATGAAGTCCTTCTCTTCAAGTCCACACACTTCTAAGTCTGACAGGATATAACTTTGCATTGACTTCTCATGACCCATGGTGCGTAATAGGATTTCTGTTCTTCTGCCTCTAACGTTCAGCTGTCGCATGAGTGATTCTGTGCAGAACGTTGCTGAGCTACCTGGATCCATGAAGGCGTAAGTCTCCACAAGCTTCTCGCTCATCTTAGACTTGATCTTTACTGGTACGATGGCAAGAATACAGTCACTGTCACCGGCCCCAGTGAGTCCACAAGTCTCTGGTTCTAGCGATACCAGAGCACTTGAAACAACCTTCTCGTCAGTATTGTTTTCTTCACTCTTCTTAGAGACTTGTTCTTCTTTATGGATATGCAGCAGACTGGGATGTTTCCGAGTGCACTCTCTGCATGTTGTTCTTTGCTTACAGTTTCTACTCAGGTGCCCCTGAGAGAGACATCCAAAACATAGGCCGTTGTACTTCAGGAATTCGATTCTGTCCTTATGTGGCTGTGCTTTGATGTCGCTGCAGAAATCCAATGTATGATTCTTCTGGCAGAATAAGCATGGCTTCTGAAAGGCATTAGCAGACGTCACTGTGCTGCTCTTTTTGGGAGATGAGTTCTGGGGCCTTTCTTCCTCGGCCTGGGTGACAATAGTTGCAAAGCTGCTTCCCCTGGAACCACCTTTCCTGAGAGTCTTTGATTCAACAGGCTTGGTTTTCACTCTTCCATCGGTGGTCGGGCTGACATCCTGGATGTTTCCAAACAATGGGTCCCTAGCAATTTTAGCCTGTTTGTCTATGAAATTCACTAAGTCTGCAAACCTGGCTCTACTTTTCCGTCTCTCCATTATCTCAAAGGCTGTTCTTCTCCATTGTTCTCTCATCCTGTAAGGAAGCTTAGAGATGATGATTCTCATAGTCGTAGGATTGTCCATCTCTTCCATGAATTCAACATCCTCCATGGTGTTGCGACATCCTATGAGGAAAAGAACATATGCGTTCAATGCCTCTCCGTCCTCCGATCTGATCTGTGGCCACTTGGTAGCCTTTTCAATATATGCAGTGGCTATCTTCAGCTCGTTACCATAGTGCTCCTGCAGCAACTTCCTGGCTTCTATGTATCCCCGGTCCGGTCTCATGTGTTCACAGCTTCTGACCAGGTCTTGTGGTTTACCACTGGTGTACTGTCCCAGGTAGTACAACTTATCACTGCTGCTCTCTGTTTTGGAGTCAATGGCTTGTTCAAAGGATCTGATGAAGGGCTTATACTTGAGTGGGTCGCCTTGGAACACTGGTATGTCTCTTTGAGGGAGTCGAAACAGATTCTGTTGTTTTACAAGCATCTCTGTAATTTCGTTCTGACGTTGCATCACTCGGTATAGGCTTCTCCCTGTGTCTTCAGGCCTCTGGTGGTCATCAGCAGGGTCTAGTCTAGACCGTCTGACGTCTGGGGTAGCATCACGTGCTCCTGTTAGTGGAGAGGCCACTCTTCCACGCTGTAATGCCAGGGGATTGCCTTCGGGCTCTCTTGTAACTCTTGAAGGTGCCCTGGATCCAACTCTATGTGACAACATTGACTGGCAGTATTCGCTCCCGCCGTCCCGTGAGCCTTCATAATCTTTGTACGCACTCAACCTGGCGTCTGAGACCGCTATAGCTGTTTTTATCTCCAGCTGTTCTTTCTTTGCCTGCACCTGGGCCTGTTGGGCCTGCACTTGGGCCTGCAGTTGGGCCTGTTGGGCTTGCAGTTGGGCCTCTTGGACCTGCAGTTGGGCCTCTTCCCGTTCAAGAGCTTGCTTCTCCGCTAAAGATGCTGCGCGCGCCATCAACGCCGCCCGTTCAACCTCCGCTCTCATGCGTCGCACGAGCTTGTGGTAGAAGCGACCTACCTGCGTCCAGAAACAGAGCTACCTTCTTTTCGATTTTTGCTCGGTCTGGCGGAAGTCTCTGAAATGCTATCGTCTGGTCCGACTTCATCGTCAACTTTATCTTTCTCTGCTGTATCAGCATCTTGACGAATCTTTAACATCCACTGTTCTGTGACCTTGATATAGTCCTTAATGCTGGTTGATTTAAGATCAAACCAGTTGTGCTGATCAGCGTTTCCCTCTTCTTCAGACAGAAGTGCTAATACATCTTCATTGAGTACATTAAATTCTTCATGCAGCTTGGAGAAATCGTAATACATTATGTCTTCAGCTTTCTTAATATTAGCATTATCTTCCATGAGACGATCAATTATCTTCATTTTTCCAGTTATCTGAGCTAATTTAGCCTTCCTTGCACCTATGCTTCTATGTAACTTCTCTTCCATTGCCTTTGGGGTGAGCTTTATTTCCCTCTTTTGGCCAGCAATCCTTCTGGCTGATGGAAGCTCCTGGCTCCGTAAGGCCTCAGCCATTTTACCCGCAGCTCTTATTTAGCTTCTCAATAGAATGAACAAAGCAAGTAACAGTCACTGTACCTTCGCTTTCTTATATTGTCGTCTGGCTCCGTGACCATTCATGTATACGTTCGCCGACGATTCCGTCCTTTCCTTCTTAGGGAGCAAGTTTTTGACTAATGTAGTGGCGCTTCTTAGTTTCCAAACAGGCAGCCACTGAGCTGTGAGGCTTTTAACAACGAGTAGACGCGTGTCGAAATAAAACGTTCCCAAACGTAGCTTTGTCTTTTAAACTGTTTACTATAACACTTAACAAACGGAATTACAAAGCAAACACGTATAAACGAACACGGTCAAAAACTGTATTGCTCCAAACCTCACAACTTCTGCCTCCTTCAGCCACGTGCAGTTTAAACTGTAAAATGGCTGCACACCATGTGTGGCTTAGGGACTGTACCATTGTGGCAAGAATGAAGGGGGTGTCTCGGACTATACTACTGGAGCAAGAAAATAGGGGGTTTCTTAATACAATAAGTCGGTCAGGTAAATTAACTGTATTATGCCATTTAACCACTATTTTAAAGTATTTTCTTAAGCTTTCATGGCTCTTACAGTCAGAGCGGGGTTTTTTGAGGAAGGGATGATGACAGCGGTTTTGAAAGGTAGCGGGACAGTGCCTGAGGAAAGAAAACGATTTACAATATCAGCTAGCAAGGGAGCTGGGAAAGGAATTTCGGTGGTCAGGACTTTATAGAATCATACAGCACCACACTCACCATTGTGGTACCTGGCTGTGTGTGGGCTGATGTCTTACCCTGTGCATACAGGCCAGCATGATGGGAAGAACATTAGAATTAGGAGGAGTAGGCCATACGGCCCCTCGGCCCTGCTCCGCCATTCAATAAAATCATGGACCTCAACTCCACTTTCCCACCCGATCTCCATATCCCTCGATTCCCCTAGAGTCCAAAAATCTATCTATCTCAGCCTTGAATATACTCAATGATTGAGCATCCACAACCCTTTGGGGTAGAGAATTCCAAAGATTCACAACCCTTTGAGTGAATAAATTCCTCCTCATCTCAGTCTTAAATGGCTGATCCCTTATCCAGATACTATGCCCCCTAGTTCGAGACTCTCCAGCCAGGGGAAATAACCTCTCAGCATCTACCCTGTGAATCCCCCGCAGAATCTTATATGTATCAATGAGATCACCTCTCATTCTTCTAAACTCCAGAGAGTATCGGCCCAATCTACACAATCTCTCCTCATAGGACAACCCTCTCATCCCAGGGATCAATCTAGTGAACATTCGTTGCACCGCCTCTAAGGCAAGTATATCCTTCCTCAGATAAGGAGACCAAAACTGTGCACAGTACTCCAGGTGTGGTCTCACCAAAGCCCTAGACAGTTCCACAAAGTTGCAGATATAATTTTGCACTAAGTGCACAATCATTTCTGACTTTAGATGTGACTGTGCCTGTTGAGTTCCCATTGCAATCAGGATGTAGTGCACATGCTACCATATACGGTGAGAGCTCCAAAGACTGTGTGAGCTATTAGCTGATAATAATTGACCCTCCATTCGCCATATGGTAGATTTTCAACTTGTCGCTCGGGCATAAAACTGACATTGTGGATCAGCTGCCCTTTGTAGAATCCGCCCGCTTTTCACTTCCATTGCAGCTGCTAATGTGTTCAACAACTCCCTCACTTTAACCTTCAATGCCCTTGTCCCCAGTAAAATCTCCCATCCCTGTCATTTGCCAGATATGGTCCCCATCTTTGTTTCTTTAAGTCTAAGGGACCTAAACTTGAGCAAAAGAAGTACACAACTGGCTTAGTCATTCATTGTCAGATCTGGCTCAACCATATAAAGTTCTACCGGGCAGCGACACTCCTACTCTAGGATCATCCTGGAGGGCAAAGATAACCCGAGGCTCCTTTTCTCTAGTACTAACCATAATGCTGATAGTCATAGAGTCATAGAGTCATAGAGTTTTACAGCACAGAAAGAGGCCCTTCGGCCCATCGTGTCTGCGCCGCCCATCCATCCCTGTCCAGTCTAATCCCATTTTCCAGCATTTGGTCCATAGCCTTGTATGCAATGGCATTTCAAGTGCTCATCCAAATGCTTCTTGAATGTTGTGAGGGTTCCTGCCTCCACCACCCTTTCAGGCATTGAGTTCCACATTCCAACCACCTTCTGGGTGAAAAAGTTCCTCCTCAAATCCCCTCTAAATCTCCTGCCCCTTACCCTGAATCTATGCCCCCTTGTTATTGACCCCCCCACTAAGGGGAAAAGTTCCTCTTTATCTACCCTATCTATGCCCCTCATTATTTTGTACACCTCAATCAGGTCCCCCCTCAGCCTTCTCTGCTCCAAGGAAAACAACTCCAGCCTGTCCAGCCTCTCTTCATAGCTGAGGCGCTCCATCCCAGGTAACATCCTGGTGAATCTTCTCTGCACCCTCTCCAAAGCAATCACATCCTTCCTATAGTGTGGCGACCAGAACTGCACACAGTACTCCAGCTGTGGCCTCACCAGCGTTTTGTACAGCTCCATCATAACCTCCCTGCTCTTATATTCTATGCCTCGGCTAATGAAGGCAAGTATCCCATATGCCTTTTTAACCACCTTATCTACCTGCTCCGCTGCCTTCAGGGATCTATGTACATGTACACCAATGTCCCTCTGACCCTCTGTACTTCCTAGGGTCCTACCACTCATTGTGTATTCCCTTGCCTTATTTGTCCGTCCAAAATGCATCACCTCGCACTTTTCAGGGTTAAATTCCATTTGCCACTTTTCCGCCCATCTGACCAACCCGTTTATATCGTCCTGTAGCCGGAGGCTTTCCTCCTCGCAATTTACCACCCCACCAATTTTCGTGTCATCTGCGAACTTACTGATCATACCTTTTACATTTTCATCCAAATCATTTATGTAGATCACAAACAATAAGGGACCCAGCACCGATCCCTGAGGTACCCCACTGGACACAGGCTTCCAGTCACAAAAGCAACCTTCGACCATCACCCTCTGCCTCCTGCCACTCAGCCAGTTTAGGATCCAACGCGCCAAGGCACCCTGGATCCCATGGGCTCTTACCTTCTTGACCAGTCTCCTATGCGGGACTTTGTCAAAAGCTTTACTGAAGTCCATGTACACCACATCCACAGCATTTCCCTCATCCACCCCACTAGTCACCCCCTCGAAAAATTCGATCAGATTTGTTAGACATGATTTACCCTTGACAAAGCCATGCTGACTATCCCCGATTAATCCTTGCCTCTCCAAGTGGAGATTAATTTTGTCCCTCAGAATTTTTTCCAATAATTTCCCCACCACAGATGTTAGACTCACTGGCCTGTAATTCCCTGGTTTATCCCTGCTACCCTTCTTGAATAATGGTACTACGTTAGCTGTTCTCCAGTCCTCTGGTACATCCCCTGTGGCCAGAGAGGTTCTGAAAATTAGTGTCAGAGCCCCTGCAATCTCCTCCCTTGCCTCCCACAGCAGCCTGGGATACATCTCGTCCGGGCCTGGGGATTTATCCACTTTTTGGCCCGCTAAAACCGCTAGCACCTCCTCCCTCTCGATGCTAATATGTTCAAGTATGTCACAGTCCCCTTGCCCGATTTCTATGTCTGCATCGTCTTTCTCCATAGTGAACACAGATGCAAAAAATTCATTTAAAACCCCGCCTACATCCTCTGGCTCTACACACAGATTGCCACTTTGGTCCCTAATGGGCCCTACCCTTTCCCTGGTTATCCTCTTGCCCTTAATATACTTATAAAACATCTTAGGATTTTCCTTTATTTTGCTCGCCAGTGTTATTTCATGGCCCCTCCTCGCCCTCCTAATTTCTTTTTTAAGTATGCCCCTGCACTTTTTATACTCCTCTAGGGCTTCTTCTGTCTTTAGTCTTTTGTAACTGCCAAAAGCCCCCCTCTTATTTCTAATGCATTTCTGTATATCCCTTGTCATCCAAGGTTCCCTTTGCTTGTTGGTCCCACCCTTGACCTTTACAGGAACATGTTGGCGTTGTACTCTCTCTATTTCCCTTCTGAAAGTCTCCCACTGTTTTGATGTGGATTTTCCTATAAGCAGCTGCTCCCAGTCCACTTTGGCCAGATCCTGCCTTATCATATTAAAATCGGCCTTCCCCCAATTTAGAACCCTTATTTCCGGGCCGTCTTTGTCTTTTTCCATGACCACCTTAAATCTCACCGAATTATGGTCACTGTCGCCAAAATGCTCTCCTACTGACACTTCCACCACTTGCCCGGCTACATTCCCCAGAATTAGGTCCAGTACCGCCCCCTCTCTTGTAGGACTTTCTACATGTTGGCTCAAAAAGCTCTCCTGGATGCACTTTAAGAATTCTGCACCCTCTAAGCCTTTCACACTCTGACTGTCCCAATTTATATTGGGGAAGTTGAAATCCCCCACTATTATTACCCTATTATTCTCGCACTTCTCGGAGATTTGCCTACATATCTGTTCCTCTATCTCCCCCTGACTGTTTGGGGGCCTATAGTACACTCCCAGCAAAGTGCTTGCCCCCTTTTTGTTTTTAAGTTCTACCCATATGGCCTCATTAGAGGAACCCGCTAATATATCATCCCTCCTTACAGCAGTAATTGACTCCTTAATTAATATTGCAACACCCCCTCCCCTTTTACACCCCCCTCTGTCTCGCCTGAAGATTCTATACCCCGGAATATTGAGCTGCCAGTCCTGACCCTCCCTCAACCATGTCTCCGTGATAGCAACAATATCGTACTCCCATGTGTTCAACAACAACTTCAGTTCATCCACCTTATTTGCAAGACTCCTTGCATTAAAATAAATGCCTTCCAGCCCTGCCATATTCTCTTTTGCCTTCACATATTTGCTCTGCCTTCCCAGCTGACTTGTTTTTCCCTCTGTATTTGGCCGTAAATCACCCCCTACTATAGCTCCACTCTGTACCCCAACCCCCTGCCAAGTTAGTTTAAACCCTCCCCAGCAGTGCTAGCAAACCTCCCCGCAAGGATATTGGTTCCCCCCTGGTTCAGGTGTAAACCGTCCGACTTGTACAAGTCCCACCTTTCCCAGAAGCAGACCCAGTGATCCAGGAAACTAAAGCCCTCCCCCTTGCACCATCCCTTTAGCCACGCATTCATCTGTTCTATCTTCCTATTCCTATACTTACTAGCACGTGGCACCGGGAGTAATCCAGAGATTACAACCTTTGAGGTCCTGCTCCTTAATCCTTCACCTAGCTCCCTAAATTCTTGCTGCAGGACCTCATCCCTCTTTTTACCTATGTCGTTGGTACCAATGTGGACCACGACCACTGGCTGTTCTCCCTCCCCCTCCAGAATGCCCTGCAGCCGCTCAGTGACATCCTTGACCCTGGCACCAGGGAGGCAACAAACCATCCTGGATTCACGTCTACGGCCACAGAAACGCCTATCTGTTCCCCTTACTATAGAATCCCCTACCACTATTGCTCTCCCACTCTTTTTCCCCCCTTCCTGGGCAGCAGGAGCACCCCCAGTGCCAGGAAGTTGGCCGCTGCTGCCTTCCCCTGGTGAGTCATCCCCCTCAACAGTATCCAAAGCGGTATACTTGTTTGAAAGGGGGATGTCCGCAGGGGTTCCCTGCACTACCTGCCTGCCTTTGTTGCTCCGCCTGATGGTCACCCCCTGTGCTGCCCTACCCTGAGGCGTGCACAACTCGCTAAACGTGTTATCCACGAGCCTTTCAGCATCGCGCATGCTCCAAAATTCATCCACCCGCAGCTCGAGCGCCGCAATGCGGTCTACAAGTAGCTGCAGCTGGATGCATTTCCTGCACACATGGTCATCAGGGACACTGGCAGCATCCCTGACTTCCCACATAGAGCAGGAGGAGCAGAGCACGGGTCTGAACTCTCCTGCCATGACTTACCCCTTTAATTTCTTTAAAAATTTATTCAATACCCCAGTTACAGGTATGCTCTAGGGCGCTTTATTTACCAACTATCCCCACTACACCACAGAAATTTAACACCACAGAATTCAAGCTTGTATTGAAAAAAGAGAAATACTCACCAACCAATCACCTACCTGCTCCCTGGTGACGTCACACACTGATTACTTTTTACCTCTCTCCCCGCTGCTGAGTTGGTGTGCCTCGCCTCTCTCCGGTTTTTATACCGGTCTCACCACACTGCTCCCGACTGGTCTCGGGCCTCGCTGGTCGCCGGGTTTTCTCCCGAGCTCCTCCTCGCTGCTCCCGACTGGTCTCGGGCCTCGCCTCTCTCCGGTTTTTATACCGGTCTCACCACACTGCTCCCGACTGGTCTCGGGCCTCGCTGGTCGCCGGGTTTTCTCCCGAGCTCCTCCTCGCTGCTCCCGCTGGTCCCGACTGGTCTCGGGCCTCGCCTCTCTCCGGTTTTTATACCGGTCTCACCACACTGCTCCCGACTGGTCTCGGGCCTCGCTGGTCGCCGGGTTTTCTCCCGAGCTCCTCCTCGCTGCTCCCGCTGGTCCCGACTGGTCTCGGGCCTCGCCTCTCTCCGGTTTTTATACCGGTCTCACCACACTGCTCCCGACTGGTCTCGGGCCTCGCTGGTTGCCGGGTTTTCTCCCGAGCTCCTCCTCGCTGGTCCCGACTGGTCTCGGGCCTCGCCTCTCTCCGGTTTTTATACCGGTCTCACCACACTGCTCCCGACTGGTCTCGGGCCTCGCTGGTCGCCGGGTTTTCTCCCGAGCTCCTCCTCGCTGCTCCCGCTGGCCCCGACTGGTCTCGGGCCTCGCCTCTCTCTGGTTTTTATACCGGTCTCACCACACTGCTCCCGACTGGCCTCGGGCCTCGCTGGTCGCCGGGTTTTCTCCCGAGCTCCTCCTCGCTGCTCCCGCTGGTCCCGACTGGTCTCGGGCCTCGCCTCTCTCCGGTTTTTATACCGGTCTCACCACACTGCTCCCGACTGGTCTAGGTGAGGTGTTAGGTGAGGAAGGATGGGAGGAGGCTCGAGTGGAGCATAAACACCTGCATGGACTGGTTGGGCCGAGTGGCCTGTTTCTGTGCTGTATATGCCATGTAATTCTATGTAACCACTGCTGATGAGATAACTACCTCCATTGTCTCTTGGCTGCAGAGGCCCTGTGTGAAGTTAGTCTGGGGTAGTCTCACTCCATTCCAAGTAACCACAGTCTCACACAAATGCACTGCTCATAATTTAAAGCAATTTGGTATTAAATCGGCAGTTTAACTCAAAGAAGCCAGAAAATGGCTTGGTGTCCTAAATGCAAAAGTTCACACTGGTGGAGATCGGTAGGGTTAAGGCAGATATTTAGATCAGATTAAAGAGAGCTTTATCTGCAGCTACAGTGTGGCTTGTGTCATTAATCAAGTTTTAAACTCTCACTCGTACTATACAATAATTGACAGTACTTTCTGCTGACACTGGTTGGTAAAGCATAAGTCAAGTATTTTCTAAGCATTAACACCCTCCAACTTGATGGGAACATATACTGGCCCAAAAATACATGAAAAAACACATTTCTGTAACTTTACACATTTTACCAAGAGTTACAGTAAAAATATTCTATGATGATACAAGCTCATAAGAGGGCAGTGCAGTGTGTAGGAAGCAGGGTTTGTATCTGGGGTTCCCCAAACAGGGAGTTCCAAAACTAAGTCTACTTGGGAGTGGGTGGCAAGCAGAAGTCAGGTATTTCCCCAGTGGGAGGAAAGGAAAATTGCAGACCAAGTCTGTCAGGCTGCTGTAATACACCTTGCAGCAGCTGGTTACAGGCTAGATCACCATTGGCAGAAGCTGAGGAGCTTGTTCCCTGTGCTTAGAATAGTGCATTGCTTGGGGAACAGGTATGTGCTGAAGTGGTTGCTTCATTATCCTTCACCACTGTCCTCCAAAATACTGTCAGACCCCAGGCCTCTCCCACCACCATGATCTTCTCTCTTAATCCCCCATTGTCAGGTGCCCCTAGTATCACCTCACCACTTGCCCTCATTTGCCCTGCTGGTGACCTCTGTTGCTGATTCCACTGGAGTATATGGAGTCATTGGGAGGTCACATTATCTGCATACAGGCGGTAGGCTCCTGCGTCACTAAAGGTGTATCTTGGATGCTCGTTCAAGATGGTTGAAAAGTTGCAGGGCAGGAATTCCACCCACTGCTTTGGCCTCCTCATGACACCATCCAAAATCCCGCGGATGTGTTCATTTAAATAATCAAATGGGCAGCCTGCACCAATAGAAGTGCTGCAGAGGCAGCCATCTGCTTTACTGCTGGGAATTAGGGGAGGGAAGGAGCCTGAAGTGTATTAAAAAAAATTGCCCGCGGGATCAGTGGGCCAGCATAAGAAGGTAACCAATCCTTCTGTACAGTTTTGAGGCTTGCTGTAGGCCCACAAAGGAAGCCATGCTGAAAGCATTCTTGGGAACCGCTGGGTCAAGCTGGGCAGAATTTCTGGGGATCCATCCCTATTTACCCTGAGAAGGTGCTAGTGGGCTCTTCTTACTGAACCATTACAGGCCTTGTACTGATGGTGCTCCCATTATGGTGTTAGATAGGAAATTTCATGATTTTGACCCAGTGATGATGATGAAACAACAGGCATTTCTAAGTCAAGATGGTGTATGGCTTAGGGAGGAACTTGGAAGTGATGATGTTCCCACAACATTGCTACACATCCTCCTCAAAGTAGAAGTTGCAGGGGACAGAGGTGCTGCTGAAGTAATTAACTTGAGTTGCTGCCATGCATCCTGCAGATAGTATATAGTGCAGCCACAGTGCATCAGTGGTGGACAGTGTGGGTACTAAGTCCAGTGACAGGGGCACCGATCAAACAGGCTGTTTTGTCCTGGATGGTATTGAGCTTCTTGAGCGTTATTGCAGCTGTACCCATACAGACAAGTAGTGAGCATTCCATCACACTCCTAACTTGAGCCTTGCAGATGGTGGAGATGCTTTGAGCGATTTGGAGGTGAGCCACTTTTCACAGCATACTTAGCCTCTGACCTGCTCTTATAGCCACAGTGTTGATATTGCTGATCCAGTTACGCTTCTGGTCAATGGTGACCCCAAGATATTGATGGCGGGGGACTTAGCAATGATGGTGCTGCTGAAGGTCAGGTGAAATAACAGTTGTACTTTATCATATTGGAGATGGTTATTATGTGGCTTGTATTTTGCATGAATGCTGTCTGCCACTTATCAGGCCCAGCCTGGGTGTCATCCAAGTCCTGCTGTAAGCTGGCATGGGTTGCTTCATTATCAAAGTAGTTTTGAATGGAGTTAAACACTGTGGAATTGTCAGTGAACAGCCCCACTCCTGACCTTATGACAGAGGGAAGTTCACTGAAGAAGCAGCTGAAGATGAGAAGACTAAGGATGCTGCTCTGAGGAACTCCTGAAACGATGTCCAGTCGATGTGATGATTGGCCTCTGACCATCATGATGATCTTTGTGTGTGTCAGGTATGACTCCATGCACTTAAGAATTTTTCCTTTGACCCCACTGATGTCAATTTTGCTAGTGCTTCTTGAATACATACACAGTTAAATGTTGTCTTGATGTCTAGAGCAGATACTCTCACCTCTCCTCTGGCATTGAGCTCTTGCATCCTTGTATGGAAAGAGGTTGTGACGAAGTCTGGAGTTTAATCGCACAAAAGATCCATCTGGACAGTTTTATATCTATTTCCAGTGGCGGTGTGCTTGCAGGAGTGTGCTTTTTTCCAGCTTTTATAGCGTATAGCACTGGCCTTGCATCAAGTGCACAATACATTTGAATTCCCAGGACAGCAAGAACCTGCCCCCAACTGAATTCTATAATGAGGTTTTCACCAGAGACTGATCCAAGCTTCTTGTGCACCAGCGCCACCCATTGGAAAACCATGGGGAAGAGCAAATCAGCCACACCAACTCTCAACCCAATTTTCCGCTCCTGAGCACGGTAGCAGAATGTCTGCACCAAACAGACTGAGAAGAGTGTTTGGAAACATTTCTTTATGCAAAGTTGTGAGAGTGTGGAATGCTTAGCCACAGTTTGTAATTGATGCAGAGACCATTGCATCATTTAAGGGAAGAGTGAATAAGGGCCACTCTTAACCCTGCCTGCCTGGCGGAAACTTGGTGGGTGGGCAGTTAAAATGGTTCATAGGCCTTACCTGCTCCGATCCTGCTGTCTTCCTGTGGGTTCTGATCTTAACCTGCTCTTTTGAGCAGACAAGAGATGACACCCGCTGGAAGAAATGCAGGGCCCTTCTTTAAATATGCAGATCAGGCTCCAATTACATCATCGGGGCCTGATTGCAATTTTAACTGTATGGGCAAGCCATTGTGGTTTCCCCACCATGCAACCCAGAAGGTAGAGGACCTTCCAACCGACATCCTGAGGCTATGAGGAGATCGCGAGACAGCATGATTCATTTTGGACTACTCTAGCAAAGAACTCTAACTGACATAAGCTGAATGGTCTTTTTCTGTGCGGTAAACTTATATGGTTCTAAAGCACTCAACCACTCCCTCAATGCTGGAAAAGCCCACAACCCTTTCCCCTTTCTGCTAAACTCCAGAACATTCCCCTCCCCCAGTGCTGAAAAACCCAAGATCCCTCCCCCTTACTCCTAAATGTCAAGTAACTACCATCAACCTGGTTCGGCTTGCCTATCATCATTCTGTGTTTTAAAAATAACAATCGAGTACACAGCTAAAAGAACCAGAATAGCCATGAGGAACATCATGGGAGGTTCATTGGTAACATGTGTGTGTGTGTGTGTGCACATATTTGCACCCATTTTATCCAATTCTTTAACTAATGATTGTGAGGCTTGTTAATAAATTGAGAAGAATTGTGTTTAAAACAACCTTATGAATCAAATTGAGCCGCTGGCAAGATCCCAGATCCAGTATCTGCTGTGCTACCTCCCGATGCACGGGTCTCATGCAGCCGGCTGCAACCCTACATAAACCTGCCAGATTTGTTTAGGTTGGGAAGAATCATTTTTTTTAATAGGGTCTTCTTGGCTGCAAGCCTTGGCGTATCTGATAGGTTTCCCCTTGTGTTGCAGCTGCCTGCGCGAGGCCCGTGCACAGGAACTGGTGGTGCAAGCACAGGTCCCTCCTCGCAGTATAACAACAGCTACAGAAATTCTGTGAGAAGCAACTTAAATACACATTTTGATAATGAGGGAAAAAATCCTCTGACTGTGATGTACATTTTTTTTATTCCCGTAATGCCAAAAAATCCATATCTCATTACATGCAATATTTGCAAACACAGCATAATTAGAAAATATTTTTAGTCAGTGAGAAAGTATTTTTACTGTCGCACTACACGAGAGTGAAAGAGGCCTCATAGAGCTGTACTGAAAATATTGTCAAGCACAATGTGAGATGCAGCTATTTCGATCTTAAGTCCTTTTGCCAACCTTAGATCTCTTCTGACAAGAATGGCTTAAAGGCAAACAAGTTTAACGATTTTTTCTGGTGAGAAAATGAAAACCACGGTAGTATTTCAGTAAGTTCAAGGGCTGAATTTAACAAATATATTTAAAGAGGTTATATAAATGAACCTTTAGGTGTGGTGAATAAAGAAACGATTTTTGAAAACGTAATATTGTCACATTTATTGAAGGGAAAGTACCACATTCAGTTCATTTGATTCTGTAGTTGTGATAAACAATCTTTTTCTAGTGTGGGAGTAACACTGGTTTATGTTGAGAGTCACTTCCAAGAAACAAAAAACCCACACCAATTTCAAAAACCTTCCTCATTCTAATTTATAATGAGATATCTTACTTTGTGAAGAACATAGTTCCTAAACATTTTTTAAAGAAATTGACACACTAATTTAACACTTATAATGTACTCCACATCTATTATATGTTAAAATCGATAAGTGGATCTCAACATTACTTTTTAAAGTTATTTTGGCCAAAGGGTGAAAACAGGCACTAAATGGGGGCAGTGCTAATAAGACTAGCCTGTTTGAAAGTCTGGATTTAGCACACAATTTTGGTCCTAATTGCTGTTTACCATCATTTGAACTTGCCTGGAGGCTAAACCAGAAATCTGCAGGTTTAGCACTCAAGTGCTGATTAGACACAATTTTGGTGGAGCAGTATATGTGGGCCCCTCGCTGGCCAGCAAGAGCACTCCTCCACTGAAGGTGGCACATTGCAGGATGGCTCAGGGACCGAGTGAGAGGGCACACAGGTTCTCGGACGCTGCACTGGAGGCCCTGGTGGAGGAGGTCCAGAGGAGGAGGGATGTCCTCTACCCGCAGGGCGGAAGGACACCGCCTCGCCCTCCTGTCCCTCTCCTGCAGCAGCTGGTGCTGCTCTGCCTGGCCTCATGTCCTCCTCCCATTCCTCATCCAGACCAAGGGGGACCCCTAGCAAGATGCCCATGACCAAGCACTCCCCTTCTCCTGGTGACTCCTATAAGGTGTCCAAGAAGGTGGAGTAGCACAGCACTTACTCTTTTTAGGTGAAGTCTTCAGAGAATTTCCAGAATGTTGCTCGAGTGTTGGTGAAGTGTCCCAGAAAGTCTCCCGATGTGTTTCAAAAGTCATCTTCACAGGTCCCGCAGCAATGAACATGAAATGGTGAGTATCCCTTTAAGTAGCGCTTGAAATCGCTATCAATGTCATGTTTACTCCCAAATAGCTGGTTGCTGTTAGGAGAGGGTGTTAGTTGATGCGCTAGCCACCAAAATGCCATGCAGCCTCTTTACTGAATGCTAGCATGCAATTTAATTGACAATCAGCTGTTTAACAAGCCTCGGGCAGCCGTTCCTAGCGTGGCTTCAACTCCTTTACCAAGATGGCGTCTTGCGCTAAACACGAGCTAAACCAGTGTTGCAGCTTAAAATCCCAGCTTGGCCAGATCGGAGGCTCTATGGCACCTAAAGTATTCGGCAAAAATCACCACCTCATTGTCTGTATGCTTCCTTCCTTAACACTTTCCAAGCCCACATCTTGAGCTCTCAATGTTGGAATCCACCCACCAGCCTTGCACTCAACCTCCCTGCCATGTGAAATGACTGAAATGCCTGGCCAGGGACGCAGTTCCAGTACCTCATGAATCATTTCCCCATGTATACAGACTTTCCTGCACTGTCCCATGATTTAGGTGCAGCCCTAAGAAATGCAACTGTTGATTTTCCAAGGCCGCTCGTCCCGCCCAACCTTGCGTGACCTGAACACTGCACTTGAGTTCTGAAATTCCTGGGTGGGGGAGGGCGTAAGTCAGCAATCATTCCTTTAGGGGGGCCAAGAATTTCTGACTGGGCCAATTTATGCAAAGGTTCCGCTGGTGACACAAAACTCGTCAATTTCCCCGTCTCAACAAGTATCAGTACAGCTCCTTGGCAAAAGTGTCAAATGACCCCAAATCACCTATGTTCTCTGGGAGTTTGAAGACCAGTGGATTATAAAAAATAAAGGCAATTCTTACAAGTTATGGGATTGATACTAAGTAGTTATTTTGAAAAAAATAATTATTTTATTTCTATTTATTTGTTCTAAATTATTATATGCATAAGCATAGCACTTTGTAATTTGTTTTAATTTTTGCTTTTCATATCTTCTCTATTTCTCACTCTTTCATTTGTCATTTCCCTTTTTTCTTTTCTCAATATTTCTTTATCTTACTTATTTTGTTCCTTTTTTCTCATTTTTATTTAGTTATCTCCAAGTTAATTCACCCAATTTCCTGTTTGATTTTATTCGTACTTTGTTGACTTTGTTCAATATTCTTGTTTAGTGTGAGCTTGGCTCAGTTGGCAGCATTTTCACCTATGAGTCAAAAGGTTGTCCCACATATAATTCAGGCTAATTGTCCTGTCCAGTCCATTGCTCAGGGTGTGCTGTCTTGTATCGCACATCCTTAATGTGCTTCACCCCAAAAATCTTGCTGTGATACATATCTGTAATATATGTGGGTCGAACAAATGAGGGAGAGGCACGATATGTTGCTAGTCAAGGTTCTTGTTTACTAGGCCAGAGAGAACTGAGCATGCTTACACTAAACCATGTGACAAACCATGTGATAATACATTACACTGCTTGCCCCTTAAAAAAAAGTATGTATTCCCACTCAAGTACAACAAAACTATGGTCTCACCTTTCCCAGCATTACATGTACCACATAACAAAAACTCCTGGCTTTTTCTCTTTTCAATGAACTATAAATGCGACAAATCCAGTTTAATAACAGAACAGAAGCCCACTATTCAAAAAAGGTGGTAGAAGAGAAAGCGGGGAATTACAGACCGGTAAGCCTGACATCGGTAGTGGGGAAAATGCTAGAGTCCATTATAAAAGATGTAATAGCAGATCACTTGGAAAACAGTGACAGGATCAGACAAAGTCAACATGGATTTACGAAAGGTAAATAGTGCTTGACTAATCTACTGGAATTTTTTGAGGATGTAACTGGTAAAATAGATAAGGGAGAACCAGTGGATGTGGTGTATTTGGACTTTCAGAAGGCTTTTGATAAGGTCCCACATAAGAGATTAGCGTGTAAAGTTAAAGCACAAGGGATTGGGGGCAAGGTATTGACTTGGATAGAGAACTGGTTGGCAGACAGAAAGCAAAGAGTTGGAATAAACGGGTCTTTTTCCGAGTGGCAGGCAGTGACTAGTGGGGTGCCGCAGGGATCGGTCCTTGGACCCCAGCTATTCACAATATATATTAATGATCTAGACAAGGGAACTAGATGTAATATCTCCAAATTTGCAGATGACACAAAGTTGGGTGGACGTGTGTGCTGTGAGGAGGATACCAAGAAACTACAGGATGATTTGGACAGGTTGGGTGATTGGGCAGAAGCATGGCAGATGCAATATAATGTGGATAAATGTGAGGTTATCCACTTTGGTGTCAAAAACAGGAAGGCAGATTATCTGAATGGCAATAGATTGGGAGAAGGGGAAGTGCAACAAGACCTGGGTGTCCTTGTGCACCAGTCGCTGAAGGTACGCATGCAGGTGCAGCAGGCGGTTAAGAAGGCAAATGGTATGTTGGCCTTCATAGCGAGAGGGTTTGAGTACAGGAACAAGGATGTCTTGCTACAGTTGTACAGGGCCTTGGTGAGATCACACCTTGAGTATTGTGTGCAGTTTTGGTCGCCTTATCTGAGGAAGGATATTCTTGCCATGGAAGCAGTTCAGCGAAGATTCACCAGGCTGATACCTGGGATGGCAGGAATGACGTATGAGGAGAGATTGGGTCAATTGAGCTTGTACTTGCTGGAGTTTAGAAGAATGAGAGGGGATCTCATTGAAACTTATAAAATTCTGGCAGGACTGGACAGACTAGATGTAAGGAGGATGTTCCCGATGGTCAGGGAATCCAGAACCAGGGGTCACAGTCTAAGGATAAGGGGTAGGCCTTTTAGGACAGAAATGAGGAGGAATTTCTTCACCCAGAGAGTGGTGAACCTGTGGAATTCTCTACCACAGAAGGCAGTAGAGGCCAATTCATTAAATATATTCAAGAAGGAGTTGGATATATTTCTTAAGGCTAAAGAGATCAAGGGATATGGGGAGAAGGCAGGGACAGGGTACTGAACTTGGATGATCAGCCATGATCGCATTGAATGGCGGAGCAGGCTCGAGGGGCCGAATGACCTACTCCTGCTCCTACCTTCTATGTTTCTATGTTTCTATAACTGCAGAGCCTTCCTCATCTCCTTACAGAAGTTTTTGATGTTGAACCAATTTTTGGGCTGCTTTGTTCTGGCTCCGAACTGGAAGATGATCCTGTTTCTATCTCAGCTTTGTTTGAACCTGGTACTTCAGTTTCTGCAGTCTGAACAGAGTCAAACTCATGTATGTGTTCATGATCAAGTGGTTCAAGATCACGTCTTGGTTCATCTCTAGCAGAGATCACTTGATCTTCATGAACACTTCGGATGTTGTCACCAATTTCAACCAAATATCTCTTGGTTCCACCAACCTCTACTATGGGTCCTATATCCCACTTGTGTGAACCCGACTTGCCAGGGGGACTGAGAACACGAACACACTCGTTTTGTCTGAAACAGCGTTCTTTCTGATTGCTGTCATAATAACATTTCTGACTGAACTGTTTCTATTCAACACTTGAGGCCAAATTGGTTGAACAAAACTCAACCGTGTTCTCAATCTCCTCTTCATCAAGAGTTCTGCTGGGGTATGTACAGTTGTAGTGTGCAAAGTAGTTCTGTACTTCAGCAAGAAATTTGCCAAACGTTGCTTCATGCTGAGTCCCGAACAAACCTGCAACGCTTGCTTTTTGAGAGTTTCTTTTACTGACCTTTCAGCTGCTCCGTTTGAAGCTGGATGATATGGTGGAATGAGAGTGTGTTTGATACCGTTCCATTTCATAAACTCTTGGAACTGAGTGCCATTATCAGAAACAAGCTCTTCAGGTATGCCTGAAGTTTGTATGTGAACGCACAAAGCATAGTAAACAAGGTTGGTGAGCTGCAGGCGCAAATAGCCACATGGGAATATGATGTTGTGGCAATAACGGAGACCTGCCTCAAAAAAGGGCAGGATTGGGTATTAAATATTCCTGGATATAAGGTTGTTCAGGAAAGATAGGAGGTGGTCTGGCAGTATTGGTTAAGGAGAATGTTACAGTGCTGGAGAGAGAGGATGTCCTGAAGGGGTCAAGGACAGAATCTATATGGATCACTGCTTTTCTTGATACAGGAAACTTTGGTTTATCCGGAAGTTGTATGTCCGGAAACCTCGATCTAACGGCAGAAATCAGCAGCCGTTTTGTTAGGTTTTTTTTCTTTTCCTAGCATTTTTTTAAACAGTCAGTCTCTGGAAAGCCTCTCTGAAGCTGTTGCTAAGCTACAGAGACACTTCCAAGGTATGGGCCGACTGTTTACAAGCTGTTGCTAAGCAACAGTGTTTGTTGTCTGATACGGAGATGAAAACCTCCGTATCCTTCAACATTAGCGCTGGTCTGTCTGGAAGTTTTCATAGATCGGCATCACGCCGGTCCCGTCGGTGCCGGATATCGCGAAGTTTCCTGTATATATTAATGACTTGGATGTGGGTGTACAGGGCACAATTTCAAAATTTGCAGATGACACAAAACTTGGAAGTATAGTGAACAGTGAGGAGGATAGTGGTAGACTTCAAGAGGACATAGACAGGCTAGTGGAATGGGCGGACACGTGCCAGATGAAATTTAACACAGAAAAGTGCGAAGTGATACATTTTGGTAGAAAGAATGAAGAGAGGAAATATAAATTAAAGGGTACAATACTAGAGGGGGTGCATGAACAGGGAGACCTAGGGGTATGTGTGCACAAATCATTGAAGGTGGCAGGGCAGGTTGAGAAAGCAGTTAAAAAAGCTTAATGGATCCTGGGCTTCATGAACAGAGGTATAGAGTACAAAAGCGTGGAAATTATGATGAACCTGTATAAAACACTGGTTTGGCCCCAACTGGAGCACTGTGTCCAATTCTAGGCACAGCACTTTAGGAAGGATGTGAAGGCCTTAGAGAGGGTTCATAAGAACATAAGAAATAGGAGCAGGAGTTGGCCATTTGGCCCCTCGAGCCTACACCGCCAATCAATAAGATCATGGCTGATCTTCTACCTCATCTCCACTTTCCTGCACTATCCCCATATTTCTTGATTCCCTTAATATTCAAAAATCTATCGATCTCTGTCTTGAATATACTCAACAACTGAGCCTCCACAGCCCTCTGGGGTAGAGAATTCCACAGGTTCACCACCCTCTGAGTGAAGAAATTTCTCCTCATCTCAGTCCTAAATGGCTGACCCCTTATTCGGAGACTGTGACCCCTGGTTCTAGACTCCCCAGCCAGGGGAAACATCCTCTCTGCATCTACCCTGTCAAGCCCTGTAAGAATTTTGTATGTTTCAATGAGATCACACCTCATTCTTCTAAATTCCAGAGAATATAGGCCTAGTCTGCTCAATCTCTCCTCATAGGACAATCCCCCCATCCCAGGAACCAGTCTGGTGAACCTTCATTGCACTCCCTCTATGGCAAGTATATCCTTCCTTAGGTAAGGAGACCAAAACTGTACACAATACTCCAGGTGTGGTCTCACCAGGGCCCTATGTAATTGCAGTAAGATGTCTTTACTCTTCTACTCAAATCCTCTTGTAATAAAGGCCAACATACCATTTGCTTTCCTAATTGCTTGCTGTACCTGCATGTTAACTTTCAGTGATTCGTGTACAAGGACACCCAGGTCCCTCTGAACACCAACATTTCCCAATCTCTCACCATTTAAAAAATACTCTGCTTTTCAATTTTTCTGACCAATGTGGATAACTTCACATTTCTCCACATTATATTCCATTTGCCATGTTCTTGCCCATTCACTTAGCCTGTCTATATCCCCTTGAAACCTTCTTGCATCCTCCTCCCAACTTACATTCCCACCCAGCTTTGTATCATCAGCAAACTTGGATATAGAACATTTGGTCCCCTCATCCAAATCATTGATGTAGATTGTGAATAGCTGAGGCCCAAGCACTGATCCTTGCGGTACCCCACTAGTTACAGCCTGCCAACCCGAAAATGATCCGTTTATTCCTACTCTCTGTTTTCTGTCTGTTAACCAATCCTCAAATCCATGCTAGTATATTACTCTCAATCCCATGAGCCCTAATTTTGTTTAATAACCTCTTGTGTGGCACCTTATCGAATGCCTTCTGAAAATCCAAATACACCACATCCATTGGTTCCTCTTTATCTATTCTGCTGGTTACAACCTCAAAAATCTCTAACAGATTTGTCAAACATAATTTCCCTTTCATAAATCCGTGTTGACTCTGCCCAATCCTATTATTATTTTCTAAGTGCCCTGTTACCACGTCCTTAATAATAGATTCTAGCATTTTCCCTATGACTGACATCAGGCTAACTGGTCTGTAGTTCCCCATTTTCTCTCTCCCTCCTTTCTTAAATAGTGGGGTTACATTTACCACCTTCCAATCTGCGGGAACTGTTCCAGAATCTATGGAATTTTGGAAAATGACAACCAATACATCCACTATCTCTATTGCCACCTCTTTCAAAACCCTAAGATGTAGGCCATCAGGTCCAGGGGATTTATCGGCTTTCGGTCCCATTAATTTCTCCAGTACTGTACTATTTTTTTTACGAATACTAATTTCTTTCAGTTCCTCGTTCTCACAAGAGCCTTCTCTCAAGAGTTCGCCTCTATTTCCGGGAAGCTTTTTGCGTCTTCTTCCGTGAAAACAGACACAAAGGCCGCGATTTTCTCATTGGTGGTGGGTTGGGTGCGGGTCAGGCGGGTTCCGGTCCCACCGCCGCTTTCAGCCGGTCAAAGATTGAAATGTTGCCCTAATTGCGCTATTGAGTCCCTGCGTGCGCGCTACCCTGGCCAATTAGTAGTTTGGGGTCTGCTACTCGCCTCTGCTGACGTCTGTCAGCCAGCTGCATTTAAGGGACCCATGCAGCCTTGTTTCATTCTCTCATTATTTGATGCTGGATTTCGTGCTACCAACTGCTGCCATGACTGCTTCAAGGGCCAAGGCCTCACCCCGTTTTGATGATGACTCGCTCCATGCTCTTGTGGAGGGAGTCAGAGGGCCCAAGGAGGTACTCTTCCCATCCTCTGGATGGAGGAAGCCTCCACAGCAAAGCAAAGCAGCCTGACTGCAAATTGCTCAGGAGGTCAGCTCCAGATCATTGTGCATTCGATCCTGGGTGCAGTGCAGGAAAAGGCTTACTGACCTGGTATGCTCAGGAAAAGTGAGTATAATATCGCACTTGCCCTCAATCTGCTCCCCATCTCCTCTCATCGCCAGCGCTCTGCATTGTCAACCTACTCCTGCACATCCCACTTTACCCTTACATGTACACAATCACTTCACTATTCGACTATGCTGCCTTCACACTCGCTATCACTGTTATGCAATACCAGCAACTAACAATGCACAGGGAGGGCCCTTGGTATTGGCACCTCACTCCATCTTTATCTCCTTCTAAGCATCTATGCTATAGATTCTCTACACTCACTCCATCATTCTCACTCAAACTCCACTTGTGTCCCTCAGGAAACGAGAGCCCACAATAAGAGAGGGCTATGATAGGAGGAGGGCCACCTTCCATTTCCAATCTGACCAATGCTGAGGAGGCGGCACTCGAAATCATCGGAGGTGATGAGGATCTGGAAGTGGGGGATGGTCAGACGGGCACAGCAGAGCAAGCTGGTGACAGAATAGATTTGCATCTCTCTCATTTACATTGCATGAGTGACTGATATGGCATCTGATGCTCAAACAGATTGACTTATGCTCATCTGCACAATTCGATGTGCATGCTACGTTAATATCACATGTCTAACTCATGCCTTTACTCCTCCACAGGGCCATCGAGAGCCCCCCTCCCCACTGTCCAGGAAGAAGAGCCTGAGCCTGAAGACTCCTCAGAGCAACCTGCAACCTCTCAGGGCGGAGCTTCAGCAGAATTAAGCGCACCCAGCACCAGCGCATATACGCACACCTCGGTGGGACCTTCGCGAGATAGAGTAGTGTTGCCACCTGGTGTATCACAGCTCACATGAGCATCAGCAGATGGTGGAGACAGGGACAGCAGTGGAGAGTCCTTGTCAGAGGGCGCAGGACACTGCCAGCTCTGCTCAGCTGCATGTGGACCCTCTGTCTCTGGGGCCATCCAGAAAGAGAGCGGTGCTGGAACTCCAGGAACAAGTGCAGGAGTCTCTGGCAGGTTTTGCATCCAGGGTTACTGCGAGTGTGGAGAGGATGGAGGAGTCCATGTCTAACATGAGCAGTGCCTTTGTGGAGGCAATGGCGCATGAACGCACCAACACGGATAGGATGGCAACCTCCGTGGAAAGGATGTCTACCTCCTTGGAAAGGGTGGCTACAGTAGAGGAAAGGATGGCTACGGTCATGGAGGAAATAAGTTGCCAGAGTCAGGAAAACATGGTGAATATTCAGAATAGATTGACATCTCTGGAGGAGCAATGGGCAGCTATTGGGCAGAGAAACTAGAGCTTCATGAAAGTCCTTTTGAGGAGGACTGCCAGTGCAGATACAGGTCTTCATGGCCCCCTGATGTGCAGCAAGGTACTGTCTAGCCACTTGCTAGCACTGAAATGGGGCTGACCCATGAGAGGGATGTTGGTGGCAGGTAACAAGGAAGTGTGGGCTCCTCTCCAAGCGCGCTCACTCCCATGCCACTGCGTAGCCCTCGGTCAGAGCCCCACCAGAGTCCTCACCCAACTGAGATGGGCGTTTCAGCCCCTGCACAGCTGCAGGAGGAGCAGACTGTTGCCGAGCCCTCACAGGCTCGCAAACCCAGAGGACGCCCACTAAAGGTGTCGAAGCAGGAGCAGCATGAAAGTGAGCAAGGTGCCTCCACATCTGTTGAAGCCACAGGGGAAGCACCATGTAGAAGCACGCGTAAGAGGAAGATAAAGCACAATTAGTCACCAGGGTAATCACTTGGGTGTTCTGTTCTGTTGTCTTTTGTTTTCTTTAATATTGGGCATTGTCGTCCTTTTGTGCATGTATTAAACAGAAGTGATGGCAAACAGTTGAAGTTCTGGCCTATGTGATCTGGGAAATGGAAGTTGCACGTTGATGGCTCAGGGCAACTTGCATTTGTAATGATGAAGGTGAGAGTGATAGGAACCCACAGGTTCTTGTACATTGTGTACGGTGTGATAAGAAGGTGCCAGCCACATATGTTTGATTCGTCTACCTAAGCGAATCTGGCAAAGATTAGTGCATCCCTTGCATCACGGGCAGCAATGTGCTCGCGTGCTGCTGGAGCTGGCTCATCTGCCTCTACAAGGTCTTCCTCCTCCTCCTCCTCCTCTTCCTCCTCCTCCTCATCTGAGGAGGCTTTGCGCTGAGCCACTTGTTCCTCAGGCAGCTGCAAGCCACGATGCTGTGCGATGTTGTGCAGTGCACAGCAGACCACAATGAGACCCTGGCTGCTGAGTACTGTAGGGCTCCACCTGATCTGCCAAGGCATCTGAATCACATTTTGAGCAAGCAGATGGTTTGCTCGATGATGGATCTGGTGTGGCTGGCATTGTAGCGCTCCTCAGCTTCATTTAATGGCCTCCTCAACAGTGTCATTAGCCACGTCTTCAGGAGATAGCCCTTGTCTCCAAGTAGCCATCCAGAAAGTTGTCTTGGCGGATTGAAGAGTGGAGGTACAGTACACTGCCGCAGGAAGAACGAGTCATGGCAACTGCCAGGGTACTTTGCGCAAACATGCATAATGTCCTTCCTGTGGTTACACACCAGCTGGACGTTAAGGGAGTGGAAGCCCTTGCGGTTGACAAAAACTGGGTTGTGATGGGGTGCCCTAATGGCCACATGTGTGCAGTCTACGACGCCCTGCACCCTTGGCAAGCCTGTCATATTTGCGAAGCCAACCGCATGCGCGGTTACACTTGCTTGATCCGTGGAGAAGTGGATGTAATTGTGCGCCTTTGCAAAGAGGGTATCGGTAACCTGCGTGATGCAAGTGTGTGCGGCCGACTGGGAGAGGCCGCTGATGTCTGCTGATGGGCCCTGGCAGGACCCTGAAGCAAAAAAATTGAGTGCGGTGGTGACTTTGACAGTCACTGGTAAGGGGTGTCCACCCGCTCCTCTGGGCTCCAGGTGCTGGTGCGGCATTGTGCAGATGTCAGCGACTACCTCTCGCGAAAGTCTCGGCCTCCTTTGGCACTGGTGCTCAGTCATCCTCAGCCTGTAAACCCTGTGTTGGGGCTATCTCCTGCGGTGACGTGCAGCCCTGCGCTGACGCCCTCTGCCCTGTGCAGCATCAGGTGGGTGAGGAGGAGGTTGGCGCTCCTGTTGTTGCTGCTGCTGTTGTGCCTGGTTCTGCTGCTGCCGCGGCTGCTCTTCCTCCGAATCCGAGGACCAGGATGACAGGGTATAAATGGTTCCCATGCTGCTGGTAGATATCTCAGTTGCGGAAGCACTCAGTCAATGTGGGGAAAGGGTTTTCCCAGGAGGTCACAGTGGAGATGGATCTCAGCTTCACCACTTACAAGATCAGTAGACCTGCAAAAAGATTTCCAAGACCTGAAAAAACAAAGTTCTGTCATCTGTAAGTGAGCCATGTTAGAGCTCCATTTTTATGCTGGAGCTGCAGCTGTCAAGAAGTCAGTCACTTGGTGAACCCGGCACAATCAGCTGGCATGGTTTGGGAACGGCGTGGAGCACGCAGAAAATGTGGAAAAATCGAAAACTGTTTATGAAAATAGGCTTATCCAGGCAGTTAACAAGCTGTTAACTGCCTTAAGGGCCTGTCCCGCCGCTTGGTGGCGGGACCAATCGGGAGTCTGGGAGCCCACATTTGGGAAAGTTGCACAGAGGCAAGCTGACAGCGGGATCGGACCCCGCTGTCAGTATTTGCGATTTTACCCTCTGACTCGCCTCCAAACCCGCCCTCTGAGCGCTGGCAAAATCGCGCCCAAAGTATTTGTTTCATTTCTCTGCCAGTTCCTATTCCCCATTATAATTTCTCCTGTCTCAGCCTGTAAGGAACCCACATTTACTTTCGCTAATCCTTTCCTTTTTACATAGCTATAGAAGCTTTTAGTCTGCTTTTATGTCTCTCGCTAGTTTTCTTTCATATTCTATTTTCCCTTTCTTTATCAATTTCTTGGTCCTCCTTTGCTGAATTCTAAAATCCTTCCAATCCTCAGGCTTACTACTCTTTTTGGCAACATTATAAGCCTCTTCCTTTGATCTAATACTATCTTTAGCTTCTCTTGTTAGCCACAGTTGGACCACTTTTCCTGTGGGGTTTTTGTGCTTTAAAGGAATGTATATTTGTTGTAAATTATGTATTAATTCTTTAAATGCTAGCCATTGCTTTTAATGTAGTTTCCCAATCTACCGTAGCCAACTCGCCCCTCATAACTACGGAGTTTGCTTTGTTTAGATTTAAGACCTTAGTTTCGGATTTAACTAAATCACTTTCAAACTCAATATAAAATTCTATCATATTATGGTCACTCTTCCCTAAAGGCCCCTTTGCTACAAGGTTATTAATTAACCCTTTCTCATTGCACAATACTAGATCTAAAATAGCCTGTTCCCTAGTTGGTTCCTTAACATGCTGATCCAGAAAACTATCTTGCATACATTCCATGAATGCGTCCTCCACACTATTACTGCAAATTTGGTTTGCCCAGTCTATATGTAAAGTCCCCCATGATCACTGCATTACCCTTGTTACATGCGCCTCTAATTTCCTGATTTATACTCTGCCCTACATTACAACGACGGTTTGGGGGCCTGTAAACAACTCCCACTAATGTTTTCTGCCCCTTGCTGTTTCTTAGCTCCACCCAAACTGATTCTACTTGTTGATTTTGGAGCTAAGATCCTTTCTCGCTACTGTCTTTATCCCATCCTTTATTCTCAGGGCTACCCCTCCTCCTTTCCCATTTTGCCTATCTCTTCTAAAAGTTAAGTATCCTGGAATATTTAGTTCCCAACCTTGGCCACTTTGCAACCACGTCTCCGTTATGGCTATTAGATCAAACTTGTTAATTTCTATCTGCGCTATTAATTCATCTATTTTGTTGCGAATGCTTCGCGCATTCAGATATCGTGCCTAGCTTTGACTTATTTCTAATTTTTCCCTGATGTCACCTTAGTCACTGATGCCTTATTACCTTTGTTACTCTCTCTGTCCCTTCCTGACCCACTCTGCTTATTTTTACCCAAAACTCTACTCTGCTCTAGAGCCTTGACATTTCTCTCGCTGCTTTTAAATTTGCTCTTTCCGGAATCCCCTCAACTCCCCCCTTCATTAGTTTAAAGCCCTGTCTATTGCCCTAGTTATTTGGTTCGTCAGGACACTGGCCCAGCCTGGTTTAAGTGGAACCCGTCTCAACGGAACAGCTCCCTCTTTCCCCAGTACTGGTGCCAGTGCCCCATGAACTGAAACCCCTTCCTCCCACACCACTCTGAGCCACGCATTTAAACCTCTAATCTGATTGTCCCTATTACAATTTGCGCATGGCTCAGGTAACAATCCAGAGATTATTACCTTTGAGGTTCTGCTTTTTAATTTGGATCCTAGCTCCTCAAACTTCCTCAGCAGAACCTCATTCCTAGTTCTACCTATGTCGTTGGTTCCTACGTGGACCACGACAACTGGATCCTCCCTCTCCAAGTTCTTCTCCAGCTGCAAGGAGTTGTCTTTAACCCTGGTACCGGGCAGGCAACACAACCTTCAGAACTCTTGGTCTCGGCTGCAGAGAACAGTATCTATCCCCTTGACTATACCGTCCCCTACCACAACTACATTCCCTTTCACTCCCCCCACTTGAATGGCCTCCTGCACCATGGTGTCATGGTCAGCTTGCTCATCCATCCTGCAGGCTTTTCCCTCATCCACATAGGCAGCAAGAACCTCATACCTGTTGGACAAGGGCAAAGGCTGAGGCTCCTCCAGCGCTACACCTGGGGTCCCCTTACCTGCCTGAGGGTGCAGAAAAGATTTACGAGAATGATTCCAGGGATGAGGGACTTCAGTTACGTGGATAGACTGGAGAAATTGAGGTTGTTCTCCTTAGAGCAGAGAAGATTGAGAGGAGGTGTGATAAAAATGATAACTTCCGGGAAGTTATGTCATCACTTCCTGTGAACTATGAACTGTGTACATACCTCACTTCCTGTCATATGTCACTTCCTGTTGGACTGGTATAAATACTGGTCTGTTCAGTATTGTAAGAGGCTTCTACCAGAGGCATGGTAAAGACCTCTCTTGTGTATATAGTGTGTTTATAAGTTACTTAAAGCTTACTTTAAAGTTACTTGATGGTAAGTCTCCTTTTTCTTACATCAATTTAAGTAACTTAGTATTTACACTGACAAATACTAGACCTTCAGACAAACTCGGAAGTTAAGGATCCAGGGAACCACCCATCATGGAGAAAATCCTTAGACCTATTCGTCTGGACTTGGACCCGAATACACCAGCAGCTGGCAGGGTATGGAAGCATTGGTATCGTACTTTTGAGAATTTTCTGGATGAATGTAAAGCGGATGCTCCTGCTAAATTGAAGATACTTGTCAATTATGTGACCCCAAAAGTGTTCGAATATGTTGATGAATGGGATAATTATGAAGAGGTGATTCGGGCACTTAAGAAACTGTATGCGAAGACCCCAAATGAGGTCTATGCTAGACATCTACTGGCCACAGCCTGACAAGGGCCAGGGGAATCAATTGACGAATTCCTGCAAGAACTTCGCAGGCTCAGCGTAGATTGTAACTTTCAGGCAGCCTCAGCTGAGCTGTACCGCCAAGAAATGATTCGTGATGCTTTCATCTGCGGGATTGCCTCTCCATTTATACGCCAGCGTCTACTAGAAAGTAAAACACTTGAGCTACAAAAAGCTTTTGACCTAGCTTGTTCACTGGATTTGGCAAAGAGAAATGCAGACCTCTATCAGCTGCCCAGATCTCGATCTGCTGCTGTAGCTGCAACCAGACAATTCAAGCGGTCTCAGGTGAACCCTATCATGGGGGAATCTAATTCTGATAATTCTGATGAAGAAGAGGAGGACGACCCCACTTTAGCAGCCTCTTGGCAATCTAGGAAGGAATGCTTCTTTTGTGGAGATGCTTTTCACCCTAGGAAAACCTGCCCTGCTCGCAATGCAATCTGCAGTTATTGCGGGAAAAAAGGACACTTTGCTAAAGTTTGCCTATCAAGGGCCTCTACGAGGGCCAATCCAGCTAAGGCCTACCGAACTGCCCCAATTAGGGCCTATCAAGATGCTCCAGCTAGGACCTATCAAGCTTCCTCTCGAGCTCTCTCCCGAAGAAGCACACCGAGAGTTTTAGCCACTCTCTGTGCAACGACACCAATTACAGCTGCTTGCCCACAGAACCTGTCTCATGCAGCCACAAAAATTTCAATTAAAGGGCATACCTTAGATGCCTTAATTGACTCAGGAAGTACTGATAGTTTCATTAAGGAACAGATTGTGCGGAATTAAAACCTCAGTTCTTCCGCCCCTCAGATGGTATACTCATACATGCAACCCAACCGATGCAACGACTTAGCATCGATTTTAAGGGCCCAGTGCCCTCTTCAACTCGGAACACATATTTGCTCACCATGATCGACGAATATTCACGTTTTCCGTTTGCCTTCCCCTGCTCCAATATGCTGGCGTCCACAGTAATCTGCTGCCTTGAGCAGGTATTTTCTCTCTGTGGCATGCCGGCTTATATTCACTCAGATCGGGGTCCATCCTTTATGTCAAGGGAACTCAAGGACTACCTCTCAGAACGGGGAATTGCTACAAGCAAAACAACACCATACCATCCCATCGGAAATGGGCAGGTAGAGAGGTATAACGATATCATCTGGAATTCCGTACGTCTCGCTTTAAGATCTCGGGGCCTACCAGACCAGCAATGGGAAACAGTGCTTCCGGATGCATTGCACTCTATACGGTCCCTGCTTTCTACAGCCACAAATACTACACCTCATGAGCGGTTCTTTGGATTCCAGCGTCGCTCATCTCATGGGACATCACTCCCATCATGGCTAACTACTCCTGGACCTGTATTACTCCGAAGATACGTTCGGACGTCTAAAAATGACCCTCTTGTAGACGAGGTCGAACTAACCGATGCCAACCCCACCTATGCAAACATACGATATTCCGACGGCCGAGAATCTACCGTATCATTACGGGATCTGGCTCCCTGCCCACCAGGACCTAGTGGGACATCGGGTGATGGCATTTCACCAGGAAACTCTTGGGACCTATCGGGTACCCCTCTCCAGGATCCTGATCGGACACCAACTAGCTTGGTGCCGGTAGAACCCCGTGCTCAAGGTTGCGACCCTCCCAGTACCGCGCATAAAAGTACTGATCCGCCACAGACCAGCTCTGCACCTCCCTCTGAACAGAGGCAGTCCGACTTTGAACCTATTGGGGCTCGTACTCGAAGCCATGATCTCCCCGACCCTTCACAGGGCAATCCAGGCCACACAGACTCTGACCAATGGCCAACTGCATGTAAGCGGACCAGCGACCCTCTACGACGGGAATCCAAACGGGTGCGACTCTTCCTTGTTCGGCGGCTGCGGACCAAAAGGTAGACCACAGCCTCCTAATCCTGCAGGAGGGAAGAATGTGATAAAAATGATAACTTCCGGGAAGTTATGTCATCACTTCCTGTGAACTATGAACTATGAACTGTGTACATACCTCACTTCCTGTCATATGTCACTTCCTGTTGGACTGGTATAAATACTGGTCTGTTCAGTATTGTAAGAGGCTTCTACCAGAGGCATGGTAAAGACCTCTCTTGTGTATATAGTGTGTTTATAAGTTACTTAAAGCTTACTTTAAAGTTACTTGATGGTAAGTCTCCTTTTTCTTACATCAGGAGGTTTGATAGAGGTGTCCAAAATCATGAGGGTTCTGGACAGAGTAGATAGAGAGAAACTGTTTCCATTGGCAGAAGGGTTGAGAACCAGAGGACACAGATTTAAGGTGATTGGCAGAAGAACCAAAGGCGACATTAGGAGAAACTTTTTTACTCAACGAGTGGTTATGATCTGGAAATGCACTGCCTGAAAGGGTGGTGGAGGCAGATTCAATCATGCCTTTCAAAAGGGAGCTGGATAAGTACCTGAAGGAAAAAAAATTGCAGGGCTACGGGGAAAGGGTGGGGGAGTGGGACTAGCTGAAGTGCTCTTGCAGAGAGCCGGCACGGGCTCAACAGGCCAAATGGCCTTTTTCTGTGCTGTAACCATTCTATGATTCTATGATTCTATAAGCCATGACATGCAAATATAGACCTCAACTCATCTATGGTACGTTCAGTTGTAGTATTTGAGCCCATGTGTTTCACTTCAATACACTTTGTGTGACTATCTACAAGTACCAGGAAATAATCATTTGCTTTCTCACAGAAGTCTACATGTACTCTCTGAAAAGGGCTACTTGGCCATGACCAGGGTTGTAGTGGAGTTTTGGGTGGTTTGTTTCTGCAATTTTGGCAAACACTGCATTTGCTGACAAGCAATTCAAGATCACCATCCAATCCAGGCCAGTAAACAAAGTTTCTTCCAATTTATTTCATACTGACGATCCCTGGATGTTCAGTATGAGGTTCGGCCAGAATTCTATCTCTCAAAGAAGTAGGTACCACCACTCTGTTTCCCCACTTGATACAACCTTGCTCACAAGACAATTTAGTATGAAGGTTATGGAATGGTTTCAATTCTGTGTCTAGACACTGATCAGTCCATCCATTCAAGGTATTTTCATACACTCTTTTCAGTACTGAGACCTTTTGAATCTCATTTGCAATCTCAGTTGCATTCACGGGAAAGTCTTTGTCAACTGCACCTAGCGTGAAAACCTCACCTTCACTCCCAACACGAGTCTTCATGTGGCAACCTGGACAAGGCATCTGCGATTGTGTTTTGCTTTGAAGTACGATATTCAATCGTGTAGTCATATTGTGACAACACTGCCCAACATTGCATTCTTGATGCGGCCATTGCAGGTTTAAAGATTTGGGCCCAATATTGCTAAGAGCGGTTTGTGATCAGTTAATCAGGGTAAACTTTCTGCTGATCAGGAACTACATCGCAAGATTTGTATGTAACACTCTCTGGGTCAAAGGTTTTCTCCAAGCTTGACCTGTCGTATGCTTACGGTCAGCTGAATGTTGACGAAGAGAGTCAACAGTATCTCACGGTCAACACACACAAGGGACTGTACTCATACACCAAGCTGCCGTATGGTGTAAAGTCCTCCCCCAAAATCTTCCAGGCTACGATGGATAAGATTTTGCAAGGAGTTCCAAATTGCTTATACAAGTAACGGGTACTGCTCATCGTCAACTGCTTGGTTGATAGTAACTTTGTAGTCACCACACAAGCGTACAGTTTTGTCTGCTTTCGGCTCTACCAAAGTCAGGGTAGCCCATTCACTTTTGTCAATTTTTACTAGCATGCCGTTCTCTCTGTTTTTCTAGCTCTTCCTCCACCTGACTTATCAACGCATAGGGGACCGGCGATACCTTACAATAGACAGGCTTCGCGTTGGGCTTGATGCGGATATGCGCGTCATATCCAGTGATGCCCTCATAACTGTCTGTGAACATGCTTTTATACTTGTTTAACATTGTGTCGATTCGCTTCTTTGAAGCATCTACACTGAAGATGTTTTTCCAGTCTAGTTTTAATTTTCTCAACCAGTCTTTGCCCATGAGGTTTGGCCTGTTGTTGTAGCTCGCTACAATAATAGGCAGCTTTACTGACTGGCCATTGTGTTGAACCATACATTCCATTTGTCCACATGTCTCTAGGATTTCTTCGGAATAGGTTTTGAACTCTACGGTACTCTTTGTAAGTGGTATTTGATTAAACCTACTCTCGTATGTGTCCTTACTCATGATAGAGCAGTCCGCCGGCGTGCCGATATACCTATCAATATATTGCTTGTTGATCAAAGGTTTTGTACGGAAGTCTTTCTCACGACTGCTGGTATTGACGCTAGTGGCATAGATACTGTAGATGCCTAGTTCTTCAACATCAGGTGTGTTCACTTCAATATTGTGAATTCCTCCCTTTTGTCGTCGCTGCTTTGCATTGCCACCAGAACGGTTCTTACTTCCTGCTTTCGATCTAGCTCTGCAAGCTGTTGAAATATGGCCTTGCTCTGGCAGTGAAAACACTTCGCATTTCTGTATTGGCAGGACTGTGGTGAGTGATTTCCATTGCAGTGATAACAATTCACTGAACTGCTCTCACCAACATTCTTTTGACTTGGTCTCACAACTTTAGATTTGGCGGTGGCTTTGTGACTGTAGACCTCAGCTGCACTCATCACTTGAGTTGGATGGAGCTCTCTCGCATTCTTAGATGCCATCTCCATAGATAGAGCAATTTTGCATGCTATGTCAAACATTCAGTTCGGATTGTTCAGTAACTTGGACTGTGTGCTCTCTTCTACCAGTCGACACACAAACTTATCTTGCGATGCACGATCCAACAATGTGCTGAAGTTACAATGCAAAGACAGGTTTTTAAGAGCTACAATGTACTCACTGATGGTTTCACTTTATTTTTGGTTTCTGGTACCAAACTTATAGCTCTCTGCAATTTCTAACGGTTTTGGGTCGAAATGGTCCTCGAGTTTCTCGACAATGTCTTCAAAGGACACATCCTTCTCTTTCCCTGGTGCGAGTAGGTTTGTCAACGTTCCGTAGACATCTGGCCCGATCTCCGTTAGAAAAATTGCTTTTTTACATTCACAAATTACTTTATTTTGAGCTTGAACATTTTCATCTGCACCTTCGGTCTTAATAATGTTATTGGCCCTAAAAAACATCTCCATCCGCTCAATGTAAGAACTGGATGGCTTGTGAGCTCGGTCATGCATGCCGAGGCTTCCGATGAATCCCATAGGCGCAGCCATGATTGTCCCGATCCCGTTGAACAGTGACTCTGCACACTACCTTGTACCTGTGAGAATCAACGTCGCTGTTGCTGTGTATACACACACGCGAAGGCGAAGCACAGACGATTCTGCATCAGCATTAACAGTAAAACATCGCAAAAATTCAGTTTAGGTGTCACAAATTCACCTTAAACTTGTCCACTCGAAGGTTGAACACTGTGTCCTTCCATGATCCCTAAAAATGGCTTTGGGATCCCATCTGCGTTGCTAAAATGTAATATATGCGGGGAGAACAAATGAAGGACAGAGGCATGATGAGTTGCTAGTCAAGGTGCTTGTTTACTAAGCCAGAGCAAACTGAGCATACTAAACTATGTGACAAACCATGTGACCAACCATGTAATGATACATTACAATATCCATTACACCCACCATGGGTTGCAGGATAGCCACTTGGAACACATAATGTGTGCTTGTGATATTACTAACCGCTAAATTCTGCCTCTGCACTTGCAAACCAAGGCATTGCACAAAAGAGAGCAGATGTGGACTGCAGGATGCCCAAGAAATATCAAGCACTGGATCATTGGGCCAAGGGCGTAGAGGGAAAAGTTATGGAGACCACTTTCCACTCAGGACAAGTACAATCCTTATCATGTTCTTCCTTCTCACCCTACTCATGTACTCATCAAACATACCCTACAGCCATATGTATAACCACAAAGCCATGTGACAGTCTATTCTTATGTAATGAGTATTTGCAGGAGTGTCGTGCAGTTAGCATTCTAACAAATGCTCCTCTTTGCTTGTGTTTAAAATACTGTCACTACAGCCATAAGATTCCTGGGGCCTGGTGAAACTAAAACGCCATAATCTGGGTGGGCAACGGTAGAATTTCCGATGGCCAGTTACATCTTGTCCTTGTCCCTTTTGCTTCCTGTCAAAAAATCCACTACAAATGGTCATGGTTGCATAATACAATAGCAAAATACTGCGGATGCTGGAAGTCTGAAATAACAACAGAAAACGCTGGAAACACTCAGCAGGCCAGGCAGCATTCATGGAGCGAGAAACAGAGTTAATATTTCAGGTCTGGGACCTGTAACATTTGCATATTGATTTATCATTGGCCCGCAGGCATCTGTAAGGAATACCTATTATATTCACATGTGATCACATGCTGAGTTGTCATTGGCCTGCAGGCATCTGTAAGGACTGCTATTGTTTAGAAGACCCAGGGGGTCCTGACTCCATCTTGTCCGCACGGTGCTGTTTTGATTGAGTAAGAACAGACCTGATGCTTCATTAAAATAGTTAAAACTGTAATACTCCGTTGTCCTGCAATTTATTATTTTTGTACAAAGTGTGCAAAACAAGACAGGACCCTTCGTCTGAACTGGAAAAAGCTGGAGATGTAACAGATATTAAGCAGGTGCAGAGGTGGGGGGTGGGAGGGGATGAAGGAATTGAAGGAACATTCTGTGCTAAGGTAAGAGGCAGGAAAGATAAAATGTTGCAAATGGGGATGGCAAAATCATACAGCAGGAAAAATGGGGGCAAGGGGAGGACAAAGAGATCAGAGTGGGAGTGAAGCGGTGAATTAAAGTGACAGGCGACCGGAAGCTCAGGGTCACCCTTACGGACTGAACGGAGGTATTCCGCAAAGTGGTCGCCCAATCTGCGTTTGGTCTCCCCAATGTAGAGGAGACCGCATCGTGAGCAGCGAATACAGTACACTAAATTGCAAGAAGTACAAGTAAATCGCTGTTTCACCTGGAAGGGTTGTTTGGGGCCCTGGACAGTGGGAAGGGAGGAGGTAAAAGGGCATGTGTTGCATCTCTTGCGCTTGCACGGGAAGGTGCCAGGCGAGGGGGACGGCTGTTAGGGATGATTGAGGAGTGGACCAGGTTGTCGCGGGGGGAGCGGTCCCTTCGGAATGCTGAAAGGGGAGGTGAGGGGAAGATGCGTTTGGTGGTGGGATCACGTTGGAGGTGGCGGAAATGGTGGAGAATGATCTGTTGAATGTGGAGGTTGGTGGGGTGAAAGGTGAGGAGAAGGGGAACCCTATCGTGGTTCTGAGAGGGAGGGGAGGGGAAGGGGTGAGAGCAGAAGTGCGGGAAATGGAATGGACACGGTCAAGGGCCATGTCAACCACAGTAGAGGGGAATCCTCGGTTGAGGAAAAAGGAAGACATGTCGGAAGCACTGGTGTGGAAGGTGGCATCGTCAGAACAGATGCAGTGGAGACAGAGAAACTGGAAGAATGGAATAAAGTCCTTACAGGAGGCGGGGTGGGAGGAAGTGTAGTCCAGGTAGCTGTGGGAGTCGGTGGGCTTGTAGTGGATGTTTGTCGAAAGCCGATCGCCAGAAATGGAGACGGAGAAGTCGAGGAAAGGAAGAGTCGGAGATAGACCATGTGAAGGTGAGGGAAGGGTGGAAATTGGAAGTAAAGTGAATGAACTTATCTAGTTCAGGGCGAGAGCAGGAAACGGCACCGATACAGTCATCGATGTACTGAAAAAAGGTGAGGGAGGGGACCTGAGGCGGACTGGAACAAAGAATTTTAGACATATCCCATGAAAAGGCAGGCATAATTAGGGCCCAAGCGGGTTCCCATAGCAACACCTTTAATTTGGAGGAAGTGAGTGGAGTCAAAGGAGAAGTTGTTCAATGTGAGGACAAGTTCAGCCAGTCGGAGGAGGGTGGTGGTGGATGGGGACTGGTCGGGCCTCTGTTCAAGAAAGAAGCGGAGCGCCCTCAGGCCATCCTGGTGGGGGATGGAGGTGTAGAGGGATTGGACGTCCATAGTGAAAAGGAGACGGTTGGGGCTAGGAAACTGGAAACTGTTAAAGTGGCGGAGGGCGTCCGAAGAGTCGCGGATGTAGGTGGGAAGAGACTGGACAAGGGGAGAAAAGATAGAGTTGAGATAGGAAGAGATAAGTTCCGTGGGGCTGAAACGATGGGTCTACCAGGGCAGTCCTGTTTGTGGATCTTGGGAAGGAGGTAGAAGCGGGCTGTGCGGGGTTGGGGGACTATGAGGTTGGCAGCCATGGAGGGAAGATCTCCAGAGGCGATGAGGTCAGTGACAGTCTTGGAAACAATGGCTTGATGTTTGCTAGTGGGGTCATGGTCCAGGCGGAGGTAGGAGGATGTGTCGGAGAGTTGGCGTTCAGCTTCCGCACGGTAGAGGTCGGTTTGCCAAACAACAGCACCACACTTATCAGCAGGTTTAATGATAATGTTAGGGTTGGATCGGAGAGAACAGAATGCTGCAAGTTCAGAGGGAGGTAGGTTGGATTGAGAGGGGAGCAGAGAAATTGAGACGGCTGATGTCACGTCGGCAGTTAGCAATGAAAAGATCTGGAGAGGGTAAGAGGCCACAGGGAGGTGTCCAGGTAGAACGAGAATTTTGAAAGCGCGAGAAAGGGTCAGCTGTGCGGGAGAAGACTCCTGGCCAAAGAAGTGGGCACGGAGATGAAGGCAACGGAAAAAGAGCTCGGCATCGTGCCGAGCTCGAAATTCATTGAGGTGGGGGCGTAAGGGGATAAAGCTCAGGCCTTTGCTGAGGACTGATCGTTCAGGGTCAGAGAGGGGAAGGTCAGAGGGGATAGTGAAAACACGGCAGGGGGTGAGATTGGAAGAAGGGATGGGGTCAGAGGAAAGTGAACGGGAAGAAGGTTCCGGAGGGGCGTTGGTGTCCAAGAGTTGATGAAGCTTGCGACCCTTGACATCAGAAAGGAAGAAAAAAGTTTTTTGTTGAAACGTCGGATGAGTCGAAGGATGAAATGGAACTGTGGACCCGGACAGCTTTGAGATAGAGTGCGTCGGTGCTGTTGAAGAGAGAGGTCGAGAGTGTTCACGTGGCGGCGCATGGCGTTGAGCGTTGATCTCAAGATGTGGCGAGAGCAGTAGTTCGAGGAACGATGAATATCTTGGAGATATTTGTAATCAGGGGTGGATCCTGTTGTGTTTGTACCGCTATACACAACTACATAAAATAATAAAGCAGCAGAGACTGAGAGTAACTTCAAGTGATCTTTACTGGTTAACTGGAACTTCGGCACTGACTGTACAAATCGATACGCGTCTGTTATATACGCTCGCAACTAAGGATGTACATCCGCAAAACAAAGTAGTCCCTTCAATGTTGTACACATTACAGATCCGAAACATGAAAGGGTGGAAGTTCAGTTGGAATCCACGTGGAATAAGTCGGAACCAGAGACAGTTGCTGAGGAAAGAGATATGGCTGTGAAACTGAGACTCGGCAGATACCTGATCAAACACGAAAAGGGAAACTGAAAGCAATGAAGATAAACAAGGTTGAAGAGACAAACGGAAATCCCGTCGGAGAGAAGAGCAGAACTTCTTCAAGGTGGGCATTCCTAGAAGAAAGGTGGCAGTGAACCAAACACTAATACAATAGCAAAATACTGCGGATGCTAGAAATCTGAAATAACAACAGAAATCGTTGGAAACACTCAGCAGGCCAGGCTGCATCCGTGGAGAGAGAAACAGAGTTAGCGTTTATTTGCAACATTTTATCTTTCCTGCCTCTTACATAAGCACAGTATGTTCCTTCAATTCCTTCCTCCCCTCCCATCCACCCTCCACCCCCGTCTCTGCATCTGCTTAATATGTTACATCTCCAGCTTTTTCCAGTTCTGATGAAGGGTCACAGACCTGAAACGTTGACTCTATTTCTCTCTCCACGGATGCTGCCTGGCCTGCTGAGTGTTTCCAGCGTTTTCTGTTGTTATTTCATGGTTGCATAATAGTTCAGCCCACATATTGACAAGCACATTATGGCGCTATGCAACTCAGGGAATTATATCATACAACGTATTTCCTGTCATTGGCTGGATGCGGCCCAGGATCCAGCATTACTCAAGGCCACTGGAGAGAGGGAAGGCTTTAAATTCTCCAAAAAGCAATTGATTGCAGTGGGGATACTGACATATTTAAAGTTGGGCCAGGAATGTGGTCCCACTTACACTATGGCAAGGCACCACCGCCCGAATTATGTAACTGTCCTTGACCTCGGGATATCGGCTGGGGCCAGGAGCCATGGGGAAGGTGGAAGTGCCATCATGCCCAAGACATATAGTACAGCCCAGACAAGACCTGTAAGGGTATTGTTGCTTTCTATGTCCTCCATAGCTTTACCCTGCAAAGGGGCCGAATGATGGACTAGCCAGGAGAAGAAAAATAGCAAGAAACTGAAGATGATGACATGGCCAAACAGGAGAGTTGCCTGCTGAATGAACTGCTCAGACTGCTGTAGCCATCAGACAGGGTCTGTCCAAACCTTTCATTAATAGCTTTAGTGAGACCGCACCTGGAGTACTGCGTGCAGTTTTGATCTCCTTATTTAAGGAGGGATATACTTGCATTGGAGGCAGTTCAGAGAAGGTTCACGAGGTTGATTCCTGAGATGAAGGGGTTGTCTTATGAAGAAAGGTTGAGCAGGTTGGGCCTATACTCATTGGAGTTTAGAAGAATGAGAGGTGATCTTATTGAAAGATATAAGATTCTGAGGGGGCTTGACAGGGTAGATGCAGGGAGGATGTTTCCCCTTGTGGGGGAATCTAGAACGAGGGAGCATAGTTTCAGAATAAGGGGTCGCCCATTTAAAACGGAGATGAGGAGGAATTTCTTCTCTCTGAGGGTCGTGAATCTTTGGAATTCTCTTCCCCAGAGAGCTGTGGCGGTGGAGTCATTGAATATATTCAATGCGTAGACAGAGATTTGAGCTACAGGGGAGTCAACGGTTATGGGGAGGGGGCGGGAAAGTGGCATTGAGGCCAAGATCAGATCAGCCATGATCTTATTGAATGACGGGGCCGGCTTGAGGGGCCAAATGGCCGACTCCTGCTCCTATTTCTTATGTTATTATGTTTTTGCCACCAACGTATAATAGTCCTGTCCACATGCCATAAAAAGATTTCCCTCCATTGAGCCCAGCCCTGATCATACTGGGGAGAAAGATTTGCTTTGGTGATATGCGAAATATCTAATATATCTGCTGCTTGTTCAAATGGTGTTTAGTTTCCAATAGTTGTACTTTTCATGGAAATGTACTATTGACTTTGTAACTGTCATCAGTTTATACCTTTGAGTAAACTGCTGAGTGAATCTGTCACACTCTTTCACAACTCCACAATGTAGTAAGACTGTGATCAGTTATTCAACGTGTGAAAACCACACTCCCACTCCATGACGCAGTATGTTCTTTCACTATTTTCTCCTCCTTGCCAATTTTCCCCTCCTCTTCTCTTTGTTATACATTCATTCCCTACTGTATCGTTTGCCAGTGATGGTTTTTACAGCTGTACTTGTTAGAGTTCATCACTGTCTAACTACAGGTAATTCTATGGGCATTCTCTATTTGCAGCTTCTGGAGAAGAGGAGGAATGGCCGGCAGGTTAGATTACACCTTAGACACTATTTTCAGACACACCCAAGTATACATGGCCAGGGTCTGTTATCTGGATCTGACTAAAGAAACCTGCCAGCAGCAACTGCGACTTCCAAATATTGCCACAGTGAGAGGAGGAAGTTAGGTGGATGATAGCTGTGCATCAGTACTTGGGGTAGTGAGGGTCGTGGCCCAGTACCTTTTTCCTGCTAAGTCTAAAGCTGACCCTAGAATTGAAGGTGTCACAACTAGCAGCAAAGAAAGATCTTGCTATAGCGTCTTTCCCAACCTCAGGACGTCTCAAAGCGTGTTACAGCCAATGAAGTATTTATGAAGTGTAGTCACTATTGTAATGTAGGAATCGCAGCAGCCAATTTACACACAGCAAGCTCCCAGAAACAGCAGGAGATGATGACCAGATAGACTGTTTTTTAGTGGCTGGTTGAGGGAGCGATACTGGCCAGGACACAGGTAAGAAAACCCCTGCTCTTCTTCGAAAAATGCCATGGGATTTTTTACGTCCACCTGAGAGGGGAGACGGGGCCTCGGTTTAATCATCCGAAAGGTGGCACCTCCGACTCCATGATGTTGGGATATGGCATTGTCCCAAGAGACATCTCCATCACTCGTGCAACTTCTGGTGTTAGGCACTTCCTCAGCATGCCAGGGATCTGTTTGAGAGCAGATCTTTGGGTACCATTGAGGTAGCTGAAGGCCTGTATTATGGTTATCTGAATCAGATTCCTTAACATGGTGAATCTAGAGATAGGCTGCTGTGGTTTGCTCAAGTTCTCTTAGCATCAAGCTACAGGTAGCCAATAATATTGGCTAACAAATGTTGTAGATCTCTGCTGTAGAGATCCTTAGATTGGCCACATTTTCAAGATACTCAACAAAGTGGTCAGGCAACTTTTAGAAAAGTTTTAGAAACAATAATCAAGGAAAAAATTAACGGGTACTTGGAGAGGTTTAAGCTAATTAAGGAGAGTCAACATGGATTTGTAAAAGGCAGATCGGGTTTCACTAATCTAATTGAATTTTTTGATGAAGTAACAGAGAGGATTGATGAAGGGAATGCAATGGATGTTGGCTACATGGATTTTCGGAAGGCGTTTGACAAAGTACCACATAGAAGGCTGGTTAACAAAATTGAGGCTCATGGAATAGGTGGGTCAGTGGCAGCTTGGATAAGGAATTGGCTTAAGGACAGAAAACAGCAAGTTGTGGTAAATGGCTGTTTTTCAGACTGGAGGATGGTAAACGGTGGTGTTCCCCAAGGGTCAGTGCTGGGGCCACTGCTTTCTTTGATATAAATAAATGACCTGGATATTGGAATACAGAGCAGAATTTCTAAATTTGCCGATGACACCAAACTTGGGGGTGTGACAAACAATGATGATGATACCAATCGACTGCAACAGGACATAGAAAGGCTAGCAGAATGGGCAGACAAGTGGCAGATGGAATTTAATGTAGTCCAATCTGAAACTAAGGTCTTCAATCTAAACAGAGGAAACTACAAGGGTATGAGGGACAAGTTGGCCATGGTAGATTGGGAGACTACACTAAAAGGTATGAAACTGGACATACAATGGCTAACATTCAAGGAAATAATGCATAATTTGCAACAAACATATATTCCTCTAGGGCATAAAAACCCAAAAGGAAAAGTGATCCAACCATGGCTAACAAAAGAAATTAAAGCTAGTATTAAGTCAAAGGAGGAAGCTTATAAAGTTGCCAGAAAAAGCGGTCAGCCTGAGGATTGGGATCTTTTCAGAAATCAGCAAAGGGAGACCAAGAAATTGATAAAGAAAGGGAAAATGGAATATAAGCACAAACTAGCAAAAAATATAAAAACGGATTGTAAAAGCTTCTATAGGTATGTGAAAAGGAAAAGACTGGCGAAGGTAAATATAGGTCCTTTACGGTCAGAGACGGGAGAATTTATAATGGGGAATGAGGAAATGGCAGAGAAATTAAATAAATACTTTGTTTCTGTCTTCACGGAGGAAGACACAAAAAACCTCCCAGAAATACAAGAAAACCAAGGGTGTGGCAAGAATGAGGAACTTAATGAAATTATTATTGGTAAAAAAACAGTACTAGCAAAATTAATGGGACTAAAAGTCGATAAATCCCAAGGACCGGATGACCTACATCCTAGGGTTTTGAAAGAGGTGGCCATTGGAATAGTGGACACATTGGTTGTCATCTTCCAAAATTCTATAGATTCTGGAATGGTTCCTGCAGATTGGAGGATAGCAAATGTAACCCCACTATTTAAGAAAGGAGGGAGAGAGAAAACGGGGAACTACAGACCTGTTAACCTCACATCAGTAGTTGGAAAAATGCTGGAATCTATTTTAAAGGATGCAATAACTGGGCACTTAGAAACTAATAGTAAGATTGGGCAGAGTCAACATGGATTTATGAAAGGGAAATCCTGTTTAACAAACCTATTGGAGTTCTTTGAGGATGTAACTAGTGGAGTAGATAAAGGGGAACCGGTAGATGTGGTGTATTTGGATTTTCAGAAGGCCTTCGATAAGGTCCCACACAAGACATTGGTGAACAAAATTAGGGCACATGGAATTGGGGGTAATATACTGGCATGGACTGAGAATTGGTTAACAGACAGAAAACAAAGAGTAGGGATAAACGGGTCTTTTTCAGGATGACAGGCTGTGACTAGTGGGGTACCGCAAGGATCGGTGCTTGGGCCCCAGCTATTCACAATCTATATCCAATGATTTGGATGAGGGGGCTAAATGTAACATTTCCAAATTTGCTGATGATACAAAGCTAGGTGGCAGTGTCAGGTGTGAAGAGGATGTGAAGAGGCATCAAGGGGATCTCGACAGGCTCAGTGAGTGGGCGAGAACATGGCAGATGGAATATAATGTGGATAAATGTGAAGTTATCCACTTTGGTAGAAAAAACAGAAAGGCAGAGTATTTCCTAAATGGTGAAGGTTCACGAGATTGATTGCTGGGATAGCGGGACTGTCGTATGAGAAGAGATTGAGTAAACTAGGCCTGTATTCTCTTGAATTCAGAAGAATGAGAGGGGATCTCATTGAAGCATACAGAATTATTACAGGGCTTGATAGGGTGGATGCTGGGAGAATGTTTCCCTTGGCTGGGGTGTCTAGAACCAGGGGCCACCGCCTCAGGATAAAGGGTAGGCCATTCAGGACTGAGATGAGAAGAAATTTCTTCACACAGAGGGTGGTGAATCTTTGGAATTCTCTGCCCCAGAGGGCTGTGGAGGCTCAGTCATTGGGTATATTCAAAACAGAAGTCGATAGATTTCTGACTAGTAAGGGTATCAAGGAATATAGCGATAAGGCCGGTGAATGGAGTTGAGGCAGAAGATCAGTCATGATCTCATTAAATGGCAGAGCAGGCTTGAAGGGCCGAATGGCCTACTCCTGCTCCTATTTCTTATGTTCTTATGTTCTTAAGTGTGAGGTGATGCATTTTGGCAGAAGGAACAGGGAGAGGCAATATACACTTAATGGCACAGTTTTAAAGAATGTGCAGGGACAGAGGGTCCTGGGAGTTAATGTGCATAGGTCCCTGAAGGTGGCAGGACATATTGAGAGAGTGGTTAACAAAGTATATGGGATCTTGGGCTTCATAAATAGAGCTATTGAGTACAAAAGTAGAGACATTATGCTGAACCTTTATAAAGCGCTGGTTTGGCAACAACTGGAGTATTGCATCCAGTTCTAGTCACCACACTTTAGGAAGGATGTGAAGGCCCTTGAGAGGGTGCAGAGGAGATTTACCAGAATGGTTCCGGGGATGGGGGATCTTAGCTACAAGGACAGGTTGGAGAAGCTGGATTTGTTTTCATTAGAACAAAGGAGGTTGAGGGGTGATTTGATAGAGGTGTACAAGATTATGACGGGTTTGGATAGGCTAGACGGGGAAAGGCTGTTCCCACTAGTTGATGGTACAAGGACTAGGGGACAGAGATTTAAGGTTTTGGGCAAGAGATACAGGGGGGATGTGAGGAAAAACCTTTTTACGCAGCGAGTGGTGAGGACCTGGAATTCACTGCCGACGGAAGTGGTGGAAGCGGAGACACTCAATGCTTTCAAGGGGAGACTGGATAGGCACTTGAGGGAAATAAACTTGCAGGGCTACGGGGATAGAGTGGGGGAATGGGACTGACTGGATTGCTCTGCAGAGAGCCGGCACGGACTCGATGGGCCGAATGGCCTCCTTCTGTGCCGTTATGACTTTATGGGGGAAAAATTTGGTTGCTTTGCACCTCCCGTTAGCACCCTAGAGAGCGCTAATGGGGCGCAAAGCAACTAGCACCCGCGCGCGGCGATGTTTGTGCCGCTCGCGAAATTGACCAGACATTTTGCGGCGGCGCTAAACACTACCGCCACGATCTCCTGCGCCTGCAGATCGTGACGTCAATTGAGCGTGCAACACCCCGGTAGCGCCCCGTACCGGATATTGAGTGGCGTCCCCTGCCTTTCCACCTGCCGCTAGCAATGACAGGTTGAGGGGAACATTCTGCAGTCGGGAAGGGACTGGGAGAGCGCTATTTAAAGGCGACCACTTCCTGCCTTTTTCTGTCGGCGACATTTTTGCACCGCGCGTTCTGAGAGAGAGAGAGACTTCTGGAGAGATTCAACGCTGTGTGAAGGAGTTTTGGGTACTGAGCAGCACTTTGCAGGTTCATTTTGATTTAACCTTCCTTGCATCGATTTAGAAGAGACTATGGGGATTGCACTCTGAGCTCTTTCCCTGGGCCTCTCCATTGTTCTTTCCAGCAGGTTTGATGTACAGGTCTCTCCAGGCCGAGATTCAAGGCTGCAATGAGCAGGGTGTGGATGGAGAGCAAGATCAACCCTCCCCTTTAAGAACTGACCGGTGTGTCTGTGTTCCATTGCTGACTGACATCACATGAGCTTCGCCAGCACTCTGAGGTAGCGCCTTGCTCCTCTGAGTTAGCGCCTTAAGAGAGGTGTGTAATGCCTGATTTAGCGCTCCAGTCACCTCCAGGGGCGATAGAAGTCAAGTTTGCAGTCGGAGGCAATAATTTGCGCCAGGCACTAAACTTTGCGCCCGGCCGATAATTGCGCCCCAAATGGGGCGATACCGAATTTCTCCCCCTATGGCTCTATAACTGTGCAGACTATGGACTCCTTCATGGAAACTCCCAAACTGTACAGGTTATGATGCAAATTCTCAAATGACTCCAAGATATGCTGACATTGAACTAGAATATTTTTAAGAGGTCCTGTGAAGTCCAAATTCCTGGGCACAACAGCTGGAGGAGGCCACAAGCTGGGCCTCCGGATAGCAGGTTGCATCACCTGCAATTCCACCTGCCCTTTCTCCTCCTCACACGTGCTCAGTACTTCACTAAGTGATCCCTCCTGCAATTCACTAACAGACTGAATGAGAATCAATATATCCATCACCATGCTTGCCACTATGAGGGGGGGCAATGCTGGGTGCAGTGGGGCACTAAGTTGATGCTGCACAGTTGGCTCGGTTAACTACTCCTCAGGCTCCTGGAGGAGCAGAAGAACATACTTCATAATTCTTACAGTAATACACCACTTGAAACATAACTGCACATGGCAAGAACTTGTCATGTTACACTTAAATTCAGCAATGCGGGCCTGTGTGAGGGAATGAATGAGTCAGTGAGTAAATAAGGAGATAAGCAAAGGATACTATCCATGAGCTAAGAAGTGTCCTCTGAATGTGCCTCCCTCACCCTCTGAATGTACCTCCCTCACTCTCCGAATGTACCTCCCTCACACCCTCCGAATATACCTCCCTCACACCCTCCGAATATACCTCCCTCACACCCTCCGAATATACCTCCCTCACACCCTCCGAATGTACCTCCCTCACACCCTCCGAATGTACCTCCCTCACCCTCCGAATGTACCTCCCTCACACCCTCCAAATATACCTCCCTCACCCTCCGAATGTACCTCCCTCACCCTCCGAATGTATCTCCCTCACCCTCAGAATGTACCTCCCTCACCCTCCGAATGTACCTCCCTCACACCCTCCGAATGTACCTCCCACACCCTCCGAATGTATTTCCCTCACCCTCAGAATGTACCTCCCTCACCCTCCGAATGTACCTCCCTCACACCCTCTGAATGTAACCCCTCACACCCTCCGAATGTACCCCCCACACCCTCCGAATGTACCTCCCTCACCCTCCGAATGTACCTCCCTCACACCCTCCAAATGTACCTCCCTCACACCTTCCGAATGTACCTCCCTCACCCTCCGAATGTACCTCCCTCACACCCTCCGAATGTACCTCCCTCACCCTCTGAATGTACCTCCCTCACCCTCCAAATGTACCTCCCTCACACCCTCCGAATGTACCTCCCTCACCCTCCAAATGTACCTCCTCACACCCTCCGAATGTACCTCCCTCACCCTTCGAATGTACCTCCCTCACACCCTCCGAATGTACCTCCCTCACATCCTCCAAATGCACCTCCCTCACCCTCCGAATGTACCTCCCTCACACGCTCCGAATGTACCTCCCTCACCCTCCGAATGTACCTCCCTCACACCCTCCGAATGTACCTCCCTCACACCCTCCGAATGTACCTCCCTCACCCTCCGAATGTACCTCCCTCACACCCTCCGAATGTACCTCCCTCACATCCTCTGAATGTACCTCCCTCACACCCTCCGAATGTACCTCCCTCACCCTCTGAATGTACCTCCCTCACCCTCCGAATATACCTCCCTCACACCCTCCGAATGTACCTCCCTCACACCCTCCGAATGTACCTCCCTCACCCTCCGACTGTACCTCCCTCACACCCTCCGAATGTACCTCCCTCACACCCTCCGAATGTACCTCCCTCACCCTCCGAATGTACCTCCCTCACACCCTCCGAATGTACCTCCCTCACACCCTCCGAATGTACCTCCCTCACCCTCCGAATGTACCTCCCTCACACCCTCCGAATGTACCCCCCTCACACCCTCCGAATGTACCTCCCTCTCACCCTCCGAATGTACCTCCCTCACCCTCCGAATGTACCTCCCTCACCCTCCGAATGTACCTCCCTCACACTGTCCGAATGTACCTCCCTCACCCTCCGAATGTACCTCCCTCACACCCTCCGAATGTACCTCCCTCACCCTCCGAATGTACCTCCCTCACACTGTCCGAATGTACCTCCCTCACCCTCTGAATATACCTCCCTCACCCTCCGAATGTACCTCCCTCACCCTCCGAATGTACCTCCCTCACACCCTCCGAATGTACCTCCCTCACCCTCCGAATGTACCTCCCTCACACCCTCCGAATGTACCTCCCTCACCCTCCGAATGTACCCCCCTCACACCCTCCGAATGTACCTCCCTCACCCTCCGAATGTACCTCCCTCACACCCTCCGAATGTACCTCCCTCACATCCTCCAAATGTACCTCCCTCACCCTCCGAATGTACCTTCCTCACCCTCCAAATGTACCCCCCTCACCCTCCGAATGTACCTCCCTCACCCTTCGAATGTACCTCCCTCACCCTTCGAATGTACCTCCCTCACCCTCTGAATGTACCTCCCTCACCCTCCGAATGTACCTCCCTCACCCTCCGAATGGCGGTAATATGTTAGCATGGATAGAGGATTGGCTAACTAACAGAAAACAGAGAGTCAGGATAAATGGGTCATTTTCCGGTTGGCAAACGGTAACAAGTGGGGTGCCGCAGAGATCAATGCTGGGGCCTCAACTGTTTACAATCTATATTAATAACTTGGATGAAGGGACCGAGTGCACTGTAGCCAAGTTTGCAGATGATACAAAGATGGGTGGGAAAGTAAGTTGTGAAGAGGACACAAAGAATCTGCAAAGGGATATAGGCAGGCTAAGTGAGTGGGCAAACATTTGGCAGATGGAGTATAATGTGGGAAAGTGTGAGGTTATCCACTTTGGTAAGAAAAATAAAAAAGCAAATTATTATTTCAATGGAGAGAGATTACAAAATGCTGCAGTACAGAGGGACCTGGGGGTCCTTGTGCATAAAACACAAAAAGTTAGCACGCAGGTACAGCAAGTAATCAGGAAGGCAAATGGAATGTTGGCCTTTATTGCAAGGGGGTTGGAGTATAAAAGCAGGGAAGTCCTGCTACAACTGTACAGGGTATTGGTGAGACCACACCTGGAGTACTGCGTACAGTTTTGGTCTCCTTATTTAAGGAGGGATATACTTGCATTGGAGGCAGTTCAGAGAAGGTTCACGAGGTTGATTCCTGAGATGAAAGTGTTGACTTATGAAGAAAGGTTGAGCAGGTTGGGCCTATACTCATTGGAGTTTAGAAGAATGAGAGGTGATCTTATTGAAACATATAAGACACTGAGGGGGCTCGACAAGGTAGATGCAGAGATGTTTCCCCTCGTGGGGGAATCTAGAACTAGGGGGCATAGTTTCAGAATAAGAGGTCGCCCATTTAAAACTGAGATGAGGAGGAATTTCTTCTCAGAGGGTCGTGAATCTGTGGAAGTCTCTACCCCAGAGAGCTGCGGAGGCTGGGTCATTAAATATAGTTAAGGTGGAGATAGACAGATTTTTGAACAATAAGGGAGTGATGGGTTATGGGGAGCGGGCAGGGAAATGGAGCTGAGCCCTAGATCAGATCAGCCATGATCTCATTAAATAGGCTTGAGGGGCCAAATGGCCGACTCCCGCTCCTATTTCTTATGTTCTTCTGAATTTACCTCCCTCACACCCTCCGAATTTACCTCCCTCACACCCTCTATTATCTCAATGTCCCTCTCCTCATAATGAGTCAAATGTCACAGCTTTAGTGGCCACCCCCCTTCCTGCCTACAAGCCAAGTATTGCCTTTTGCTGCAAGCAGATATGAAAGGAACATCTGTAAGAAAGGGACTGTAAAAGAATATTAGTTCTAACAAAGTACCTAGGAATCATCTGCTGGCTGCTTGATACTTGACCCATTTAATGGCCAACACCAACACTGCTATGATATGGCAACATGCCCACCAAAACACAAGAAAATCAACATGGCTGTACACTTACAGATGGGTAGTTGGCAAAGTTTCTTGCATTCTCTCTTTGTGATGCTGGACCAGTGATGAGCAATAAAGTTTGGCAAGATAGCCTACGATAATGTCGTCACGTTTGCGCACTTATCTTCACAACCTTGAGTAAGCCACAACACTTCTTCCTCACCTGTGCCCATGTTTAGGTCATTGGTGAAACTGCATTGCCGCATTCTGTCACTCTCATTCATGCTGTTCTAAATAGGCTGGCAGACATCCTGTAGCAGGACCTTCAGTACCTGATCACTGAATGGGGCTGTCCATTTACCAGTTACCTCTTTTAGTTCTCGCTGAAATGCAGCTTTACGGACAAGTAACGTCCCTTTAAGGACTGTTGGCGCTGAAAATCTCACACCCCGTCCTAACCCCAACTTCAGAACATTACCAGTGGATCATGCACGGCACACTGGGAGTGTTGTCAAAATATGGCATTGAGTTGATCTCATCTCATCGGGTGAGATTAGCTCAGTGGCACATGCAGCATCTGAGGAGCAGCACTCCTTGTGGTGGTGCATGAGGGCCACATTATTGGTCCTGTAGACTTCCTTATGATTAAAATTGTGACCAAACTCCCTGTTCATTAGAAGTTTTTTTTTACTTTTCACAGCAATTTAGAAATTATCAGGAGAGATTGAGCAAGCTAAGCAGGGTGGAGTCAGGTTGGCAATAGAAGTTTAATATTCAGTGGCCACCAGCACAACGTTAACAAGAATTTTTAAAAAGCCAATATTAGAAATCTGAAGTGACAAGCAGAAAGTTGTGGACATGCACAGCGAATTTATCTGAAGGACAAAAATCAGTGAATGTCTTGACTATGAGTCTTGATTTGGTGATTAACATTAGCCTATGCTCTGCTGTTGGAGCATGAAATGTTGTGCCAGAGGGAATAGTTAAAGAGACCACTGCATCTTTTAAAGGAAATGTGGGTAAATATTTGGAGTACAGAAAGATACAGGGCCGTGGGGAGGGAGCAGGGCGGTGGGATTAGTTTTGGATTACTCTAGCGAAGAGCTGGCACAGACACAATGGGCCTAATGGTTACCTTCTGTGCTGTAAACGTCTATGGTTCGTTGGCCGTTAGATACTCATCACTATGCTGCCACCATTTCAAAAACTTCATATTCTGTTGAGTCAAAAAAAACTGAGCAAAAAAGCTTGATTTACCCCAAATGCTCTAAATTTACAGGCGTTCTCCCGATCTCCTGTCCTAACTACAGCAGAAGATTAGCAGAGACCCTGGAGAAACGGCTTAAACAACTGCCAGCACAGCTTCTCCGGGGTTTTCACTGAAGTGACAGCGGGAGATCGGGAAACAGCCCATTGATATTCTACTCCATGACATTTATAATGGGAAACAGGACCAAAATCATCTTTTTTTTCTGATTCAACTCCTAGAAATAAGATATCACTGCTGAGATTTTGCTGTAGTTTTTAGAAAATTTCTGTGCTTTGTAGTTTTTTTCCCCGCTTATAGGGAAATTCTGGGTTTGAAAAACAACAAAATCTACAGTAGTTTTATACTGCAAAAGGCCCACGCTACTGATACCGGGGCTTAGAGGGTTAAATTATGAGGGCAGGTTGCATAAACTTGGCTTGTATTCCCTTGAGTATGGTATATTGAGGGGTGATCTGATTAAGGTCGATAACCAGGGTATCAGGTCTCTCTGGATGTAGAAAATCTTGGGTATTTTACTTTCAGGTTGCAGCCGGCTGCGAAAGACCCGCACATCTGGGGCTGAAGCCACTAGTACGGGTCTGTGTGCAACATAAAAACAGCAGTAGATTTTACATCACAGAACACTCAGGCACCATAATTAATTAATTTAGTTACATTAGCTACTGAGGAAAACCAACTCCAAAGTGCATGCTTTCCACTCAACAACAGAGGTCATTGACTGCTTTGAGATCTTTAAACAGCCTATTGCCACCAGTGAATTATAATGATGTACTAATTGCAATCCCTGGCTAAAGCACATGACAATAAATCTCACCAAAAGGATGGCATTCTAAATTAGATTTTGAAGCTAGTGATTAAATACAAGAAATAAAAACAGAAAATTCAAGAAACACTCAGCAGGCCAAATAGCATCTGTGGTGAGAGAAACAAAGTTAACGTTTCAGGTCAATGACCTTTCATCAGAACTGGAAGATGTTAGAGAGAAACAAATTTAAGCAAGTACAGAGTCAGGGAAAAGGTGGGCAGGGAAAAAAATGGAAAGATCTGTGATTGGGTGGAAGGAAGGAGTGATTAAATGGCAAAAAGGATGATGGTGCAAGGCAAAAGGGAGTGATCATGAGACGAGTAAAGAAGCAAGCGTCTTTGTCTGATTTCTATGCTCACTTGAGTGTGTGAATTTTTTTTTTACCCTTCCATAAGTACAAAAATAGAAAATGCTTGAAACACTTATCAGGTCAGTCAGCATCTGTGGAGAGGAACATAGGAACAGGAGGAGGCCAATCAGCCCCTCTGGCCTGTTCTGTCATTCAATCAGATCATGGCTGATCTGTATCTTAACTCCATCTACCCTCCTTGGTTCCATAACCTTACCTAACAAAAATCTATCAATCTCAGTTTTTAAATTTTCAATTGACCTAGCCTCAACAGCTTTTTGGGGAAGAGAGTTCCAGGTTTCAAGAGAACAGATAAGTTAATAGTTCAGGCATAAACCTTCATCAGAATTGGGAAAAAAAATAAAGGATGAACAGCATTTTTTTTAAAAACAGAACAAAAGGAGGGGGGCAAACACGTATACAGATGAGTGAGAAGTAGAAGACTTGTAATATGCTTAAACGGTTAAATGGCGGAAATAATATTAACAAGTGTTTGGGAAGGGGACCTTTGTCAGAACAGCGTGCTGGTGGGCAGTCTGCAACCTTGGTATCAGCCTCAAACTGCCAGCTTTACTGTTTCCATTTCAGACTTTCCATACCCACATCACTTCAGCTATTCACACGTTCTCTGTGTCTCTCTTAAGTGACTAATTTCTTTTATGTTTCTCGCTAATATTTCATGCTAATATCACTCTCAATCCCCCCCAACACCTCAAATTAAAAATTCTACTCCTTGTCTTTAAATTCCGCCATGGCCTTGCTTCTCCCTATCTCTGCAACCTACAAACCCCCTCCATTCCTCTGACTCCCTCCTGCCTTCGCCCCATCATTGGTGGCCTTGCGTTCAGCCACCAAGATCCCTCTGTCGCTCCACTTGCCTTCCTCCTTTAAGACTCTTCTTAAATCCCACCTCTTTGGTCACTATGTCTAATCTCACCTTTTTTGGCTCAGTGTCTGTTTTCCTCATATCTCTGTGAAGCACCTTTGGAAATGTCTCTATTAAAATGCTTTATAAATGTTAGTTGTCATTTAAATGGATTTGGGCAGCATTAACATCAGACTACAGCACCACCTAGAGGGTGCTAGAGGTCTTGCTCTCAAAACATGTGGAAATATAAGTAATCCAGCCCTCCTGTGCTCCCAGTACTCACAGGTTAGCGACAGGCCTACAGAATTGTAGCACTGATTCTTTGACCTGTGCTTCCTCTGTGTGCAGCTCCCCGCAGGATCATAAAATAATTTTAATTCTTCTTTTATAAATTGTATTCAGATTTTCATTTTGTTTCCACTTGGACTATCCAAAAGTGTTCCATATTGTAAGATTTGCAAAATTTCTACATTTCCCCGAAGGCTGTTATTAATAAACGGGACCCTGCGTGGACTGTTTAAAATCAAGAAGGGTACCCAAAATGGCGTCCGTGCCTCGTGGCAGCAAGCCTGTGAGATTTTAAAATGGACTCTGCAACGCAGACAGCTTGGAGACATCGAAACCAAGCTGCAGGCTTCTGTGAAGAGAGACTTTGTATTTTGGAACCAGACAGGACTCTGAATTATGCATTAGACTGAATTGGAGGCAAATCTAAATTCAGTTTAGGCCTATAGTTAAGGCCATCTAGCAGTCTGCATATATTATCGGAAACAGATTAACCGAGCCATCGAGGCCGGACAAGGCCCATCAAGGAACTTTCAGGACAATACAAGTCAATTATCGGGCCGGTAGATGCGATTACCGGCCATCCAAAACCAGTTAATATGGATTGCTACCATTATTTAAAATAGCCCACCAAGATTAAAACAAACAACTAACCTGATTTGGCACGCAGATAAGGGTTTTCGATGAAGGTATAATTGAAGGCCCCCTCGGGTAGCAAGGAGTTCGGTTCGGTGAAGTTCAAGTTTCAAGTCGAGTGTTCGTGTTCGGTGTTGGTTGGTGTGCTGGTGCTGCTCTTCGGCCCCTTGCCCTCGTGGCTGCCGCTCTTCCCCTGTCCCGTGCTTACCCCCTGGCCTTTGCCCGTGCCCTTTTCCCACACCATCTGGAACTAGCCCCGGCACCGGGTCGGGCGGACACGGACAATTCAGGCCAGGCCAGGCGGGACACGACGAGGGGAGGAGGGAAGACCACCGGAGGGAAGGCCACCCAGCCTCGGCCGACCTTCGAATAACTGCACACCAACTCAATCTGGCAGCTGTCGACGAAGAATCATCCCTGCAAGGTAAAGTACCCGAACAGAGACTTTAACTTTGGGGTACTCGAACCTGGACAACGCCCTTGCAGCGCCTGGAGGCCACGTGACGACGGCAGGCTCCAGAGAGCACCAAGAGCGAACCCCGAACCCAACCGCTGTTTTGAGTCTAACAAACCTTTTGATTGGTGAGCATGAAGTTCTGACCCCTCATAGCTTAATCTAGTTGGGTATAGGGGGTGGGATAAGGATAAGGGGTTTGTTAAGATAGTTGTTTTCCCTCGATGTGCCCTGTGTTCCTCATTCCCTGCATAAGTATAGTTATTATTATTATTACTCTTTTGTATTTTTGCCTGTAGAAGTGTACACTAGTAATTTTTCCCATAAGATTGTATCAAGTTTTCCTCTTCAATAAAATCTTGGTTTTTGTTTACATCCAACCACCTGTCTACTCGAGTCTTCTCTGTACCGCCGCCTTGTACCTAAGTCCGGTGTCTAGAACCCAGGGGCGTGGGAGCGATTCGAACCGCTCACAAAACAGTCAGGGGCATAACTGACTGGGCGTACGTACGCGCCAAACACCACCACACAGGCCACCCCCTACATATAATACACGGCTGTGACAATAGTAACGCTATGACTGACTGGGACCATGTTGTAAGCTCTAGTCTATAGGCAGAACTGTTCTTCTGAAAAATTCTTTAGGAATAGTAGGATAAACCATGTTAACGTGTGGCTGGAGAAATGGTGCAGGAGGGAGGACCTCAGATTCCTGGGACATTGGGACCAGTTCTGGGTCAGAAGGGACCTGTTCTAGGTGGACAGGTTGCACCTCGACAGAGCTGGGATCAATGAGCTCACAGGAAGCTTAATTAGTACTGTGGGGGAGGATTTAAACTAATTTGGCGGGGGGGCGGTGGGCATCAGTATGAAACATTGGAGAGGAGAAACAAGGTACACAGAGGGCTGGGAGAGGCAAATAGCACTAGAGTAAAGAATAGTTCCGAAATAGGAGATATCAGACAGGGGGCAAATGCGAAGCAGTCTAAGATGGGTTTGGAGTGCATGTACGTAAATGCATGGAACATGGTGAATAATGTTGATGAGCTGCAGGCACATGTCACCACATGGGACTATGAAATAGTAGCAATAACAGAGATTCGTCTCAAAGAAGGGAAGGGGCAAAGTGGAACAGTGATCATAATATCATCAGGTTTAGAATAGTTATGGAAAAGGATAAAGTACAATCAAGTCTAAAAATACTTAACTGAAGGAGGGTTAACTTCAGTGGGTTGAAAAGTGAACTGGCCCAGATGGATTGGAAACAAAAATTGGTAGGCAAAACAGTAACTGAACAATGGGAGGCCTTCAAACAAAAAACTTTTTTTCTTCCTTTCTGATGTCAAGGATCGCAAGCTTCAGCAACTCGTGGACACCAACGCCCCTCCGGAACCTTCTTCTCCTTCACTTTCCTCTGACCCCCCTTCTCCCAATCTCACCCCCTGCCGCGTCTTCACCATCCCCTCTGACCTTCCCCTCTCTGACCCCGAACGATCAGTCCTCAGCAAAGGCCTGAGCTTCATCCCCTTACGCCCCCACCTCAATGAATTTCGAGCCCGGCACGATGTTGAGCTCTTTTTCCGCCGCCTTCGTCTCCATGCCCACTTCTCTGGCCAGGAGTCTTCCCCCCGCACGGCTGACCCTTTCTCCCGCTTTCAGAATTCCCGTTCTACCTGGACCCCTCCCCCTGGCCTCTTACCCTCTCTAGATCTTTTCATTGCTAACTGCCGCCGTGACATCGGCCGTCTCAATTTCTCTGCTCCCCTCACTCACTCCAACCTACCTCCCTCTGAACTTGCAGCACTCCATTCTCTTAGATCCAACCCTGACATTGTCATTAAACAAGGGTGGTGCTGTTGTTGTTTGGCGCACCGACCTCTACCTAGCGGAAGCTGAACGGCAACTCTCCGACACCTCCTCCTACCTCCACCTGGACCATGACCCCACTACCGAACATCAAACCACCATTTCCAAGACTGTCACTGACCTCATCTCCTCTGGCGATCATCCCCTCGCGGCCACCAACCTCATAGTTCCCCAACCCCGCACAGCCTGCTTCTACCTCCTTCCCAAGATCCACAAACAGGACTGCCCTGGTAGACCCATCGTTTCAGCCTTTTCTTGCCCCACGGAACTTATCTTTTCTCCCCTTGTCCAGTCTCTTCCCACCTACATCCGCGACTCTTCGGACGCCCTCCGCCACTTTAACAGTTTCCAGTTTCCTGGCCCCAACCGCCTCCTTTTCACCATGGACGTACAATCCCTCTACACCTCCATCCCCCACCAGGATGGCCTGAAGGCGCTCCGCTTCTTTCTTGAACACAAGTCCGACCAGTCCCCATCCACCACTACCCTCCTCCGCCTGGCTGAACTTGTTCTCACATTGACCAACTTCTCCTTTGACTCCACTCATTTCCTCCAATTCAAAGGTGTTGCTATGGGTACCCGCATGGGTCCTAGCTATGCCTGCCTTTTCGTGGGATATGTGGAACACTCTTTATTCCAGTCCTGCTCAGGTCCCCTCCCTCACCTCTTCTTCCGGTACATTGACAGTATTGGTGCCGTTTCCTGCTCTCGCCCTGAACTAGACAATTTCATTCACTTTGCCTCCAATTTCCACCCTTCCCTCACCTTCACATGGTCCATCTCTGACTCTTCCCTTCGCTTCCTCGACTTCTCCGTCTCCATCTCTGGGGATAGGTTATTGACCAACATTTACTACAAGCCCACTGACTCCCACAGCTACCTGGACTACACTTCCTCCCACCCCGCCTCCTGTAAGGACTTTATTCCATTCTCCCAGTTTCTCCGTCTCCGCCGCATCTGCTCCGACGATGCCACCTTCCACACCAGTGCTTCCGACATGTCTTCCTTTTTCCTCAACCGAGGATTCCCCTCTACTGTGGTTGACACAGCCCTCGACCGTGTCCGTTCTATCTCCTGCACTTCTGCCCTCACCCCTGCCCCTCCCTCCCGGAACCACAATAGGGTTCCCCTTGTCCTCACCTTTCACCCCACCAGCCTCCACATTCAACGGATCATCCTCCGCCATTTCCGCCACCTCCAACGTGATCCCACCACCAAACGCATCTTCCCCTCCCCTCCCCTTTCAGCATTCTGTAGGGACCGCTCCCTCCGAGACACCCTAGTCCACTCCTCTATCACGACCAGCGCCCCTTCCCCTTCACCCAGCACCTTCCCGTGCAAGCGCAGGAGATGCAACACCTGCCCTTATACCTCCCCCTTCCCACTGTCCAGGGCCCCAAACACCCCTTCCAGGTGAAACAGTGATTTACTTGTACTTCTTGCAATCTAGTATACTGTATTCGCTGCTCAGGATGTGGTCTCCTCTACATTGGGGAGACCAAACGCAGATTGGGTGACCGCTTTGCGGAACACCTCCGTTCAGTCCGTAAGGGGGACCCCGAGCTTCCGGTCGCCTGTCACTTTCATTCACCGCCCCATTCCCACTCAGACCTCACTGTACTCGGGCTCTTGCATTGTTCCACGGAAGCTCAACGTAAACTCGAGGAACAGCACCTCATCTTCCAATTAGGCATTTTACAGCCTTCCGGACTCAACATCGAGTTCAACAATTTCAGATCATAACCTCGGCCCCCATTACATTTTTGCTTATATTTTATCCACCCCTTTGTTTTGGCCCTTCCCCCCCCCCTTTTTTTCCTCTCTCCCACATGGCAGCTGTCTCTCATTCTGCCAGAACATTTCACACCTAATCTAGAGCCGTCTTTTGTCTCCACTAGTCCGATCACCATCTCGTCTCGTTTTGAATACCTCTTAATGTCTCTTCACTTCTTTTGTTCTCTCCCAGCCCTGTCTTTCGATCTATTTCATTTCCTTTCCAGTTTTGAAAAAGGGTTAGACCCGAAACGTCGACTCTATTTTCTCTCCACGGATGTTGCCTGGCCTGCTGAGTTTTTCCAGCATTTTCTGTTGTTATTTCGGATTTCCAGCATCTGCAGTATTATGCTATCGTAGATGGTTCGTGTACAGAGTAGACACATTCCCACAAGGGGGAAATGAAGGGCATCCAAAGCTAGAATCCCTTGGATGACTAATGGTATAGACGTTAACATGAAACAGAAAAAAGAGGCTTATGACAATTGTAAGGTTCATAATTCAGTAGAGAACCAAGCTAAATATAGAAAGTACAGAGGAGATCTAAAAAGGGAATAAGAGGGGCAAAGGGAAGGTATGAGAATGTGATGAAATAACTCTGTGTTCTGGCATTTGTATTGTCTGTTGTTGTTGTACTTGCTAATGTCTGGAATGTTCTACAGATGTAACCACTAATGCTCCTCCCTAGCCCCGCCCCTCTGGATCCTCCGGATTGGTGTGAGTCTTACTCATAAGGGCTGGGTCGGTGATGAATGATGGCTGCCCTGTGTTAACTCGATGCCATGTTCTTACTTAATAAAAGCCTTTAGTTTTAAGCTTTAACCTCTTGGATTCAGGCAGTTATTTGGCATATCAATTTGATTAAGTAACAACTTTTAGAAGATGGATCGATTTTTGAAACCAGAGCGTCTGGATAGCGATCCCCATTCGGCAGATGCGTCGAAGAAATTTACGCATTGGCTTCGATGTTTTGAACACTTCATTGCATCGATTGATCCGACGGTTAACAAGTTGGGTCTTCTAACCAACTTGGTAAGTCATCAAACTTACTCTATAATTGAAGATATTACTACATATGAAGAGGCCCTCGCAGCTCTTAAGGCCCAGTACCTTAAGTCAGTTAATGAAGTAAACGCCAGGTATCTTTTGTCTACTCGCAGGCAATTACCCGAGGACTCCCTGGACGATTTCCTGCAGGACCTTAAGGCTTTGGCTAAGGATTGCAACTACAAGGCTGACTCTGCCATATTGTATCAGGAAGAAGCCAGTATGCGTACATTCTTTCATATCTGGCCTCCGATCTAATTATATTAGACAGAGACGCCTCGAGAATGACTTGTTAGTTTTAAAAACGGTCGTCGCTACTGCTCAATCGTTAGATGTAGCCCAGAAGAATTTAGAAATGTATGCATCAGCCCATGCGACTCTCTCAGCCTCGTGTGTTCCGAGTATGGAAGCATCCATAACACCAATGGAGCCTCCACTTAATCCTATTGTTGCGGCTGTACCCCATGGGTCTAAGTGTTATTTTTGTGGCCAATCTAAACACCCCAGGCAAAGATGCCCAGCCAGAGAGGCTACCTGTTTTAAATGTAAGAAACGGGGACATTTTAGTAAAGTGTGTAAGGGTAATCCTGTACCCGATGTCTTCTCTGCTGCCGCCTATCGTTTTACTCTAGCCTCGGCTACGGTTGACCAGACCATACCGTGTTCCTTGTCGAAATCTATGATGGACATCAAGATTAATGGTCGTCCTACTGGGTGTTTGATAAACTGTGGCAGTACTGAAAGTTTTATACACCCCAACCTTGTTAACTCCTGTTCATTGAAGGTGTATCCTACTCGAAGTGAAATTGTGATGGCGTCCAAGTCCCTTACTTCGGAGGTAACTGGATATTGTAAAGTCACATTGACCGTTAAGGATACGGAGTATAAGGATTTTAAACTCCTCATATTACCTCAGTTGTGTGTGAACTTAATTTTAGGCTTGGACTTCCAGTGTCAGCATGAGAGAGTTACCCTTAAGTATGGTGGATCTCAGCCTCCACTCACAGTCTACGGCCTTTCTACTTTAAAAGTAAGTCCGCCTTCTTTGTTCGTGAACCTTGCTCCTAATTGTAGACCTATAGCGACTAAGAGTCGACGGTATAGTTCAGAAGATAAAACATTTATAAAAGAGGAAGTGGAAAGGCTTCAACGGGAGGGAATCATGAACACAGTAATAGCCCGTGGCATGCCCAGGTGGTGGTGGTTAAAACTAATGAAAAGACTTGTGGTCGATTATAGCCAGACTATAAACTTGTATACCCAATTAGACGCCTCTCCTTTGCCTCGTATTTCTGAGATGGTGAACCAGATAGCTCAGTACCGCGTGTTCTCCACCATTGATTTAAAGTCTACCCTCCATCAACTCCCCATCAAAATAGAAGACCGACCTTATACGGCCTTCGAAGCTAATGGGCGCCTGTACCAATTCCTTAGGGTGCCCTTTGGAGTGACGAATGGGGTATCCGTCTTCCAACGGGAGATGGATCGTATGGTGGATGAATACACGTTGGAAGCAACATTCCCATACCTGGACAATGTTACTATCTGTGGGCGCGACCAACGGGAGCATGATCAAAATCTCGCGAAATTCCTAGAGACTGCAAAGAGGTTAAACCTGACCTACAACGAAAACAAGTGTACCTTCAATACTACACATTTGTGTATTCTTGGTTGCGTTGTGGAGAATGGTGTAATCGGGCCAGATCCTGAAAGATTACGCCCACTTAAGGAATTACCTTTACCTCACACTGTAAAAGCTTAAAGAAGGTGTCTGGGATTCTTCTCGTACTATGCCCAGTGGGTGGCTAGCTACTCAGATAAAGTCCGACCTCTTATTAAGTCGACGTCTTTTCCACTATCGGCGGAAGCTCAGGAGGCTTTCATTAATATCAAACGGGACATTGAGAAGGCAGTGGTATGTGCCGTGGATGAGAAGATCCCTTTTCAAGTGGAAAGTGATGCATCTGATTTTGCGTTGGCAGCAACTCTTAACCAAGCTGGTAGACCAGTAGCTTTCTTCTCTCGTACATTGCAAGGACCAGAAGTTCGACATTCTTCAGTGGAAAAGGAGGCACAGGCGATTATCGAAGCAGTCAGGTATTGGAGACATTATCTCGCTGGCCAACGTTTTACGCTTATTATGGACCAGCGATCTGTGGCCTTTATGTTCAATACTAAGCAGAGAGGCAAGATCAAAAATGATAAGATTTTAAGATGGCGAATAGAACTGTCAACATATGACTATGATATTCAGTACAGGCCTGGAGTATTCAATGAGCCATCGGATGCTTTGTCACGAGGAGTATGTGCTAGTCTAGGTACAGATAAGCTTCAAAATCTCCACGACGCACTCTGCCACCCTGGGGTTACCAGAATGAACCACTTCATTAAGTCCCACAATCTACCCTACTCTATTGAGGAGGTCCGGACAATGACCAGAACCTGTCGTGTTTGTGCTGAATGCAAACCCCGCTTCTAAAAGCCGTCCGAGCCAGCTCATCTTATTAAAGCAACTCGACCATTTGAGCGTTTGAGTCTCGATTTTAAAGGTCCCCTTCCATCGCGCGACCGTAATGTCTATTTTCTTATTATAGATGAGTACTCTCGGTTCCCTTTTGTTATCCCCTGTCCAGATGTGACCAGTGCTGTTGTAATTAAATGCCTCTGCCAACTGTTTTCCTTGTTTGGCATGCCTAACTATATACATAGTGATAGGGGTTCTTCCTTTGAGCGAAGAATTGCGACAGTTTTTGCTATCGAAAGGGATTGCAACGAGTAGAACTACCAGCTATAACCCTCGTGGTAATGGGCAGGTCGAGAAAGAAAATGCGACAGTGTGGAAGGCTATCGTACTGTCTCTGAAGTCGCGAGGCCTGCCGACCTCTCGCTGGCAGGATGTCCTGCCAGACGTGCTGCATTCCAAAAGGTCTCTTTTGTGTACAGCGACGAATGCCACTCCTCATGAAAGGATGTTTAGCTTTCCAAGAAAAGCTACTAATGGAGTATCGTTAACCACATGGTTGACGACCACGGGCCCTGTGCTGTTGCGCAGACATGTGAGAGGCCACAAGACTGATCCACTGGTGGAGGAAGTACAACTCCTCCATGCTAATCCCCAGTATGCGTACATTCAATATCCGGATGGGCGAGAGGATATGGTGTCTATTAAAGATCTTGCACCTGCTGGAGCTCGAAAAGAGTTCGACTCTGAGAGTAGAGTTTTCAATCATGGTATTGGACCTTCAGAGACACAAATCCTCAGTGTGGAAAACACTGATGATTCTGGGAATTCAAATGAACCGGAGTTAGTACTCCGGGAGGAGCCTCAGCAAGAGTTACGTCGTTCCCAGAGGACTATCAGACCTCCTGACAGACTGAATCTATAGCAGGGGGTGAATGTGATGAAATTACTCTGTGTTCTGGCATTTGTATTGTCTGTTGTTGTTGTACTTGCTAATGTCTGGAATGTTCTACAGATGTAACCACTAATGCTCCTCCCTAGCCCCGCCCCTCTGGATCCTCCGGATTGGTGTGAGTCTTACTCATAAGGGCTGGGTCGTGATGAATGATGGCTGCCCTGTGTTAACTCAATGCCATGTTCTTACCTAATAAAAGCCTTTAGTTTTAAGCTTTAACCTCTTAGATTCAGGCAGTTATTTGGCACATCAGAGAATAGATTAGCAACTAACATAAAAGGGAACCCAAAAGTCTTTTATAAACACAAAAATAGTAAAAGGGTAGTCAAAGGAAGGGTGGGGCCAATTAGTAACCAAAAAGGAGATCTTCTTGTGCAGGCAGAGGGCAGGGCTGAGGTATTAAATGAGTACTTTGCAACTGTCTTCGCTTAAAAGACTGGCAGTCCTCAAAGTAGAAAAGTCACCCGGTCCGGATGGGATGATCCTAGGTTACTGAGGGAAGGGCAGAAATTTCAGCGGCTCTGGCCACTACCTTCCAATCCTCCTTGGATATTGGGGTGGTGCCAGAGGACTGGAGGATTGCTGATATTACACGCCTGTTTAAAAAAGGGGAGAGGGATAAACCCGGCAGCTACAGGCCAGTCAGCCTAATAACGGTGGTGGGGGAACTTTCAGAGACAAAATTAACCGGCACTTGGAAAAGTATGGGCTAATAAATGAAAGTCAGCACGGATTTGTTAAAAGCAAATTGTGTTTGACTAACTTGATTGAGTTCATGATGAAGTAATGGAGAGGGTTGATGAGGGCAGTGCGGTTCATGTTGTGTATATGGAATTTCAACAGGCGTTTAATAAAGTACCACATAATAGACTTGTTAACAAAATTAAAGCCCATGGGATTAAAGGGACAGTTGCAGCATGGATACAAAATTGGCTATGGGACGGAAAGCAGAGTAGTGGTGAACGGTTGTTTTTCCAGACTAGAGGGAAGAATACAGTGGTGTTCCCCAGGGATCAGTATTAGGACCACTGCTCTTTTTGATATATATTAATGACCTGGACTTGGGTATACAGGGCATAATTTAAAAGTTTGCAAATGATACAAAACTCGGAAATGTAGTAAACAATGAGGCAGACAGTAACAGACTTCAGGAGGGCATAGACAGACTGGTGAAATGGGCAGACACATGGTAGATGAAATTTAACACAGAGAAGTGTGAAGTGATACATTCTGGTAGGAAGAATGAAGAGACTGGAGAAGCTGGGTTGTTCTCCTTAGAGCAGAGAAGGTTAATAGAGGTGTTCAAGATCATGAATGGTTTTGATAGAGTAAATAAGTAACTGTTTCCAGTGGCAGAAGGGTCAGTAACCCGAGGACACAGATTAAGGTGTTTGTCAAAAGAACCAGAGGCAACATGTGGAAACATTATTTTACACAGCGAGTTGTTGTGATCTGGAATGCGCTGCCTGAAAGGGCGGTGGAAGCAGATTCAATAGTAACATTCAAAAGGGAATTGGATAAATACTGGAAGGAAAAAAAATTGCAGGGCTGTGGGGAAAGAGCAGGGGTTTGGGATTAATTGGAACGCTCTGCCAAAGAGTCGGCACAGGTACGATGGGCCGAATGGCCTTCTGCGCTGTATCATTCGATGATTCTGTCTATCGTATTGCCAACTCTGGTTGAACATATTCCTGCAGGTTTCATCACATGACCTCCCATCTCCTACTGCCCCACCCAGTCAAACAGCCTTTTTTCCCATCTCCAATATTTTTCTAATTAATAAATGCAAGTGTTCAAAGAAAATGAAAAAAACGCTATTTTTTTAATGCTCCTATGATTTTACTCAAGCTGTGTCCTGGAGATTAATCTTTAGTTGCTAGAGACTCCTGGATAATTACTGTGTTGCTTTTGTATAGCTGACGTATCACAGTGTGGTATGGCAGCTGTAGCTCCTATGACCGGAAAGCCCTGCAGCGGGTAGTCAAAACTGCCCAACGCATTACCGGCACCCGGCTACCGACCATAGAGAACATCTACCAGAAACGCTGTTTACGGAGGTCACTGACCATCATCAAAGACCCTACCCACCCCAGCCACAGTCTGTTCGCCCCCCTGCCATCTGGGAGACGCTACAGATGCATTCGCACCCGTACGACCAGATTTAGGAACAGCTTCTTTCCCAGGGCTGTCATCCTACTGAACTCTACAAATAAACTCTAAAGCCTGCACATCTGCCAATGCACTTTATTATGTTTATGTTTATGTATTACAAGCCAAATGAATGTTGAATGTTAAATGTCTTAATCAAAATGTACACTCTCGGGAGCCGCAAGCCTACATTTCGTTGTACGGCACTTGTGCACTAACAATGACAACATAGAGTAACATAGAGATAGGAACAGGAGTAGGCCATTCGGCCCTTCGAGCCTGCTCCGCCATTCAATGAGATCATGGCTGATCCTCGTCTGAGATCATAGCTGATCTTACCAGTTCAGTACCCCGTCCCCGCCTTTTCTCCATAACCCTTAATCCCCTTAGCCTTCAGAAATATATCCAATTCTCTCTTGAAAATATTTATTGAATTAGCCTTCACAGCCCTCTGTGGCAGGGAATTCCACAGGCTCACCACTCTTTGAGTGAAGAAATTCTTCCTCATCTCTGTTTTAAATGATTTGCCCGCTATTTTTAGACTGTGGCCCCTGGTTCTGTGCTCCCTGGCCAATAAAGTTGATTATTATTATTATTATTATATTTTCATTGTAACCAATAAAATCAGAATCTAACACCAATATTCAACTCTGAGGTCTAAACATTGCCTCTAAAATTAAAAACATGTAAATTCTAAACACATTTATTTGCTGTTGTTTTATCAGTGTGAACATGCAGGCCATTCTTGCGTGCACCTCCTAGTAGCTAACTCAAATTGAAACCAACCAAGACCTGACAGCACACGCTGAACAACTTTCTTGATCTTTAGCCAGAGTGTAAATAGAAAATATAAAAATATCCATATCCTCAAAGGTTAAAATAAAAAATGTTTAATGCAGCTTTGAAGGAGAGATACTGCTTGACTTTCTTGAGGAGGTGACATTAAGAGGAAAAGTTTATGATATTGTGTACCTAGACCTCCAGAAGATTTTTGACCAATTTTCGCACAAAAGGTTGATACATCAGCTTAAAATAGAGATAAGCTTAGTTGTGCATAAGAAATTAGCTGTAGAAAGGGAAGCAGCGGATATGTGTTAGGGGAGTGATGTCTTGCTGGGGAAGAGAAGGAGAAGTACTAAGTGGAGTTCCCCGAGTTTGTTTGCAGTTTACATCAACAATCTGGAAACTATTAAAATTGGTCAACTTTGCAGACAATAGTAAACTGGAAGAGAGAGGGGAGTCAAATCTGATATGGCATCTGATAACATAAAAAATTAGCTATATTAAAATCTAAGTGGACAGGCAGTGGCAGATGAAATTTATTATGGATGTGTAGGGTATTGCAGATTGGAATTTAAAAAATGAGGTCACAAAAAAAGGATGACATAAGAATGAGCATCAAACTAGCCAAGAGTGAAGTTGACCGAGATACAGGAGATAGGAGACTTGGCCCTTAGCATGGCCACTCACTATGAAGCAATGATCAACAAAGCCAATAGAATGTTGAACTATATTCTTAAGTCAGTAGAGTACATGCTGCTGAAATTATGCAGTACTCTGGTGAGACCACACCTTGAGTATTCTGTCCAGTTTTGATCACTGAGGCAGAGAGACAACCAAGCCCTGGAGGCAATGCAGAGAAGAGCATCAAAGGATTGAATTATGAGGAAAGACTGTAGAAACTTTAGCGCTTCGGCTTTCAAAAGATGCAATTGAGGGGACCTTACAAAGTTATATATAATAATAAATCATACAGGTTAGGTTATGATCAGAGATTACATAAACTAGATTTGTATTCCCTGGAATATAGAAGGCTAAGAGGTGATTTGATTGAGGTTTTTAGGATTTTGAAAGGAATTGATAGGTTAGATAGAAATAAACTTTCCGCTGGTGAGGGAGTCTAGGACAAGGGGACAGAATCTTAAAATCAGAGCCAGGCCATTCAGGAGAGAAGTTCGAAAACACTTCTTCACACAAAGGGTGGTGGAAGTGTGGAACTCTCTCCCACACAAAGCAGTAGATGCCAGCTCAATGAATAATTTTAAATCAAAGAGCGGCAGATTTTTGCTAGACAAGGGTATAAAAGGATATGGAGCCATGGAGGGTGGATGGAGTTAAGATGCAGATCAGCCATGATATCAGTGAATGGCGAGACAGGTTCGAGGGTCTCAATGGCCTACTCCTGCTCCTATGTTCCCATATATGGGCTTCTAGACAGGAGAATGGAGGGGAAAAGCCTTGGAATAGTTTGAGATTGTTAGATCCTGTGATGTTGGAATTTTAGATTTTTCTTGATGAGCTAAGTTGGGTTGAATGGCTTTCTTTATTTCTATTTATGTTGTGATCACATAAGAAAAAAAATTATTCAGCAGATGTAATTCAGATTTTGGCTTACCTGTGCTACATATTAGGGTGCTTGCAGCATGCTGTAAATATGCTGCTGATATAGCAATTTATGCCAAAAATGGTGTATCACATCTGGTTAAGCATTAATTCTACAGTACAAAGACAACTATAATGTTGCGTCAATTAACACTCCTGACAACTACAACGCAAAGTCTGCATGGTGGCAAGTATAACATGTGAAACAAATGACGAAATGTTGAGTATGCATCACTTCAGATTCAATGAGCTTCAACTGCAGAACATGCAGTGGTAGCTCTCACCATTCCCATGACTATCCCACTCACTTACCTTCTCTCAGAGTGCTTGTCATGAAATTCAAATTGAGGGGGAAAGGTAAATAGTGGATTTTATTTATTTATGCACATGCAGCAACACGTACCCATGCAACATTTTGGTGCATATCTATATTTTTAAAAATACTTTCACACATTTTTCTTCTGTACAACTTCCCTACAAGGGGAAGGTAATACCCTGCAGTACAAATTGTTCACAAACAAAAGTTAGTGTCTGGTAATGTGTAGACTCAGATTCTGGTTCCATCTTTCAGATGAGATGTTAAACTGAGTCTGCCTGTTCAAGTGGACATAAAAAATCCCATGGCTCTATCCAAAAATGAGCAAGGAGTTCCCTGCTATCCTGGCCAACAGTCCTTCCTGAACCAATGCCACCATACCAATTTAACTGGTTATTCAAATAATTTCTGGTTTGTGATACTGTACCTTCCTTTGCACAAACTGGCTGCTGTGTTTGCCTACATGAGAACAGTGACCACTTGAAAAAGTAATTCACTTGCTGTGAAGTGCTTTGGGACATTTGGAGGATGTGATAAGGTGCTATATAATTGCAACCCCATTCTTACTTAGACAAGTTATAATAATAAGATAACAAGGTCATCTATTCCCCAACTCTTCCCCCCTCCTTAAGTTTCTGACATGCTGACAGCCCTCCAGTTCTTCACCCAAATGAGCCATTCTTTGTACATGAACCTGAACAGCGAGTGTCAGCAGGTTATTCAACCATCGGGGGAGGGGTGCACTAGGTTGACTCGAATCGTGTCCTCACACAATATCCACACACACACATTTTTAGTTGTGCATCACTGCATAGTGATAAAGAACGGAAACTGTGGCTAATTTTCTCCCATCCCTGTTCTTCTGTCATGCTGGCTAAAATAGGCTAACTCAGTTAAGATCAAGAATCAAACCTACAGAAATTGCACAGTACCACATCAGGTGGAGCAGTTATCCACTGAGCCATGAGGGAATCACAACAAATTTTTATTAGATTATGCTAAATTAATATTAAATTATATGTACTGCATTATTGTAAACTCTTGGTATATATGCTCACTCATATTGAATTATTCTTTCTGAAAACCTTTAATTCCCGTATCTGGTTTGAATGCAAATTTTATTTTTCAGTCAAGTTTATTTGCTTTGATAAAAATGCCTCCATGCCCGAAATTCACTGGTAGCGCTGCAAGAGGGAGGCAGGGCGCTACTGGAGGCGCCCTGCTTACGTTGAGCTTCAGTGGAACAGTGTAAGAGGCCGAGGACAGAGAGGTCTGAGTGGGAGCGGAGAATTAAAGTGACAGGCGACTGGAAGCTCGGGGTCCACCTTACGGACTGAATGGAGGTGTTCCTCAGAGCGGTCACCCAATCTGCGTTTGGTCTCCCCAATGTAGAGGAGACCGCATCGTGAGCAGCGAATACAGTATACTAAATTGCAAGAAGTACAAGTAAATCGCTGTTTCACCTGGAAGGGGTGTTTGGGGCCCTGGACAATAGGAAGGGAGGAGATAAAAGGGCATGTGTTGCATCTCCTGCGCTCGCAAGGGAAGGTGCCGTGGGGAGGGGAGAGGCTGTTGGGGGTGATTGAGGAGTGGACCAGGGTGTTGCAGAGGGAGCAGTCCCTTCGGAATGCTGAAAGGGGAGGGGAAGATGCGTTTGGTGGTAGGATCACATTGGAGGTGGCGGAAATGGCAGCGGATGATCCGTTGAATGTGGAGGCTGGTGTGGTGAAAGGGGAGGACAAGGGGAACCCTATCGTGGTTCTGGGAGGGAGAAGGGGTGAGAGCAGAAGTGCGGGAAATGGAACGGACACGGTCAAGGGCCGTGTCAACCACGGTAGAAGGGAATCCTCGGTTGAGGAAAAAGGAAGACATGTCGGAAGCACTGGTATGGAAGGTGGCATCGTCAGAACAGACACGGCGGAGACGGAGAAACTGGGAGAATGGAATAGAGTCCTTACAGGAAGCGGGGTGGGAGGAAGTGTAGTCCAGGTAGCTGTGGGAGTCAGTGGGCTTGTAGTGGATGTTTGTCAATAGCCTATTGCCAGAAATGGAGACAGAGAAGTCAAGGAAGGGAAGAGAAGAGTCGGAGATGGACCATGTGAAGGTGAGGGCAAGGTGGAAATTGGAAGCAAAGTTTTCTAGTTCAGGGCGAGAGCAGGAAACGGCACCGATACAGTCATCAATGTACTGGAAAAAGAGGTGAGGGAGGGGACCTGAGTAGGACTGGAACAAAGAATGTTCCACATATCCCACGAAAAGGTAGGCATAGCTAGGACCCATGCGGGTTCCCATAACAACACCTTTAATTTGGGTATTCAGTGATGTTTGTGCAGTGAAAAGGCAAATAGGCTATTTCAAAGAGAGCTGCGAGCAAAAAAAACTGTGTTTAACACAACCCAACAATATTTGGTCACATGAGGGATGAATGTTCAGGCAAATTCCAATCTTAGTTTAAGATTTGAAGGCTCTCAAATTGAGGTCCTTCAAAACCAAAGTTCCAAGTTTGCATTTGCAACAAAAAACAGAGAAGGTTCTTACACAGTGTTCTCTGGTACAGTGATTTTACCTATATTAAAGATCATAGGAAATCACTATTTTGAATTCTGTGGATTGTGTTTATTAATGTAGCTGGCAAGGCTGGCATTTATTGCCCATCCTTAGTTGCCCAAGATTGATATAACTGAGTGGCTTGCTAGGCCACATCAGAGAGCAATTAAGAGGGTTGTTGATATGGGACTGGAGTCATGCATGGACCAGACTGTCTAAGGACGGCAGAATTCCATCCTTAAAGGACATTAATAAACCGGCTGGGCTTTTACCACAATCTAACAGCTTCATGGTGACTGTTACTGATAGCAGCTTTTTTTTAAATTTGCAGATATTTTTAACTGAATTCAAATTCTCAAACTACCATGGGATTTGAGGTTTGAATTTGCGTTCTCTATATTATTAGTCAAGGGCTCTGGATTACTAGCCTAGTAACATAACCACCACACTATACTGTATATACAGGTATATAATAAATGCAGGATCACAAAGACAAGGCCTGCTCTTTACAATGGATGACCAGGGTGTGACAAAAATAGGTTTGTCTTAGCAGGCTTATATATAGTTTTTAAAAGGTTTTAATCGGGTGTATGATTTAAGTGGCCTTATAGCAGCTCCTCTGTCACAAGAGACCTGAATCAGAGTGCGGGAGTTGTATGGTTGATTGCAGACATAGGAAGAGATAGGGACAGACACAGGGTGAGATAGGGCCAGACATAGGGAGAGACAGGGACAGACACTGGGAGAGACAGGGACAGACACTGGGAGAGACAGGGACAGACACTGGGAGAGACAGGGACAGACACTGGGAGAGACAGGGACAGACACTGGGAGAGATAGGGTCAGACATAGGGAGAGATAGGGACAGACATAGGAAGAGACAGGGACAGACATAGGGAGATACAGGGACAGACATAGGGAGAGACAGGGACAGACATAGGGAGAAACAGGGACAGACATAGGGAGATACAGGGACAGACATAGGGAGAGATAGGGACAGACATAGGGAGAGACAGGGACAGACATAGGGAGAGACAGGGACAGACATAGGGAGAGACAGGGACAGACATAGGGAGATACAGGGACAGACATAGGGAGATACAGGGACAGACATAGGGAGATACAGGGACATAGGGAGAGATAGGGACAGACATAGGGAGAGATAGGGACAGACATAGGGAGATACAGGGACAGACATAGGGAGATACAGGGACAGACATAGGGAGATACAGGGACAGACATAGGGAGATACAGGGACAGACATAGGGAGAGATAGGGCCAGACATAGGGAGAGATAGGGACAGACATAGGGAGAGATAGGGACAGACACAGGGAGAGATAGGGACAGACATAGGGAGAGATAGGGACAGACATAGGGAGAGATAGGGACAGACATAGGGAGAGATAGGGACAGACACAGGGAGAGATAGGGACAGACATAGGGAGAGATAGGGACAGACATAGGGAGAGATAGGGACAGACACAGGGAGAGATAGGGACATAGGGAGATACAGGGACAGACATAGGAAGAGACAGGGACAGACATAGGGAGATACAGGGACAGACATAGGGAGATACAGGGACAGACATAGGGAGATACAGGGACAGACATAGGGAGATACAGGGACATAGGGAGAGATAGGGCCAGACATAGGGAGAGATAGGGACAGACATAGGGAGAGATAGGGACAGACATAGGGAGAGATAGGGACAGACACAGGGAGAGATAGGGACAGACACAGGGAGAGATAGGGACAGACATAGGGAGAGATAGGGACAGACATAGGGAGAGATAGGGACAGACACAGGGAGAGATAGGGACAGACACAGGGAGAGATAGGGTCAGACATAGGGAGAGATAGGGACAGACACAGGGAGAGATAGGGACAGACATAGGAAGAGACAGGGACAGACATAGGGAGATACAGGGACAGACATAGGGAGATACAGGGACAGACATAGGGAGATACAGGGACAGACATAGGGAGATACAGGGACAGACATAGGAAGAGACAGGGACAGACATAGGGAGATACAGGGACAGACATAGGGAGATACAGGGACAGACATAGGGAGATACAGGGACAGACATAGGGAGATACAGGGACATAGGGAGAGATAGGGCCAGACATAGGGAGAGATAGGGACAGACATAGGGAGAGATAGGGACAGACATAGGGAGAGATAGGGACAGACACAGGGAGAGATAGGGACAGACACAGGGAGAGATAGGGAGAGATAGGGACAGACATAGGGAGAGATAGGGACAGACACAGGGAGAGATAGGGACAGACACAGGGAGAGATAGGGACAGACATAGGGAGAGATAGGGACAGACACAGGGAGAGATAGGGACAGACATAGGGAGAGATAGGGACAGACATAGGGAGAGATAGGGACAGACACAGGGAGAGATAGGGACAGACACAGGGAGAGATAGGGACAGACACAGGGAGAGATAGAGACAGACACAGGGAGAGACAGGGACAGACATAGGGAGAGATAGGGACAGACATAGGGAGAGACAGGGACAGACACAGGGAGAGATAGAGACAGACACAGGGAGAGATAGGGTGAGGGTGAGCAGGCAGAGGTCGTGGTCCATATTGGGACCAACGACATAGGTAGGAAGGGGGATGAGGTCCTGCATCAAGAATTTAGGGAGCTAGGTAGCAGATTAAAAAACAGGACCTCAAAGGTTGTAATCTCTGGATTACTCCCAGTGCCACATGCTAGTGAGTATAGGAATAGGAGGATAGAACAGATGAATGCGTGGCTAAAGAGTTGGTGCAGGAGGGAGGGTTTTAGTTTCCTGGATCACTGGGCCTGCTTCTGGGAAAGGTGGGACTTGTACAAGTCGGACGGGTTGCACCTGAACCAGAGCGGGACAAATATCCTTGCGGGGAGGTTTGCTAGCACTGTTGGGGGGGGTTTAAACTAACTTGGCAGGGGGATGGGATACAGAGGGGAGCTGAAATAGGGGGTGATGTGCTGCCAATTATAGAGAAAAAAACAAGTCAGCTTGGTAGACAGGGCAAATATAGAAGGGCAAGGCTGGATGGCATCTATTTTAATGCAAGGAGTCTTGCAAATAAGGTGGATGAACTGAAGGTGTTGATAAACACATGGGAGTATGATATTGTTGCTATCACGGAGACATGGTTGAGGGAGGGGCAAGACTGGCAGCTCAATATTCCGGGGTACAGAATCTTCAGGCGAGACAGAGGGGGAGGTATAAGGAGGGGGTGTCGCAATATTAATTAAGGAGTCAATTACTGCAGTAAGGAGGGATGACATATTAGCAGGTTCCTCTAATGAGGCCATATGGGTGGAGCTTAAAAACAAAAAGGGGGCAAGCACTTTGCTGGGAGTGTACTATAGGCCTCCAAACAGTCAGGGGGAGATAGAGGAACAGATATGTAGGCAAATCTCAGAGAAATGTGCAATAGGGTAATAATAATGGGGGATTTCAACTTCCCCAATATTAACTGGGATAGTCAGAGTGTGAAAGGCACAGAGGGTGTAGAATTCTTAAAGTGCATCCAGGAGAGCTTTTTGAGCCAGCATGTCGAAGGTCCTACAAGAGTGGGGGCGGTACTGGACCTAATTCTAGGGAATGTGGCCGGCCAAGTGGAAGAAGTGCTAGTAGGTGAGCACTTTAGTGACAGTGACCATAATATGGTGAGATTTAAGGTGGTCATGGAAAAGGACAGGGATGGGCCGGAAATAAAGGTTCTAAATTGGGGGAAGGCCGATTTTAATAGGATAAGGCAGGATCTAGCCAAAATGGACTGGGATCAGCTACTTGTAGGAAAATCCGCATCGGAGCAATGGGAGGCTTTCAGAAGGGAGATTGAGATCATACAATGGCAACATGTTCCCGTAAAGGTCAAGGGTGGTTCCAAAAACCACAGGGAACCTTGGATGTCAGGGGATATACGAGAATGGATTAGAAAAAAAGAGGGCTTTTGGCAGATACAAAAGGCTAAAGACGGAGGAAGCCCTAGAGGAGTACAAAAAGTGCAGGGGGATACTTAAAAAAGAAATTAGGAGATCAAGGAGGGGCCATGAAATAACACTGGCGAGCAAAATAAAGGAAAATCCTAAGATGTTTTATAAGTATATTAAGGGTAAGAGGATAACTAGGGAAAAAATAGGGCCCATTAGGGACAAAAGTGGCAATCTGTGTGTGGAGCCAGAAGATGTAGGAGGGGTTCTAAATGAATTTTTTGCATCTGTTTTCACTATGGAGAGGGACGATGTAGACATAGAAATAGGGCGGGGGGACTGTGATATGCTCGAACATATTAACATCGAGAGGGAGGAGGTATTGGCGGTTTTAGCAGGCCTAAAAATGGATAAATCCCCAGGCCCGGACGAAATGTATCCCAGGCTGCTGTGTGAGGCAAAGGAAGAGATTGCGGGGGCTCTAACACATATATTCAGAACCTCTCTGGCCACAGGGGATGTGCCAGAGGACTGGAGAACCGCTAATGTAGTACCATTATTCAAGAAGGGGAGTAGGGAAAAACCGGGGAACTACAGGCCAGTGAGCCTAACATCAGTGGTAGGAAAATTATTGGAAAAAATTCTGAGGGACAAAATTAGTCTCCACTTGGAGAGGCAAGGATTAATCAGGGATAGTCAACATGGCTTTGTCAAGGGAAGATCATGTCTGACTAATTTGATTGAATTTTTTGAGGGGGTGACTAGGTGTGTGGATGAGGGTAACGCAGTGGATGTGGTATACATGGATTTCAGTAAGGCCTTCGATAAAGTCCCGCACAGGAGACTGGTCAAGAAGGTGAGAGCCCATGGAATCCAGGGTACCTTGGCACATTGGATACAAAACTGGCTTAGTGGCAGAAGGCAGAGGGTGATGGTCGAAGGTTGTTTTTGTGACTGGAAGCCTGTGGCCAGTGGGGTACCACAGGGATCGGTGCTGGGTCCCTTGCTGTTTGTGGTCTACATTAATGACTTGGATATGAATGTAAAAGGTATGATCAGTAAGTTCGCGGATGATACAAAAATTGGTAGGGTGGTAAATAGCGAGGAGGGTAGTCTCAGTCTGCAAGACGATATAGATGGGTTGGTCAGATGGGCGGAACAGTGGCAAATGGAATTTAACCCGGAAAAGTGCGAGGTGATGCAGTTTGGGGGGACTAACAAGGCAAGGGAATACACAATGAATGGTAAGACCCTAGGCAAGACGGAGGGTCAGAGGGATCTGGGTATGCAAGTACACAGATCCCTGAAGGCGGCGGAACAGGTGGATAAGGTGGTAAAAAAGGCATATGGGATACTTGCCTTCATTAGCCGAGGCATAGAATATAAGAGCAAGGAGGTTATGATGGAGCTGTATAAAACACTGGTTAGGCCACAGCTGGAATACTGTGTGCAGTTCTGGTCGCCACACTACAAGAAGGATGTGATAGCTTTGGAGAGGGTGCAGAGGAGATTCACCAGGATGTTACCAGGGCTGGAGCGCTTCAGCTATGAAGAGAGACTGGGCAGATTGGGTTTGTTTTCCTTGGAGCAGAGGAGGCTGAGGGGGAACATGATTGAGGTGTACAAAATTATGAGGGGCATAGATAGGATGGATACTAAGGAGCTTTTTCCCTTAGTAGAAGGGTCAATAACTAGGGGGCATAGATTCAAGGTAAAGGGCGGGAGGTTTAGAGGGGATTTGAGAAAGAACTTTTTCACCCAGAGGGTGGTTGGAGTCTGGAACTCACTGCCTGAAAGGGTGTGGAGGCTGGAACCCTCACAACATTCAAGAAGCATTTGGATGAGCACTTGAAATGCCATAGCATACAAGGCTACGGACCAAATGGTGGAATATGGGATTAGATTAGACAGGGCTTGATGGCCGGCGCGGACACGATGGGCCGAAGGGCCTCGATCCGTGCTGTATAACTCTATGACTCTATAGGGAGAGATAGGGCCAGACATAGGGAGAGACATGGAAAGACATAGGGAGAGATAGGGGAGACATAGGGAGAGACATGGAAAGACATAGGGAGAGATAGGGGAGACATAGGGAGAGATAGGGACAGACATAGGGAGAGACAGGGACAGACATAGGGAGAGATAGGGACAGAGATAGGGACAGACATAGGGAGAGACAGGGACAGACATAGGGAGAGATAGGGACAGACATAGGGAGAGACAGGGACAGACACAGGGAGAGATAGGGACAGACACAGGGAGAGATAGGGACAGACATAGGGAGAGATAGGGACAGACATAGGGAGAGATAGGGACAGACATAGGGAGAGATAGGGACAGACATAGTGAGAGATAGGGACAGACACAGGGAGAGATAGGGACAGACACAGGGAGAGATAGCGACAGACATAGGGAGAGACAGGGACAGACATAGGGAGAGATAGGGACAGACATAGGGAGAGATAGCGACAGACATAGGGAGAGATAGGGACAGACATAGGGAGAGATAGGGACAGACATAGGGAGAGATAGGGACAGACATAGGGAGATACAGGGACAGACATAGGGAGAGATAGCGACAGACATAGGGAGAGATAGGGACAGACATAGGGAGAGATAGGGACAGACATAGGGAGAGATAGGGACAGACATAGGGAGAGATAGGGACAGACATAGGGAGAGATAGGGACAGACACAGGGAGAGATAGGGACAGACATAGGGAGAGATAGCGACAGACATAGGGAGAGATAGGGACAGACATAGGGAGAGATAGGGACAGACATAGGGAGAGATAGCGACAGACATAGGGAGAGATAGGGGAGACATAGGGAGAGATAGGGACAGACATAGGGAGAGATAGGGACAGACATAGGGAGAGATAGGGACAGACATAGGGAGAGATAGGGACAGACATAGGGAGAGATAGGGACAGACATAGGGAGAGATAGGGACAGACATAGGGAGAGATAGGGACAGACATAGGGAGAGATAGGGACAGACATAGGGAGAGATAGGGACAGACATAGGGAGAGGTAGGGACAGACATAGGGAGAGATAGGGACAGACATAGGGAGAGATAGGGGAGACATAGGGAGAGATAGGGACAGACATAGGGAGAGATAGGGACAGACACAGGGAGAGATAGGGACAGACATAGGGAGAGACAGGGACAGACATAGGGAGAGATAGGGACAGACATAGGGAGAGATAGGGACAGACATAGGGAGAGATAGGGACAGACATAGGGAGAGATAGGGACAGACACAGGGAGAGATAGGGACAGATATAGGAAGAGATAGGGACAGACATAGGGAGAGATAGGGACAGACACAGGGAGAGATAGGGACAGACACAGGGAGAGACAGGGACAGACATAGGGAGAGATAGGGACAGACATAGGGAGAGATAGGGACAGACATAGGGAGAGATAGGGACAGACATCGGGAGAGATAGGGACAGACACAGGGAGAGATAGGGACAGACATAGGGAGAGATAGGGACAGACATAGGGAGAGATAGGGACAGACACAGGGAGAGATAGGGACAGACACAGGGAGAGACAGGGACAGACATAGGGCGAGATAGGGACAGACATAGGGAGAGACAGGGACAGACATAGGGAGAGACAGGGACAGACATAGGGAGAGATAGGGACAGACATAGGGAGAGATAGGGACAGACATAGGGAGAGATAGGGACAGACATAGGGAGAGATAGCGACAGACATAGGGAGAGACAGGGACAGACATAGGGAGAGACAGGGACAGACATAGGGAGAGACAGGGACAGACATAGGGAGAGATAGGGACAGACACAGGGAGAGACAGGGACAGACACAGGGAGAGACAGGGACAGACATAGGGAGAGATAGGGACAGACATAGGGAGAGATAGGGACAGACATAGGGAGAGACAGGGACAGACACAGGGAGAGATAGGGACAGACACAGGGAGAGATAGGGACAGACATAGGGAGAGATAGGGACAGACATAGGGAGAGATAGGGACAGACACAGGGAGAGATAGGGACAGACATAGGGAGAGATAGGGCCAGACATCGGGAGAGATAGGGACAGACATAGGGAGAGATAGGGACAGACACAGGGAGAGATAGGGACATAGGGGCCGCGATTTTGCCAGCACTCGGGGTGTGTTCGGAGGCGGGTCATGTGTTAAACTGGCAATGATTGACGGTGGGTTTTCCACCTCCGTGTGAGTTTCAGGTGTGTCGGGTCTGTGATTTCACAACAGACCCGACACCAACCAGCGGGTAAGGGATTTAGGCACTTAACTCCTTGTTAAGTGCTTGTTCATTGCTGCTTTGAGAGCCTTTTGCAATTTTCCAACATCTGATTCGGGTTTCACGACGTTCGGAGATCACGCCAGGTAAGTGTGTCGGGAACACCAATAAGCTGGAAACTTCGCAGCTCCAACTGCAGTCTAAAAGCTGCACTCTTGGATCTGCTCAATTTCAGATGTCAGAAGTTGCTGATCTCACGATTTGGGAGACTGTCTTGAGGCTGTAAGTGTCTGGTGTTAACTCTATATCTACTGTCACCTGCATTGCTGGACATAAAAGGCACCCTCACCCTTCACTGTGCCACCTCAAATTGGGATCACACAAATGGCAACGGTGTTAAATGTTCCTACAAGATTAATTTATTCCAACATAATAAAAGAACATAAACTTAACGTTGCATTCAATCATAACACCCAAGTGAGTACCCTTGTGATCATTTACGTGTCAGCTTTCTCTTACGCGTGCTTCTACGTTGTGCTACCCCTGTGGTTTCAGCAGATGTAGAGACAGCCTGCTCACTTCCCTGCTGCGCCTGCTTAGACGCCTTTGGCGGTCGTCCTCTGGATTTTGGAGCCTTTGATGGTCCAACAAAGGCTGCTCCTCCTGTGGCTGCACAGGGACAGACTCGGCCATCACTGCTCCGGCAGTTATCTGGCGCTCTGACCAAAGGGTTGGCAAGGGGATGGAAGTTGGAGCGCTTGGAGAGGAGCCCTCACTTGCATGTCGCCTCCCTCCATTATCTCTTTCATGGGCCACCCGCACTTCTCTGCTAGCAAGTAGCTAGAGATCAGCTTGCTGCACATCAGTGGGGCCATGAAGGCCCGTCTCTGTACTGACAGTCCTCATAACGGGGACGTCCATGTACCTCTGGTTCCTCTCCACGATAGATGCCCATCTATCCTCCATAGCTGACCATCTATTTAGAAGAGTCACCATGTTCATTTGAGTCTGGCGATTTATGTCCTCCATGGAGGTTGCCATCCTTTCCATGGCGGGACTTACATTCGCCATTGCGTGCACCATGGCATTGCTCATGTTTGAGATGGACTCCTCCATTCTCTGCACACTCGCAGTCACCGTGGTTGCAAACCCAGTCAGAGCCTCCTGCACTTGGTCCTGAAACTCCAGCACCGCTCTCTTTCTGGATGGCCCCCGAGGCTCAGTGTCTAAATGCAGCTGAGCAGAGCTGGGAACATCCTGCGGCCTCCAATGAGGACTCTCCACTGCTGTCCTCTGAGGAATCCTCCAGCTCTTCCTCCTGGGCAGTAGGGAGGGGGGCTCTTGATGGTCCTGTGGGAGAGTAAAGCCATGAATTAGACATGTGATATGTAGATTGCAGACACATCCCATTGTGCACATGATGAGCATTCAATTTCTCATGACATCAGATGCCATATGTGTCACTCATGAAAGCCAAATAAGATGGATGGAGAAGCATTCTGTCACCAGGTTGTTCAACTGAGCCCATCTCTCCATCCCCCACCTCGAGCTGTTTCCCTGATCCCACAATTTCCAGAGCGGCCTCCTTAGCGTTGGTCAGCTGTGATAAGGATGGTGGTCCTCCTCCTGTTCTCTCCCTCTCCCTCTTATTGTGGGGTCTCTTTTCCTGCAATGAGGGAAAGAAGTGGAGTTTCAGTGAGAGTGATGGAATGAGTGTAAAGAATGGATAGAATCGATGTTTAAAGGGAGACTGTGAAGGAGTGGCTTGCCATAACGAAGTTCCCTCCTTGTGAGTTGTTAGTTGTTGTCAGTGCATAACCTTGAGGGTGGGTGTGAGGGGTGCATAGTAAGATGGGGAAGTGAATCTGTGCATAGGGAGAGAGGGATGGGGGATGGTGCAAGGAATGTATGTTGAATCAGAATGTGCAGGGGTAGGGTTAGCAATGCAGAGTGATGGGGATGTGATGACAGGCACAGCAGAATTAAGGTAAGTGAACTTTTATACTCACTTTTCCAGAACACAGGAGATCATTGAACCTTTTCCTGCATTGGACCCAGGTGCGTCTATACACAGACCTGGTATTGACCTCCTCAGCTATTCGCAGAAAGGCTGCCTTTATCTGCTGAGGAGGTCTTCCATCAGATGGGTACAGGATCTCCCGACGTCCTCTGACTCCCTCCACAAGAACATGGAGGGAGTCCTTGTTGAAGCAGGGAGCTGCCTTTTGTTTCTCTGCAGACATCGTGGTGAGAAGCGGCAGTCAGAAGCACCAGAAACGGCCAGAGATCTAATGGGGAAATGGCCCCCTTAAACGCATCAGCATATCAGCTGAACAGACCCGCACCTTGTGATCAGGGCGGGTAACCCACATGGCGGGCTTAACTAGGCCAATCAAAGAAAAATTGTGTCAGCAGGCCGGCAGGAGCTGGCAGCGGGATGGGAACCCGCCCACTACCATTCCCGACGCAAACCCACCTCGAGGAAGAAAATCATGGCCAGGGAGGGACAGGGACACACATAGGAGAGATAGGGACAGACATAGGGAGAGACAGGGACAGACATAGGGAGAGATAGGGACAGACATAGGGAGAGATAGGGACAGACATAGGGAGAGACAGGGACAGACACAGGGAGAGATAGGGACAGACATAGGGAGAGATAGGGACAGACATAGGGAGAGATAGGGACAGACATAGGGAGAGATAGGGACAGACATAGGGAGAGACAGGGACAGACATAGGGAGAGATAGGGACAGACATAGGGAGAGACAGGGACAGACACAGGGAGAGACAGGGACAGACATAGGGAGAGATAGGGACAGACATAGGGAGAGACAGGGACAGACATAGGGAGAGATAGGGACAGACATAGGGAGAGATAGGGACAGACACAGGGAGAGATAGGGACAGACATAGGGAGAGACAGGGACAGACATAGGGAGAGATAGGGACAGACATAGGGAGAGACAGGGACAGACACAGGGAGAGATAGGGACAGACATAGGGAGAGATAGGGACAGACATAGGGAGAGACAGGGACAGACATAGGGAGAGACAGGGACAGACACAGGGAGAGACAGGGACAGACATAGGGAGAGATAGGGACAGACATAGGGAGAGACAGGGACAGACATAGGGAGAGATAGGGACAGACATAGGGAGAGACAGGGACAGACATAGGGAGAGATAGGGACAGACATAGGGAGAGATAGGGACAGACATAGGGAGAGATAGGGACAGACATAGGGAGAGATAGGGACAGACATAGGGAGAGATAGGGACAGACATAGGGAGAGACAGGGACAGACATAGGGAGAGATAGGGACAGACATAGGGAGAGATAGGGACAGACATAGGGAGAGATAGGGACAGACATAGGGAGAGATAGGGACAGACATAGGGAGAGATAGGGACAGACATAGGGAGAGACAGGGACAGACATAGGGAGAGATAGAGACAGACACAGGGAGAGACAGGGACAGACACAGGGAGAGACAGGGACAGACATAGGGAGAGATAGGGACAGACATAGGGAGAGATAGGGACAGACATAGGGAGAGATAGGGACAGACATAGGGAGAGATAGGGACAGACACAGGGAGAGACAGGGACAGACATAGGGAGAGATAGGGACAGACATCGGGAGAGATAGGGACAGACATAGGGAGAGATAGGGACAGACATAGGGAGAGATAGGGACAGACATAGGGGGAGATAGGGACAGACATGGGGGAGATAGGGTCAGACACAGGGAGAGATAGGGACAGACATAGGGAGAGATAGGGACAGACATAGGGAGAGACAGGGACAGACATAGGGAGAGACAGGGACAGACATAGGGAGAGATAGGGACAGACATAGGGGGAGATAGCGACAGACATAGGGAGAGATAGGGACAGACATAGGGGGAGATAGGGACAGACATAGGGGGAGATAGGGACAGACATAGGGAGAGACAGGGACAGACATAGGGAGAGATAGGGACAGACATAGGGAGAGATAGGGACAGACACAGGGAGCGACAGGGACAGACATAGGGAGAGATAGGGACAGACATAGGGGGAGATAGGGACAGACATAGGGGGAGATAGGGACAGACACAGGGAGAGATAGGGACAGACACAGGGAGAGATAGGGACAGACATAGGGAGAGATAGGGACAGACACAGGGAGAGATAGGGACAGACATAGGGAGAGATAGGGACAGACATAGGGAGAGACAGGGACAGACATAGGGAGAGACAGGGACAGACATAGGGAGAGACAGGGACAGACATAGGGAGAGACAGGGACAGACATAGGGAGAGACAGGGACAGACATAGGGAGAGACAGGGACAGACATAGGGAGAGATAGCGACAGACATAGGGAGAGATAGGGACAGACATAGGGAGAGATAGGGACACACATAGGGAGAGATAGCGACAGACTGATGCGCTATCAATTACTCATAAAAGACTGAGAGTTAGAAGGGTAACTAAAGGCTTTTATTAACAACAGAATGGAGGTCTGCCTCGAGTGGTCGACCGGTCCAGGATACAAGGGCTGGGGAGCAGTCACCTTTATACTAGGACCTGTGGGAGGAGTCAGCCGAGGCATGTCCAGGCATGTACACAGTGGAATACAAACAGGACAAACAGGAATACAAACAGTGGTTTACCACATTCACCCCTTGTTTAAAATTGAGTCCGGCGGGGTGAAGTGTATTAAAAGTTAGTGTATTGGAGTCTCTCCGGAGGTCTTGTCTGCCGCTGTGATCGGCGTGGCGACGGCAGGGGTAGTGAAGCTTCCGGCGTCGAGTCCAGCGTAGGCTGTGGCACAGGCGTGTCGTCCTCGTAGATGTCGAGCGGGTCGCGGGGCCCAGGCCTGCCGTCTGCTGGGGCTGGATATCGGATCGTGGGGGGGGGGGGTGGTAGTGGGTTACTGTGGTCCCCGAGGGTGCAAGGTCTCTTATGGAGACTGTGTCCTCCCGCCCGTCCGGGTATGCGATGTAAGCATACTGGGGGTTGGCGTGGAGGAGGTCGACCCTCTCGACCAGGGGGTCCGTTTTATGGGTCCTCACGTGTCTTCTCAGTAGGACCGGCCCTGGGGACGTCAGCCATGGCGGTAGCGATGTCCCTGATGTGGACTTCCTTGGGAAGACAAACATTTTCTCATGAGGGGTGGCGTTAGTGGCAGTGCAGAGCAGTGACCGAATAGAGTGGAGCGCATCGGGGAGCACATCCTGCCAGCGGGAGGTTGGAAGGCCCCTAGACTTTAAGGCTAGCAGGACGGCCTTCCAAACTGTCGCATTTTCTCTTTCCACCTGTCCGTTCCCCCGGGGGTTGTAACTGGTGGTCCTGCTTGTGGCAATACCCCTAGTTAGCAGGTACTGACGAAGTTCGTCGCTCATAAACGATGAGCCCCGGTCGCTATGGATATAGCTGGGGAAGCCGAACAGGGCGAAGAGGTTGTTCAGACATTTAATGACCGTGGCACTGGTCATGTCCGGGCAGGGGAAGGCGAACGGGAAACGGGAGTACTCATCAATAATATTGAGGAAGTACACATTGCGGTCGGAGGAGGGGAGAGGCCCTTTAAAATCAACGCTCAGGCGCTCGAAGGGGCGAGTGGCTTTTATCAGGTGGGCCCTGTCTGGTCTATAAAAGTGTGGTTTGCACTCAGCGCAGACTTGGCAGTTCCTGGTCATGGTCCTGACCTCCTCAATAGAGTAAGGCAGGTTGCGGGCCTTGATGAGGTGGAAGAACCTGGTGACCCCCGGGTGGCAGAGGTCATTGTGGAGGACCCGTAGTCTATCGATCTGCGCGCTGGCGCAGGTGCCACGCGATAGCGCATCCGGGGGTTCATTTAGCTTCCCTGGCCGGTACAAGATCTCGTAGTTGTAGGTGGAAAGTTCGATTCTCCACCTCAAGATCTTGTCATTTTTGATTTTGCCCCTCTGCTTGTTGTTAAACATAAAAGCAACTGAACGCTGGTCAGTGAGCAGGGTAAATCGTTTTCCGGCCAGGTAGTGCCTCCAATGACGCACAGCCTCCACAATCGCCTGGGCCTCCTTCTCAACAGCGGAGTGTCTGGTCTCCGGGCCTTGGAGGGTTCGTGAAAAGAAGGCCACGGGTCTCCCCGCCTGATTGAGGGTAGCGGCCAGGGCAAAGTCGGACGCGTCGCTTTCCACCTGGAAGGGGATGGATTCGTCCACTGCGTGCATGGTGGCTTTGGCAATGTCCTCCTTGATACGGTGGAAGGCTAAGCGGGCCTCTGCCGTCAAGGGAAAAGAGGTGGACTTGATCAGCGGACGGGCCTTGTCCGCATAGTAGGGGACCCACTGGGCGTAATAGGAGAAAAACCCTAGGCACCTCTTCAGGGCCTTGAGGCAGTGGGGCAGTGGAAGTTCCATAAGGGGACGCATCCGGTCGGGGTCGGGGCCGATGACTCCGTGTTCCACAACACAGCCAAGGATGGCGAGGCGGTTTGTGCGGAATATGCACTTCTCCTTGTTATATGTCAGGTTTAGGAGTTGGGCGGTGCGGAGGAATTTTTCGAGGTTTGCGTCATGGTCCTGCAAGTCACGGCCGCAGATGGTCACATTGTCCAGATATGGGAAAGTGGCCTGCAACGCATTTTGATCTACCATCCGGTCCATCTCCCTTTGGAAGATGGAGACCCCGTTGGTGACGCCAAAGGGAACCCTAAGGAAGTGATAGAGGCGGCCGTTTGCCTCAAAGGCAGTGTACTGGCGGTCCTCAGGGCGGATGGGGAGCTGGTGGTACGCTGATTTCAGGTCAATGGTCGAGAAGACGCGGTACTGCGCGATCTGGTTGACCATATCAGCTATACGGGGGAGTGGGTAGGCGTCCAGCAGGGTGTAGCGATTTATTGTCTGGCTGTAGTCGATGACCAGGCGCTGCTTCTCGCTGGTCTTAACGACCACAACCTGGGCTCGCCAGGGGCTGGTGCTGCCCTCAATAATCCCTTCTTTCAGGAGCCGCTCCACTTCGGTTTTAATGAAAACCCTGTCCCCGGCACTGTATCGCCTGCTCTTTGTGGCGATGGGCTTACAGTCGGGGGTGAGGTTAGCAAACAGTGGTGGGGGGGTGACTCTGAGTGTGGAGAGGTTGCACCTGGTGCGCTGCGGGCAATTTGGAAGCTGCTGGCTGCGGACTGTGAGTGGGGGTAGGGGTCCACCGTACGCCATCGTAACACTTTTAAGGTGGCACTGAAAATCTAACCCCAGCAGGACGGCAGCGCAGAGGTCAGGCAGGACCAGAAGTTTAAAATGATCGTACACGGTCCCGTCTACTACGAGTGTCACCACGCAGTAGCCGCCGATGTCCGCCGACTGGGACTCGGAGGCCATAGAAATCCGCTGTTGCGCAGGCAGGACTGGGAGAGAGCAACGCCGCACCGTGTCGGGGTGGATGAAGCTCTCCGTGCTCCCAGAGTCAAAAAGGCAGATTGTATCGTGACCATTTACCTTAATGTCCATTGTGGAACTGGCCAGTTGGTGCGGTCTCGCTTGGTCCAGTGTAACGGATGCCAGCGTAGGGGTCGGTGTGTCGCTGCGGGTATCAGATGAGGCGGTGTCGGGGGCCTGCTGCGTCCCGGCTGTCGTCCAAGATGGCGGCGTCCATGATCCCCATGTGGCTGGAGGCGTCCAAAATGGCTGCTGTACCGGTGATTCGCACACGGCCGGGGAGGTCCAAAATGGCGGCCCGCATGGCCCACACGCGGCGCTGCTGGGGTTCGGGGTGGCTTTGGCCCTGCAGACGCTAGCGTAGTGTCCCTTCTTCCCGCAGCCCGAGCAGATCGCGTTTTTCGCCGGGCAGCGCGCTCTGGGGTGTTTTGCCTGGCCACAGAAGTAGCATTTCTGGCCTTGGGGCACTGCTGTCTGGCCTTGGGACACTGCTGCGGTAGTTGGGCCGTTGTTGGGGTGTGGCTGGGGTGGCACGGCGCTATGAGGCGGTCCTACCGTGTCCCAGGCTGTCATTCCCCGCGGCGTCCACGGTGCAGAGGAGTAGGCATCCATGCCCTGGTAGGCTGCATCCAACGATAGTGCGAGTTCAGAGGCCTTGTTGAGGTCGAGGTTACTCTGCTCCAACAGTCGCTGTCGTGTGTAATTGGATCTGTGGCCCGCTACAAAAGCGTCCCGGATAAGTTCCTCTGTGTACACGGCGGCCTTTACATCCTTACAACCACAGGCCCGGCCAAGCACAGACAGTGCCTGAAGGTATTCCACGGTCGATTCCCCAGGTTGTTGTTTACGACTCCCCAGGAGGTGCCTGGCGTACACTTCGTTCACTGGGCGCGTGTACTGGTCCTTGAGGAGCTTGATAGCATCCGCGTACGAGGTCGCGTCTTGGATGACCGAGTACACTCGGTGGTTCACTTTGGAGGTCAGGACATCCAGTTTGTCCTCGTCCGATTTGATTGCTTCGGAGGCGGTCAGGAATTTTTCGAAACACTTAAGCCAGTGAGTAAACTTGGTGGATGAGTCCGCCTCCCGATGATCTAAGTCCAGGCATGCTGGTGTGAGGATCTTCTCCATTATAAAAATGTTGTTAATAAAATTGATGCGCTATCAATTACTCATAAAAGACTGAGAGTTAGAAGAGTAACTAAAGGCTTTTATTAACAACAGAATGGAGGTCTGCCTCGAGTGGTCGACCGGTCCAGGATACAAGGGCTGGGGAGCAGTCACCTTTATACTAGGACCTGTGGGAGGAGTCAGCCGAGGCATGTCCAGGCATGTACACAGTGGAATACAAACAGGACAAACAGGAATACAAACAGTGGTTTACCACACAGACATAGGGAGAGATAGGGAGAGACAGGGACAGACATAGGGAGAGACAGGGACAGACATAGGGAGAGACAGGGACAGACATAGGGAGAGATAGGGACAGACATAGGGAGAGACAGGGACAGACATAGGGAGAGACAGGGACAGACATAGGGAGAGACAGGGACAGACACAGGGAGAGATAGGGACAGACACAGGGAGAGACAGGGACAGACACAGGGAGAGACAGGGACAGACATAGGGAGAGACAGGGACAGACACAGGGAGAGACAGGGACAGACATAGGGAGAGACAGGGACAGACACAGGGAGAGACAGGGACAGACACAGGGAGAGACAGGGACAGACACAGGGAGAGATAGGGACAGACATAGGGAGAGACAGGGACAGACATAGGGAGAGACAGGGACAGACATAGGGAGAGACAGGGACAGACATAGGGAGAGACAGGGACAGACATAGGGAGAGACAGGGACAGACATAGGGAGAGACAGGGACAGACATAGGGAGAGACAGGGACAGACACAGGGAGAGACAGGGACAGACACAGGGGGAGATAGGGACAGACATAGGGAGAGACAGGGACAGACATAGGGAGAGACAGGGACAGACATAGGGAGAGACAGGGACAGACACAGGGAGAGACAGGGACAGACACAGGGAGAGACAGGGACAGACACAGGGAGAGACAGGGACAGACATAGGGAGAGCAAAAACCATAGACAGATTTAAACACAAGCCTGAAAGTTTGAAATTTGCGGCATTAGGCCACTGGGAGCTAATGTAGGTCAGTAAGGAAGGGAGTAACAGATGAGTAGCACATTACGCAGGATAGGAAATGGGCAGCAGAGTTTTGAATGAGTTAACGTTTACAGAGGGTGGAGAATGGGAGAACATTAGATTAATCAAGTCTGGAGGTGACAAAGTCGTGAATCAGGGTTTCAGAGGGAAATGGACTGTGATTAGGGGTGGAGGCAGGCAATATGAGGGTCAAAGAATCTCGAGTAAAGGATAAAAAAAGAGCCAAAACAATAACACCGGTCACAAGGCAGCATAATACTCACAAGACTATGAGATTTGTTGCTGGCAGATGGCAGCCACTCAACATAGAATCAATTCCAATTCCCTTTTGAATGTTACTATTGAATCTGCTTCCACGGCCTTTCAGGCAGCGCATTCCAGATCACCACAACTTGCTGTATAGAAAATGTTTCCTCAAGTCGCCTCTGGTTCTTTTGCCAATCACCTTAAATCTGGTTACCGACCCTTCCACCACTGCAAACAATTTCTCCTTATTTACTCTATCAAAACCCTTCATGATTTTGAACACCTCTATCAAATCTCCACTTAACCTTCTTTGCTCTAAGGAACACAACCCCAGCTTCTCCAGTCTCTCCACATAACTGAAGTCCCTCATCCCTGGTACCATTCTAGTAAATCTCCTCTGGACCATCCTAAGGCCAGAGTTTAACACAATACTCCAGCCGAGGCCTAACCAGTGTTTTATAAAGGTTTAGCATCACTTCCTTGCTTTTGTACTCGATTCCTCTATTTATAAAGCCAAGGATCCCATACGCTCTTTTAACAGCCTTCTCAACCTGTCCTGCCACCTTCAATGATTTGTGTACGAACACCCCCAGGTCTCTCTGTTCCTGCAACCCCTTTAAAATTGTACCATTTAGTTTATATTGCCTCTCCTCATTCTTCCTACCAAAAAGTATCACTTCACACTTCTCTGTGTTAAATTTCATCGGCCATGTGTCTGCCCATTTCACCAGTCTGTCTATGTCCTCCTGAAGTCTGTTACTATCTGCCTCATTGTTTACTACATTTTCGAGTTTTGTATCATCTGCAAACTTTGAAATTATGGCCTGTATACCCAAGTCCAGGTCATTAATATATATCAAAAGAGAGCAGTGATGCTAATAATGACCCCTGGGGAACACCACTGTATACCTCTCTCCAGTCTGATCAACAACCGTTCACCACTGCTCTCTGCTTTCTGTCTCTTAGCCAATTTTGTATCCATGCTGCCACTGTCCCTTTAATCCCATGGGCTTTCATTTAGCTAACAAGCCTATTATGTGGTACATTGTCAAACACCTGTTGAAAGTCCATATACAGGAAACTCTTTTTTATCCGGCACCGGATAACCGAGAGCTATAGTAAAAGATACGGAGAGCTGAGAGCTCCGTATAAAGCAACAAACCCTGTTGCTTGGCAACAGGTGCAGAACAATGGCCACAACTTCCAAGCGTCTCTGTAGCTTAGCAACAGCTGCAGCCACACCCGATTGCACAGCAACAGATCGAGGAAGGCAAGTAATATGTAGTAAAACTTACCTGAACCTACTCCTGAATTTTGCCGGTTAACTGAGATTTCCGGTTATTTAGGTGCCGGTAAATCGAGAGTTTCCTGTACACAACATGAACCGCACTACCCGCATCAACCTTCTCGGTCACTTCATCAAAGAACTTGATTAAGTTAGTCAAATACGATTTGCCTTTAACAAATTTATGCTGACTTCCATTTATTAGCCCATATACTTTTTCAAATGCCAATTAATTTTGTCCCAGATTATTGTCTCTAAAGGTTTCCCACCACCGATGGAAGGCGGACTGGCTTGTGGATGCCAGATTTTTCCCTCGCCCCTTTTTTAAACAGGGGTGTAATATTTGCAATCCTCCAGTCCTCTGGCACCACCCCAATAGCCAAGGAAGATTGGAAGACAGTGGCCAGAGCCTCGGCAATTTCCACCCTTACTTCCCTCAGTAACCTAGGATCATCCCATCTGGACCTGGTGACTTTTCTACTTTGAGGACTGCCAATCTTTTAAGTACCTCCTCTTTATCTATATTCATCCTCTCCAATATCACTACTGCCTCTTCCTTCACTGCTATATTGGCAGCATCCTCTTCTCTAGCGAAGACAGATGCAAAGTTCTCATTTAGTATCTCAGCCATGCCCTCTGCCTGCACAAGAAGATCTTTTTAGTCCCTATTTGGCTCCACCCTTCCTTGAACTAACCTTTTACTATTCATGTGTTTATAAAAGAATTTTGGATTCCCTTTTATGTTAGCCGCTAATCTATTCTCATACCCTCTCTTTGCCCCTCTTCTTCCTTTTTTTTAGATCTCCTCTGTACTTTCTATATTTAGCTTGGTTCTCTACTCTATTTATGGACCTTACAATTGTCATAAGCCTCTTTTTTCTGTCTCATTTTAACATCTATATCTTTAGTCATCCAGGGAGCACTAGCTTTGGATGCCCTTCATTTCCCCCTCTTGGGAATGTGTCTACTCTGTACACAAACCATCTAGTATTGAAGGCCTCCCATTCAGTTACAGTTTTGCCGACCAATCCACCTGGACCTGATCCACTTTCAACTCACTGAAGTATTTTTACGCTTGATTCTACCTTGTCCTTTTCCATAACTATTCTAAACCTGATTTTATGTTCCCTAAATGCTCTCCTACTGAAACATGCTCCATTTGCCCCACTCCATTCCCCAGAACTAGATCCAGCACTGCTCCCTTCCTCGTTGGGCTGGAAACACACTGATCAAGAAAGTTCTCTTGTACACATTTCAGGAATTCCTTCCTCTCCTTTCCCTTTGCACGGTTACTATCCCAGTCTATATTAGGTTAATTGAAGTCCCCATTATCACTACTCTGTGGTTCTTGCATCTTTCTGTACTTTGCCTGCAAATTTGCTCCTCTATCTCCATTCCACTATTTGGTGGCCTATAGTATACACCCAGCAGTGTAATACCACCCTTAATTCTAATGTCCTTGGAATCTGAACCCTTCCCTCCTACTTCATTTCTTTGGTCATACATTTCCCTCCCTTAGCTTAGTCCCTTATCACTGATGTGACACAATAAATAATTCCAACATTACTATCCCTGAACCCTTATTCCTTTAGCAAAGTCCCAATTCTATTCCTTGCTGTGTCATTGATTCCAACATGAAGAAAAACTTCTTGCTGTTTGCCTTCACTCTCCACAATGGTATCCCTTTATTTGAAGTACAAAAGTCTGATCCAAGGCCCAAAGGTAAAGCCTGGGCAATTGGAGATACCCTCAGTGAGCTTGGGAGATAGCCCAACTATTGGAGGCCAGAGAACACAACTGGAAATTCTTCAGCAGCACCTCCCAAACCCGTGAGGGCAGCAGGCACATGTTAACACCACCACCTCCAAGTCACACACCATCCTGACTTGGAAATATATTGGCCGTTCCTTCATCGTCGCTGGGTCAAAATCCTGGAACTCCCTCCCTAACAGCACTGTGGGAGCACCTTCACCACACGGACTACAGTGGTTCAAGAAGGTGGTTCACCACCATCTTCTCGAGGGTGACTAGGGATGGGGCAATTAATGCTGGACTTGCCAGCGACGCCCACATCCCAGGAACGTATAAAAAAATAAGAAATTAACCTTTTAAAACATTACACACAGACTTTTCCAATATATATATATTGTTAAGTGACAAAATGTGACTGTTTAAACTGAATAAAACAATATCCCTACCTCCAAACTCCACTAAAGACCTTCCCGCTTTTTCTGAGCCTGCCAACAAAATGGCGCCCTGCCTCACGCGCTGTTGCGACACAGCATCTTTCCCACCGCGCTCGGGTGTTTCCGGACGGCCCGGGCACCGCTCGGGTATTTCCGGACGGATTCGGCATCGCTCGTGTGTTTCCGGACGGATTCAGCATCGCTCGGGTGTTTCCGGACGGCCCGGGCACCGCTCGGGTGTTTCCGGACGGCCCGGGCACCGCTCGTGTGTTTCCGGACGGATTCGGCATCGCTCGTGTGTTTCCGGACGGATTCAGCATTGTTCGGGTATTTCCGGACGGCCCGGGCATCGCTCGGGTGTTTCCGGACGGATTCGGCATCGCTCGTGTGTTTCCGGACGGATTCGGCATCTCTCGTGTGTTTCCGGACGGATTCAGCATTGTTCGGGTGTTTCCGGACGGCCCGGGCATCGCTCGGGTGTTTCCGGACGGCCCGGGCATTGCTCGGGAGGGGTTCGGCTTTCCTCGGCCGCGGCTCGGGCTCTGCGGGGGGCTGGTTTGCGTTCGGTTTGCCCCGAGTGATGGCTGGCCTTCTGTGGTAACGGGACGGGACAGGAGGAGCGGGCGGACCGAGCCCGGGACATGTCAGCGCTCTCCGGCCGCACAGGTAACAGCCCGGCTTCAGGGAGCGCGCTGGGCCGCCGCACCCTCCCTCACTCCGGGGTGTCACTGTAAGTTGGCGGCCCGGCCCCTCTCACTCCTCGCCGGCTCTTTCACCACAGCACGGCCTGTGGTACAGGTGAAGCCTGGGGCTAGTCTGCAAAACCCTGCCGCTTCCCGAGCCTTCCCCCAGCAGCTGCTCCAGCACATTAGCAATCAAAACAGGGAACGGATAATCAACATTGAATATGGTTCATTAATAAATTAGCAAGCTTTCTTTATAAAAAAAATTTACAGCTTGCTCTTGAGATTTTAGACCAATATAATTGTATTTTTTCTGGGGAAAAATTGCTGGAAAGAAGACTTGTAGTGGGATTTTTTAAAGTTTTCCCTGTAATCAGAGCTGGAATTGTGAGGGGACAGAGCGAATGCAACGGCTCGGCAAAATAAAACTAGTGCTCGGGCTGGAGCCGACTGATCACTGGGGCTAAGACCAACCCTTCCGCCTTCATGTTGTTTACAGGCACTTGGTGTTCTTATCAGCATTTCTTTATTACATACATATGCTATGATGATGATAGGTAATTTTTTTATCCAGACAGATCATTTTTTTTACGATTATTGAATGCAAGTTAATCAAGTTCGTTTCTTTCCCTTATAAAACTTTTGTATTAAAGTGACTTGCTATTTTTAATCATTTCATTCAAAATTTTAAAAGTAATGTTGAAGGTGTAATTTGTTGTTTTCAATCATATTTTACATTGGGCATATGTGATGCAACCTGTGTTTTGTAGTAACTTTGGGACAGAGAAAGGTTGGATTTTCTAATGAGTGATTACATAAAGCCTTGTTTACATAAAGACAAAAACAACCATGAGGTTGTCCCAGAACCATTCCTCGCTTTGTTACTATAAATGACCTCCATTGCTGAGTTCCATATACCGTGTTGTCATGAATGTTTTCGTGCTAGCTTGGCTCAGTGGTAGCACTCGTCTCTGGTTCTCTCTCGACCCCTCCACTGTCTGAGTTGTCAGACTGCCTGTCCAACATCCAGTACTGGATGAGCAGATATTTCCTCCAACTGAATATCGGGAAGACCAAAGCCATTGTCTTAGGTCCCCGCCACAAACTCCGTTCCCTAAACACCGACTCCATCCTTCTCCCTGGCAACTGTCTGAGGTTGAACCAGACTGTTTGCAACCTAAGTGTCATATTTGACCCCCAAGATGAGCTTTTGACCATATATCTGCAGCATCATTAAGGCCGTCTATTTCCACCTCCGTATCATCGCCTGACTCCGCCCCTGCCTCCGCTCATCCGCTGCTGAAACCCTCGTCCATGCCTTTGTTACCTCTAGACTTGACTATTCCGATGCACTCCTGGCCGGCCTCCCACGTTCTAATCTCTGTAAACTTGAGGTCATCCAAAACTCTGCTGCCCGTGTCCTAACTTGCACCAAGTCCCGTTCACCCATCACCCCCTGTGCTCGCTGACCTACATTGGCACCCGGTTAAACAATGCCTCGATTTTAAAATTCTCATCCTTGTTTTCAAATCCCTCAGTGGCCTCACCCGTCCCTATATCTGTAATCTCCTACAACCCTCTGAGATGTCTGCGCTCCTCCAATTCTGGCCTCCTGAGCATCCCCAATTTTAACCACTCTAACATTGGTGGCCATGCCTTCAGCTGCCTGGGCCCTAAGCTCTGGAAATCCCTCCCTAAACCGCTCCACCTCGTCGCCACTCTTTCCTCTTTTATGTCGCTGCTTAAAACCTACCTCTTTGACCAAGCTTTTGGTCATCTGTCCTAATATCTCCTTATGTGGCTCGGTGTCAGATTTTGTTTGGTGATCACTCCTGTGGAGCGCCTTGGGACGTTTTACTACGTTCAAGGCGCTATAAATACAAGTTGTTGTTGTTCAGAAGGCTGAGTTCAAGCCCCACTCTAGGACTTGAGCACTCCTATCTAGACTGATAGTCCCGTGCAATACTGAAGCAGTGCTGCACTGTCGAAGGCACCATCATCTCGGATGAGATGTTAAACCAAGGCCCTGTCTGCCCGCTCAGGTGGATGTAAAAGATCCCATGGCATTATTCAAAGAAGAGCAGGTTAATTCTCCCTGGTGTTCTGGACAACATTTATCCCTCTATAAACACCACCAAAAATATTGCTCATTGTGTGAAAACTTTTCGCTCTTCCAGTTCTGGCCTCTTGCACATTCCCAAGCTTCATCGCTCCACCATTGGTGGACGTGCCTACAGCTGCCTAGGCCCTAAGCTCTGGAATTCCCTCCCTAAACCTCTCCACCTCATCACCACTCTTTCCTCTTTTAGGCAAATGGTATGTTGGCCTTCATAGCGAGAGGATTCGAGTACAGGAGCAAGGACGTCTTGCTGCAGTTGTACAGGGCCTTGGTGAGACCACACCTTGAGTATTGTGTGCAGTTTTGGTCGCCTTATCTGAGGAAGGATGTTCTTGCCATGGAGGGAGTGCAGCGAAGATTCACCAGACTGATACCTGGGATGGCAGGAATGACGTATGAGGAGAGATTGGGTCGATTGGGCTTATATTTGCTGGAGTTTAGAAGAATGAGAGGGGATCTCATTGAAACTTATAAAATTCTAACAGGACTAGACAGATTAGATGCAGGAAGGATGTTCCCGATGGCAGGGGAGTCCAGAACCAGGGGTCACAGTCTAAGGATAAGGGGTAAGCCATTTAGGACAGAGATGAGGAGGAATTTCTTCACCCAGAGAGTGGTGAACCTGTGGAATTCTCTACCACAGAAGGCAGTTGAGGCCAATTCATTAAATATATTCAAGAAGGAGTTAGATATATTTCTTAATGCTAAAGGGATCAAGGGATATGGGGAGAAAGCAGGGACAGGGTACTGAATTTGGATGATCAGCCATGATCTCATTAAATGGCGGAGCAGGCTCGAGGGGCCGAATGGCCTACTCCTATCTTCTATGTTTTATGTCGCTGCTTAAAACCTACCTCTTTGACCGAGCTTTTGGTCATCTGACCTAATATCTCTATGTGGCTCGGTGTTAAATTTTATCTGATAACGCTCCTGTGAAGCGCCTTGGGACATTTTACTATGTTAATGGCGCTAAATAAATGCAGGTTGTTGTGTGAAAATTGCCTGCCACACTTGCTTACTAAACAAGAGTGACTACACGTCAAAAGTAATTTCTTGGCTGTGAAGCACTTTGGGACATCCTTAGGATGTGAAAGACGCTATGTAAATTCAAGTTCCTTCTTCGTAAAGTGTTCTGATGACTGTGTGAATTTTCTATACAATGTCCATTTGAACTGTGAAAAATAGGAATCGTGCAATTATTGATATTGGTCTTCCCAAACTTGGGTTGAGAGAGCATTTTCGCTGTACATTATTGGATGAAGTATTAATGATGGGGGAAGCAATTTATAAAATTATTTATTTTATTAATTCTTGGGATGTGGGCATTACTAGCTACCACTTGAGTGGCTTACTAGTTCACATCAAAAGGCAGTTAAGAGTCAGCCGTGTTGGTGTGGGACTGGCTGACACATAGGCCCAGACCGGGTAAGGACGGCAGGCTTCCTTCCCGAAAGGGACATTCGTGAACCAGTTGGGTTTTTACGACAATCTAAGAGCTTCATGGTCACTTTTACTGAGACCAGATTTTATTTCTAGATTTTATAAACTGAATTCAAATTCTCAAGCTGCCAGGGTGCGATTTGAAGTCACGTTCTCTGGATTAATAGTCCTGTAACATAACCACCACACCCGCAGGTGATAATTTAAAGAATATCACACACACAGTTTCTCACATAAAATTGATTGTAGAGTTAGTTTGTCTGTTTTTTCCTATCGTTTATTGGTACTAATATGCTAAATATAGAATCATAGAAGTTAACAGCACAGAAAGAGGCCATTCGGCCCACCTTGTCTGTCCCAAATATGTCTCGCTTGCTCCAGAAACGACCAAGACCAGAACATATCATTGATTTTTTGGACGTATGGCTGGATTGACAGCATTACTCCTATAATCTTTGCCATGACAATGCAGTTGATGTCAGGAATTTACCCATCCAATTGCTGCATGGGATTGTGTAGGCTGAACTACTTTGTGCTCGAGGCATTTTAGGTTTTTTGGAACTGAAGCTCGGTGATTTTCTTTCCTCTCCTGTATCTCACACATGCGAAAGTCTGTTTTTCATACAGCCCAGTCCCACCAGAATCAACAAGTACCCCTTCTTGATAAAGGGAGGAAAGGTCCCACTAAAGCTGATACTGGGATTAGAAAAATAAAGCAGTTTTAAATTCAATTATAACTTTAGGCAACAGACAAAAACTGCCTCCTGGATTGCCTACTTGTTACAGCAGACTTCCAATGACCTGATAAATTTGCCCCAATAGACCTTTAGAAAGTCTCACAGCCACTCTAGTGGGTGGAACACTAGCACATTTCAGAAGGACACAACAAGTAGTAACGTATCTTTAATGCCATTGGTTTGCTGGAATATGTACTGGCGTCCCAGCAACATGCCTGTACGAGTGGTTATTTGTCTTTGGGAAGCATCATCCGAGGCGGCACTCGGTCTCCCAATGCCTCAAACTGATTTGCACCCTGCAGAAAATGGATGTCTCGTGTCTTTATTTGGCAGAGCCTAATCACAGACACATTAGAGAAAAGCAAGATCTTTCTGGAACTTTTCATTTGCCAGCTAATTTCTGGATGCAATTTAGGAATATACTGGACTGGAAAAAACTATTCTGGTCCATCTGACTGGTCCCAGAAAGATTTGCGCCCCTATATTCTTACAAACTCACAAGTCTCTTGGTGGTGTCCAGGCTGATTGGTCGCACCAGATAGATATATTTATAGGACGATAGCAAAATACTGCAGGTGTTGGAAATCCGAAATAACAACAGAAAATGCTGGAAAAACTCAGCAGGTCAGGCAACATCCGTGGAGAGAAATTTGAGTTGACGTTTCGGGTCGAAACCCTTCTTCAAAACTTCTTGAAGAAGGGTTTGACCCAAAACGTCAACTCAAATTTCTCTCCACGTATGTTGCCTGACCTGCTGAGTTTTTCCAGCATTTTCTGTTATTTTAGATATATTTATATATTTCTTGTGGAGGTTATCTAGTCACTGGGCATTGATTTAATTATATTAATTTGTTGCACCTACCTGAGAATGGAGTGCTGAAAATTCTTTGTTGCGTATACAACAATAATTAGATTGAATTTTCTGATTAATCAGATTGCAGAACTGTCTTGGCAGCAGAAAATGCCTGAAGTATGCAGCAGGTTTGTGAACATTGATTTTTTGGGTGCAGACCCTTGGTCTGAAGTGGAGAAGTTAGGGTGAAAAGTCCCCACCCCCGAATGTTAACCCATCTTTGCTCTTTGCTAATGGACCTGTTGTGTATTCCAGCATTTTTTGTTTCCATTTCACATTTGCAGTGTTTGTGTGCTTTTAGTAGAATTGACATGGCGCTTGCTGCTTCTGCTGCTGGATGGTGCAATAACAAATTGTACCCACAACATAACTGAAATGTTTACTGCGTTGATCAGATGCTCCAGAGTCATTGCAGGCCTCAGTTAGCTGTTGGTAGCAACTAGATAGTAACTCCTAACCATCTTGATACAAGGGGTTATGGCTCAATGAGGTAACATGGTGAAATTCAGGAATGTGGGCTGTAAATATCTGGTAAGCGCTATGCGATTTCAATTAAAATAATTTGGATACTGTTAAGTTGCTTGTAGTCCTCAACTGAATGCTGCTAATGTGTTTTATGCAGAACTAGAATCATCGAATGATGCAACACAGAAGGAGGCCATTCGGCCCATCGTGTCTGTGCCAGCTCTTTGAAAGAACTCTCCAATTCATCCCAATTTCCCCAGAGCCCTGCACATTTTCCCCCCTTCAACAATTTCTCCAATTCCCTTTTGAAAGTTACTATTGAATCTGCTTCCACCGCCCTTTCAGGCATCGCGTTCCAGATCATCATAACTCGCTGCGTAAACATTTTTTCCCCTTGTGTCACTCCTGGTTCTTTTCCCAATTACCTTAAATCTGTGTCCTATGGTTACCAACCCTCCTGGAAACAGTTTCTCCTTATTTACTCTATCAAAACCATTCATGATTTTGAACACTTCTATCAAATCTCCCCTTACCTTCTCTGCTCTAAGGAGACCAATCCCAGCTTCTCCAGTCTTTCATCCCTGGGACCATTCCAGTAAATCTCCTCTGCACCCTCTCCAAGGCCTTTACATCCTTCCTAAAGTGCAGGGCCCAGAATTGGACACAATACCCCAGTTGAGGCCAACCAGTGTTTTATAAAGGTTTAGCATCACTTCCTTGCTTTTGTATTCGATTCCTCTATTTATAAACCAAGGATCCCATACGCTCTTTTAACAGCCTTCTCAACTTGTCCTGCCACCTTCAATGATTTGTGTACGTACACCCCCCGGTCTCTCTGTTCCTGCACCCCATTTAAAATTACCATTTAGTTTATATTGCCTCTCCTCGTTCTTCCTACCAAAAAGTATCACTTCATGCGTTAAATTTCATCTGCCATGTGTCTGCCCATTTCACCAGTCTGTCTATATCCTCCTGAAGTCTGTTACTATCCGCTTCATTGTTTATTACATTTCTGAGTTTCATGTCACCTACAAACTCTGAAATTGTGCCCTGTATACCCAAGTCCAGGTCATTAATATACATCAAGAAGAGCAGTGGTTTCTTTTGAGTTCAGTGTTATAGCACCATTTGTTGAGCTGACTTTAAATATTCCTCTGACACGCGCTCAAGAATGAATTGTAACTGAAATTCCTAACGTTCCCCTTCTGTCCCCTTCTCGTGTTTCCTGAAGGCACTGACTGTTTCAGTGGAGTGCAGTTCCAAGAGCATCGAGTGCCTTTGATGCCTTGCCCGGGGTAGTTATTCCCGTATAAACCTGGACAGTGAATGCTGCCTGGCTATTCGACTGGGGATGATCTCGCAGCTGAGCCTGATTCTGTCCACCCATACTACACTCGCTCACTCTCTGTCTCTCTCTCTCTGTCTCTGTCTCTGTCTCTCTCTCTCTCTCTCTGTCTCTGTCTCTGTCTCTCTGTCTCTGTCTCTCTCTCTGTCTCTGTCTCTCTCTCTCTCTCTCTCTCTGTCTCTGTCTCTCTGTCTCTGTCTCTGTCTCTGTCTCTCTCTCTCTCTCTCTCTGTCTCTCTGTCTCTCTGTCTCTGTCTCTCTGTCTCTGTCTCTCTGTCTCTGTCTCTCTGTCTCTGTCTCTCTGTCTCTCTCTCTGTCTCTCTCTCTGTCTCTCTCTCTGTCTCTCTCTGTTTTGAGGGGTGCAGAATTTTGTGCTAACATCAATGTGCTGTTTCAGTGACCATGGGGTGCAGCCTCGGCTGAGTCCGAGTCTGCAACGTTTGGAAAGGTCAGTCAGTTTATCAAACAATGCCGGATTTGGCAGAATTAGCAATCAAGTTCAATATCCATCTGCCACGCAGTATTAATGTTAGGCCTTGTTTCTACAGTATTAGTAGATTTTATATTCTTGGACCGAAACATTAAACAGGAGTAACTAAAAAGTAGTTGCATAGTTCATTTTCTCCAAATTATCGATTTATGTCAATTCAAAAATATTTTGCACATGGTATCAGTGGTGAAGATTCACATATCAGTTATGCCTGTCCAACTCAGCCGTGCCTCAATGGTCGCACTCCCACCTCTGAGTCAGAAGATTGTGGATTCCACTTTCACTCCACGACTTGAGCCCATAATCTCAGCTGATACTCTAGGGCAGTACTGAGAGCACTGTCTGAGGTGCCGTCTTTCAGATGAGAAATTAAACCGAGACCCAGCCTGCTCTCTCAGGTGGACATAAAAGATCCCATGGCACTATTCAAATAAGAGCAGGGAAGTTCTTAGCGGTGTCCTGTTTTAGTGATCAATGAACATCACTAAATCAGGTTATCTGGTTATATATTTCATTGTTTGTGGGACTTTGCTATTTGTAAATTAGCTACTGTATTCCATACATTCCAACAGTGACTGCACTTCAAACATACTTCATTAGCTGTGAAGCATTTTGGGCCATCTTGAGGTTGTGAAAGGCGCTATATAAATGCTAATTCTTTTTATCTCTATCCTGACCTGTGTCATTGCTGGAAACTCAGTCTCTTGTACTAAGAGGTTTGAAGCGCCAGTGTTAGCCACCAGTTCCAGATCCTGTGTGACAGTGCCTTGGAAAGAGTTCCCTTCCAGCATGATTATCTGCCCCCGCTCCCCATTCCATCATTGTGCCCAGGCAAAGACTGTGTTACTGTACGGTTGGAAACCCAAGTCTGGCTCCTGGGCTCTGAGAAGCGAGAGGAAAAGGAGAGATATACAGGAAGAGCGGGGAAGGAGAAACGTGCACATATAGGGAGATGAAGTTTGAGAGAGGTGTATATAGAGAATGTGGGAGAGCGAGGAAAAGGACGTTGGAGACAAATAGAAATGATTGACTGAAAAGGTTTGCAAGCCAAAAAGAGATTACTAGTCCTGTAATATAACCAGGGTTATGGTGGTGTAGTTATGTTACTGGACTAGTAATCCAGAGGCCTGGACTAATGATCCATAGAACATGAGTTTAAATCCCACCATTGCAGCTTGACAATTTAAATTCAATTTAAAATATAAAAACTGGTATCAGTAAGGAAGTGACCATGAAAGTTGTTGGATTGTAGTAAAAACCCAACTGGTTCACTAATGTCCTTTAGTGAAGGAAACCTGCCGGCCTTACCCCTTCTGGCCTATATGCGACTCCAGTCTCACACCAACGTGGTTGACTCCTACGTGCCCTCTGAAGTGGCCTAACCATCTGTGTCAAAAAACTGCTGCAAAGCTAGAAGACCCACCACCACCACCGTCCACTCAGGATGGACAATAAATGCTGGCCCACATCTTGAAAGCAAGTTTTTTTTTTAAATGGAAAGAATTCCAGTATAGAACAGGAAGAGAATGAGAGAGAGATTTTTGACAGTGTATAATGTCAGTGGAGATCAACTAATGTTAAGCAGTTTAAAGAGTGTTAACCAAGCATTAAACGATGGGAAGCTGTGACTTGCCAGCCAATACTGCAGTACAAGCTCCCACTGTCTCTCTGCGCCGAGTAACCAATGTTGTTGCTATGATTTCAATAGAGCTAAATAGTGGGTGCAAGAAATGTTTTCACATCTGGACTATAAGCACTTTAACACCCAACAGCACAAATAAAGATTTGTCTGGAAAGAACTATATAATGCTCAACACTTTTAATTACTTTTGTATCTCTCAACTGCAGTCATTTTATAATGTCAATTAAGGAGAGATAAGATTTGTATTTAAGTATAAATTTACCATAATGTGCGAGTAATATTCAGATTTTTTTACATAGAAATTTTCTCCTCAGTCTTAGCTGGAACCTGTCAGAACCTGTAAATCTTTCTCAGTGAAGAAGTGCAGATCATGCTGTGTTGTACACTGTGCCATTCAGATCAATATAAATTAATCATTTGATAATCCTAAAGGAAATGAGAGTTAACTGCATGAACTCAGAATAACGAGATAAAACGTCAAGAGGTCTTTCTGCTTATTCCACTTGCTTATTTACATCCATGTCCTGAACTCTTGAGTGTTTTTGTCTTATTCCTCTTTGGTCTGATGCAGGTAGTCTACATATTGGGAATATTTATATCAGTAAAGTCAGCAAGGGTTAGACCACACTTGGAGTACTGTGCATAGTTCTGGTCTCCATATTACAAAGGATATCGAGGCACTGGAGAAAGTTATATCCTCAGTTTGCACTATCAGGACAGATTGAACAGGCTGGGGCTCTTTTCTCCAAAAAAAGAGAAGACTGAGGGGTGAGCTGATAGAGGTCTTTAAAATTAGGAAGGGGTTCTATACGGTAGATGTAGAGAAGATGTTTCCACTTGTGGGGCAGTCTAAAACTAGGGGCCATCAATATAAGAGAGTCACTAATAAATCCACTGAGAAATTCAGGAGCAACTTCTTTACTTAGAGAATGGTGAGAATGTGGAACTTGTTACCACAGGGAGTGGTTGAAGCGAATAGTATTGATGCATTTAAGGGGAGGCTGGACAGGCAAATGAGGGAGAAGGGAATAGAGGGTTATGCTGATAGAGTTAGATGAGGAAAGACAGGAGGAGGCTCGAGTGGAGCATAAACACCGGCCTGGACTGGTTGGGCCGAATGGCCTGTTTCTGTGCCGTATACCCTGTGTAAAAACTTTGATGCTTTCTGGGCTGAGTGGCTCCGAGCACCTGGCTCACTTGAAGTCTTGCCTCATGCTATTTCAATGGAACCGTAGGGGAACATTCCCTATCGTGGGGATAAGACCTTTTCAAGGTTCTCTATACTAGCAAGAAATTTTGTTTTCAAGAACATGTCAAATTTAAGGTAAGTTTATCATCTTGTACAAAAATTAGGGAATATTTTAATTATAAAGTGCTGCCCCTTGATTTTCCTTCCTCTGGAATGATGGACAGTTTCGGGGAAGATATTTTGTGTAGCGTTCCCACTAATGACGAATTTCCATTTAATTGACATCAGTTGGGAATTTTGCTGACTTTCCATTGTCCCAGTCATTATATATCACTAAAGCAGGATGTCATGTCAGCGGCTGGTCTGGACAACATGCCTGTTACCAGACTATCTGCAGCTAGATATCCTTAAAGCATATACATCATAACAAACAATAACTATAACACGCTTCAGTAAGCATACAGAGAGTTTTTTATAATGGTTGAATGCTGAAGCAGTTTTGTAGACTTGATTATAACTTGTAAATAGGTAATTGTTTATAAGGAAGTCTGTTTGAATGAAAATGAGCTGGTTGTCCGGTGGATGGTGAGCCAGGAGATGTTTTGGAATTTGAAATCCTTTGCTTCATTACTTTTTGTTGACAGCAGCAAAGTGTTCCAGCATTTCACAGAGTGATATTGTACATCAGAGTGGCAGAAGATCCAACCAAGACTGACCTGGTTTTCCCACTGTAGGAAGATGTTTGGAGGAAAGGAAATTTGTTAATATACGTGGAATATATAGCTGGAAGGTAGCTCCAAGACTGACCCAGTTACATACTCCTGAAACCCCTCAAAGTTACTCCTCTAGTTGACCTTGATAAGTTACAACCTCTAACCACCTCCGAGACATTTAGTATTTGAATGTATAATTACAGTGTAGGTCCCAGTGTGTTTTCACTTTTCATGTCATTAGCCTTCATTACTACCCACCTGTGTGTCCTGGAGTGGCTGGCTGACTATTTTAAGCTAGTTACATTTTGCTTGGTGATTTTGTATTTGGCTTTAGACTTGTTGCTACACGGATTAAAGGAGGTTTTTTTAATTCATTCTCGGGGTGTGGGCGTCGCTGGCAAGGCTGGCATTTTATTGCCCATCCCTAGTTGTCCTTGAGAAGTTGGTGGTGGGCATCCTTCTTGAATCACAGCAGTCTGTCTGGTGGAGGTACTCCTGTAATGCTGTCGGGTAGGGAATTCCAGAAATTTGACCAGCAACAATGAATTTGAACTGAACTACCTCATAATTATCAGTGCAGTTACTGGTGTCATTTAGCCATTTTCTGTGTTTAAGAAATAACAGATAAAGGCAGGTTCGAGCAGTTTATGAAGAATTTGCTAAGTGTAATGCCTTGAAATCTCAGACATGGCTTCGTGTTTCCATTAAAGCCCTATGAATTTTCGCACCTTGTGAAGTTCTGAATTGCGTTTGACTGCACATTAGGGAGTTGGGAGGTCAGCTGAAAATCTTTTTGTGCAAAGACTATTGCATTTGTGGAGTAAGTTACCATTCAAGCAGATAAACAGACAATATAAATGGGTTCAAGAGGGAATTCGATGAGATCCTGGGGAGAGAATTAATTGATAGTGATAAAGCAGGCAGGTGGGATTGTGATCACAGGGGAATAGCTTGTTAGGCCTAATATTTGTTTCTGAAAATTTTGCTCTTAAAAGTCAGATCATATTATAATCATAAACCTCCCGTATCATGATTATATTTCCAATGGTATTCCACATGGCTAGAGTCCCAGCCATTTAACTCAAGAAAATCTTGGAATGTTTTTAGTTGAGGCCAAGTAATATTGGGCATGAAAGTGCTAAAGTTTCAATATGGCTTTGTTTGGTGGCAAGATAAAAGGATGATGTGATTTAAATGTTTCTTTAAAACTTGTGTTGATGGTGTTTGATTCTCGTCTCTTTCAGGCAGATGTTGAAGTGAGTGGGTCGTGTGGTACTGATGCACCATGTATTCAGAGTGGCGGTCTCTGCAGCTCGTCATACAGAGCGACCGAGGGCACATGAGTGTTCTGCACAGCTATCCCAACAATGTTGGCAAAGATGTGGCTCATGCTGTGGTACGTCCTCTGGGACAGGGCCTGAACAGTTCCTCTGCAACCAGCAATGAAAGCATTCTAAAAACCGACAAAGAGGCAAGTCACCTGAAGATTGATCAATGTGTTGTACTTTAAGGTTCAAATAAGAAGTTTTTGAGTAAACACTTTTGTTTTTAAAATATCCTAACCTAACAATGTACAATAAAAAGGTAGCAAACTTATATGTTGCGCCCCTCTTTGCTCAATCAAGAGGGACGCAACCCTGGGATGCCAGCAAGAGTGATGATAGGCTGAGGAGTAGGGAGGAAAGATTGGAGAAGCGGTAGATGAAAAGGGGAATATCTGGAGGAAATGAAGAGGATAAAGTGAGCAGCAGCAGGAAATGGCTGAAAAAGGATACACATGCAAGACATAGGAGACCTCTGATTACATGGATCAGGGGCAGAATTGGCATGGCAAGGAAGATCCTTAGGGTAGGGGCTGGTGCACTGAGGTAACCAGTACAGCATATTTCTTGACCTTTTCTTGAGGGGAGAACCTCAAGGTAGGAGACAACGGTAGGGTAAAGTCCAGTCAGCTTGCACTGCAGTTTGGCTTTAAGAATGACAGCTAGAATTATCTGCGCACTCATTGAAGGTTAGATATAATGTGCATTCTAATTCAAGAAAAACAGATTGGGAAATCTATGGAAATTGAAGATGTGTAACATTACAGGAAACTTTGGTTTATCCGGAGGTTGTATGTCCGGAAACCTCGATCTAACGGCAGAAATCAGCAGCCGTTTTGGTTAGGTTTTTTTTCTTCTAGCATTTTTTAAACAGTCAGGCTCTGGAAAGCGCCTCTGTAGCTTAGCAACAGCTTCAGAGACGCTTCCAAGGTACGGGCCAAGTGTTTACAAGCTGTTGCTAAGCAACAGTGTTTGTTGTCAGATACGAAGATGAAAACCTCCGTATCCTTCAACATTAGCGCTGGTCTATCCGGAAGTTTTGATAGATTGGCAGCAGGTCGGTGCCGGATATCGCGAAGTTTCCTGTATTACAGAAGATCTTCCATCCACGGTTTGATGGTATTAAATGCAGCTTTGATGCCACACTGACTAAGATGATCTCTTCAGGAACCATGTTACCATTTAATTTGACCAATGACATTATTGATAACTACACACAAGATATTACCTGCCTATACAGGTAATGCGTGGCTCAAAGACTGGTGTGGGAGAAATGGGTTTTGCTTCTTGGGACACTGGCACCAATACTGGGACAGGAGGGAGCTGTTCCGTTGGGACGGACTCCACTTGGCCAGTGCTGGGACTAGAGTCCTGGCGAATCATATAACTAGGGCTGTAGAGAGGGCTTTAAACTAATTAGTGGGGGGGAGGTTTCTAGAGAGCAAATAATAGCAATGACAACAGAGAAGGTCATAGACTTAGGTAGCAGTGGGGGAATTAAAAAACAGAATGTGTCAGGAAGGGACAGAAGGTATGGAGTAGAAAGTAAAGTACTAAAAAGAGAAAAAACAGGAACTAAGTGTTACAAAACATATTTGAAAGTTCTTTATCTGAATGCACGTAGCATTCGTAACAAAATGAATGAGTTAACGGCACAAATAACGACATATGGGTATGATCTTGTGGCCATTACAGAAACATGGCTGCAGGGTGACCATGACTGGGAATTAAACATACCAGGTTATTTAACAATCGGGAAGGACAGGCAGGAAGGGAGAGGAGGTGGGGTGGCTATGTTAATAAAGGAAGGTATCACTATAATACAGAGAAATGATATTGGGTCAAAGGAGCAGGATAGTGAAACAGTTTGGGTGGAGATAAGGAATAATAAGGGGAAAAAAACACTAGTGGGTGTAGTCTATAGGCCTCCGAACAGTTGCAACTCTGTTGGATGGAGTATTAATCAGCAAATAGTTGAGGCTTGTAATAAGGGAACAGCTATAATTATGGGGGATTTTAATTATCATAGTAACTGGACAAATCAAATTGGGCAGAGCAGCCTTGAGGATGAGTTCATTGAGTGTATTAGGGATGGGTTTCTTGAGCAGTATGTAACTGAACCGACCAGGGGGCAAGCAACCTTAGATTTGGTCCTGTGTAATGAGACAGGATTAATTAAAAATGTCCTAGTAAAGGATCCCCTTGGAATGAGTGACCATAACATGGTTGAGTTCCATATTCAATTAGAGGGTGAGAAGGTTGGATCTCAAACAAGCGTGCTGAGCTTGAATAAAGGAGATTATGAAGGTATGAGAGTGGAATTGATTAGAGTGGACTGGGAAAATAGATTAAAGGGTAAGATGGTACATGATCAGTGGTGTACATTTAAGGAGTTATTTTACAACTTTCAAAAAAAATATATTCCACTGAGGAAAAAAGGGTGTAAAAGAAAAGATAGCCATCCGTGGCTAAGTAAAGTAATTAAGGATAGTATCCGACTAAAAACAAGGGCATATAAGGTAGCCAAATCTAGTGGGAGGATGGAAGATTGGGAAGTCTTTAAAAGACAGCAAAAAATAACACAAAGATTGATTAAGAAAGGGAAGATAGATTATGAAAGTAAATTAGCAAAAAATATAAAAACAGACAGTAAAAGTTTCTATAGTTATATAAAAAGAAAAAGGGTGGCTAAAGTAAATGTTGGTCCCTTAGAGGATGAGACCGGGAAATTAATGGTGGGAAACATGGAGATGGCAAAAACACTGAACAATTATTTTGTATCAGTCTTTACAGTAGAGGACACTAAGAATATCCCAACACTGGACAAACAGGGGGCTCTAGGGGGGGAGGAACTAAATACGATTAAAATCACTAAGGAAGTGGTACTTGGTAAAATAATGGGACTCAAGGCGGATAAATCCCCTGGACCTGATGGCTTGCATCCTAGGGTCTTGAGGGAAGTAGCGGTAGGGATTGTGGATGCATTGGTAATAATTTTCCAAAACTCACTGGACTCAGCAAAGGTCCCGGCAGATTGGAAAACTGCTAATGTAACACCCTTATTTAAAAAGGGTAGTAGGCAGAAGGCTGGAAACTATAGACCTGTTAGCCTAACATCTGTGGTTGGTAAAATGTTAGAGTCCATTATTAAGGAGACAGTAATGGGACATTTGGATAAACATAATTTAATAGGACAAACTCAGCATGGTTTCATGAAGGGGAAGTCATGTTTGACAAATTTGCTGGAGTTTTTTGAGGAAGTAACATACAGGGTGGATAAAGGGGAACCAGTGGACGTAGTGTATTTAGACTTCCAAAAGGCATTTGACAAGGTGCCACACAAAAGATTATTGCTCAAGATAAAAAATCACGGGATTGGGGGTAATATCCTGGCGTGGGTGGAGGATTGGCTCTCTAACAGAAAGCAGAGAGTTGGGATAAATGGTTCGTTCTCAGATTGGCAACCAGTAACTAGTGGTGTTCCGCAGGGGTCAGTGCTGGGTCCCCAACTCTTTACAATCTATATTAACGATTTGGAGGAGGGGACCGAGTGTAACATATCAAAGTTTGTAGATGATACTAAGATGGGAGGGAAAGTAGTGAGTGAGGACATAAAAAAACCTGCAAAGGGACATAGACAGGCTAAGATTTGGCAGATGGAATACAATACTGGAAAGTGTGAGGTTATGCACTTTGGCAGGAAAAATCATAGAGCAAGTTATTATCTTAATGGCAAGAAACTGGAAAGTACTGTAGTACAAAGGGATCTGGGGGTCCTGGTGCATGAAACTCAAAAAGTTAGTATGCAGGTGCAGCAAGTGATCAAGAAGGCCAATGGAATGTTGGCTTTTATTGCTAGGGGGATGGAATATAAAAACAGGGAGGTATTGCTGCAGTTGTACAAGGTATTGGTGAGACCGCACCTGGAATACTGCATACAGTTTTGGTGTCCATACTTAAGAAAAGACATACTTGCTCTCGAGTCAGTACAAAGAAGGTTCACTCGGTTAATCCCGGGGATGAGGGGGTGGTCATATGAGGAGAGGTTGAGTAGATTGGGACTCTACTCATTGGAGTTCAGAAGAATGAGAGGCGATCTTATTGAAACATATAAGATTGTGAAGGGGCTTGATCGGGTGGATGCGGTGAGGATGTTCCCAATGATGGGTGAAACTAGAACTAGGGGGCATAATCTTAAAATAAGGGGCTGCTCTTTCAAAACTGAGATGAGGAGAAACTGCTTCACTCAGGGTGGTAGGTTTGTGGAATTTGCTGCCCCAGAAAGCTGTGGAAGCTACATCATTAAATAAATTTAAAACAGAAATAGATAGTTTCCTAGAAGTAAAGGGAATTAAGGGTTACGGGGAGCGGGCAGGAAATTGGACATGAGTCTAGGTTCGGAATGGTCATGGCCCTGTGGGTAGTGGAGTGGGCCCAGGGGCCATGTAGCCTGGTTCTGCTCCTACTGTGTTCTAATTCTGTGTTAGATTTCAGGAGATGGTTTTATTCCTGTTCCTGGCTGGGGTGGAGATCGCCTTTACAGAAGGTAAGTACTGTAGAAAATATAGGGACAGAGTGATCTCCTGGAAGAATTTCGATCGCCTAGATGGGTCGGAGAGGAATTTCCCAGATTTTTTTCTCCCAAATTGGCCATTGGGTCTTTATCTGGTTTTTCGCCTCTCCCGGGAGATCACATGGGTTCGGGTGGATGCAGAGTGATAGAAGATTTGAGGTTAGGATCAGATCAGCCATGATCTTATTGAATGGTGGAGCAGGCTCGAGGGGCCGATTGGCCTACTCCTGCTCCTGTTTCTTATGTTCTTATACATTTTGGACAAAGAATATTGTAGCACTCCTCAATTTGCTGACCCCAGATAGTTAGGGGCGGAGAAAGAAAGCATGTGTGAATTAAAAAGCAGGAAATTCTAGGTGTAAGCACTGTAAATGCTAAAGTATTCCAGTTAGTCTCTTATGAACAGTTGTTTGGAAATCCTATTCACGTGGCTGCTTTATGGTCTCGCTTAAGCAGTGGCATAAATAGATCTCTTTGGAGTGTGGCCATAAAATTGTAGCATTGATCAGAGATTGTTTCTCAGTCATCTGAATGCAGGCCAGGCACATTGATGCAAATGGTAGTCTATAGACTCATTCCCCGGGGGTGACCTTGCTATAACACACCACATGTTCACTCCAGTGGAAGACACAGAGGCAAATGGTTATTTTAAAAACACAAACCCTCCTGGGAACTGTCATAGAAATGTGAATTTATATATTTTTGAATAGATCAAAAACGAAGACTTATTAATTCACAAAATGATGCACTCCATCTATGATCTAATAATTGATCAAATTTCTCAGCTGATGTTAAATGATATATGCAGTTGACAGGAGGAGTTGAAATCTCCGCCTCAGCCAGATACAGGTCCAGTGAATCAGCGTTCACTGCACAATCCGAGAGAAGCAGCACCTCCTGATATCTTGCCTAGATCTGCCTTTACATAACTTGAGATTGTGACCCCTGGTCCTCCCTAACCTATTTAGTTGAAACCTTTTGTCTACACAACCCTTCATCATCTTATAAACCTTGATCAAATCACCCTCAAGCCTGCGCTTCTCTAAAGGTGTAAAATTTCAGTTCTTTTAGCCTGTCTGGGTAACTGAAATACTTTAAACTGGGAATTAATTTTGTGGCTCTCCTATGCACCCTTTCCAAAGCCTCAATATCACCCACCATGTGAGGAGACCAAAACTGGACACAGTATTCCAACTGAGGCCTAAACAAGGTCTTGCACAAGGACATAAGACCATAAGAATTAGGAGCAGGAGTCGGCCATATGGCCCCTCGAGTCTGCTCCGCCATTCAATGAGATCATGGCTGATCTTTGACCTCAACTCCACTTTCCCACCCGATCCCCATATCCCTTGATTCCCCTAGAGTCCAAAAATCTATCGATCTCAGCCTTGAATATACTCAATGACTTAGCATCCATAGCCCTTTCGGGTAGAGAATTCCAAAGATTCACCACCCTCAGTGAAGAAATCTCTCCTCTTCTCAGTCTTTGCCACATTACAACAGTGACTACACTTCAAAAGTACTTCATTGGCTGTAAAGCGCTTTGAGACGTCCGGTGGTAGTGAAAGGCGCTGTAGAAATGCAAGTCGTCGTCGTCTTCTTTGGCCGACCCCTTATCCTGAGACTGACCCCTAGTTCTAGATTCTCCAGCCAGGGCAAACAATCTCTCGGCATCTACCCTGTCAATCCCCCTCAGAACCTTGTATGTATGCTTTGTTTTGTAGTGAATTGTCCTGTAAATTCAACACTAGTTATTGCTTCACAACATTGGTCATGAACCTTTAGAAATCTATGCACTAGAACGCCCAGATCTTTTTCTTTCTGCACTGGCTATAGTTCTTTCCCCTGAAGGGTAAATGTATGTTCAGCATTCATCTGCCCACATGCACAACACTGCATCCTTTACTAATCGCGGGTCATCCTCTGGCGCATCTAGATCTGCTTGCAGTAGTCTAGCCTCGTCTACAGTCCTGATTCTCGTACATATCTTAGTATCATCTGCAAAGTTGCAGATCATTCCCCACAATACCTACATGTAGATCATTAATGTAAATAGCAACAGTCTTAACACCGATCCCTCCGGGACACCACTGGTAACCGGTCTCTAAGCAGATCCAAATCCACCTACAGCTACTTTCTGCCTGCAGGCTTTCAGTCAGTTCTCAATCTAGCGCAATAGATTGCCACTAATGCCTGAGGACTCAGTCTTGTACAGAAGCCTCTTATGCGGTACCTTATCAAAAGCTGTTTGAAAGTCAGGTAGACAATGTCTACCGGGTTTCCCTCGTTCACTATCATGGTGACTTCAAAAAATACAATTTCTTTGAGACCATATAGATAGATATATAAAAATAATAGTGCATCTGCATGCCCTAGTCCAATTATCCGCTACCATCTATCGGCACTTCACCTGAAGACTGCACTTGTTCTTGATTCCATGCATGCAGTGGTATGGGAGATCAGCTAGTACACATATATATGATGATCTGCTATCAAGCTCCTTGAATGAAAAGGAAATGATAAATGTGCATGATCTGTACGCTGGGTTATTTTATTAACCTTTGTCTATGCAGTATTCTATCTCGCTGTAGTCTTTCCAGCAGTGGGAGCTAAACTGGCCTAACCTATCTTTCTGAAGTTTCCAATCGACTTGACTACTCAACTCAACAGATCATTGAATACCACCAAGAGCAGTTATCAGTGCTTAATAGATTCAAATAACTGTCAGCTACAATCACAACTCAATCATGCACAGAACGGAGTCAGTCACACATTGTGTTTGAATGTGCTTGGCTTCTCCCTTAAGCTTTGGAGACCCCTGACTCAACTTTGCAATATTTGGCTGGGGCGTGCTTCTGACCACAGCTGGAGAATTAGCATCTTCCTTGGTGACTGAACTAGAAGTATGTCCTTGGTTGACAAGAGTGGCCATGCTGACTCCCAGTGGCATGAGGCTAAATGGAACCGTTGAGCTCTAATGGGGGTAACTCGGGAAAATGTTTGTAAACAGAGACAGTGATGAAATAAAAACAGAAAATGCTGGAGAAACTCGGCAGGTCAGGCAGCATCTGTGAAGAGAGAAACAGTTAACGTTTCAGGTCGATGACCTTTCGTCAGAACAGAGAGAGTGATGATGTGCTTTATTCTCCTGGACAGGTAAAATGGACCATGGAGGTGCTGTGTTATGGACTGACTCTGCCTCTGGATGGGGAAACGGTAAAACTGTGTGTGGATGTTTACACTGACTGGATCATGGCTTTGGTGGCTCGCCGTGACTCTATCCCTCAGCCCATTATCAAAGAACCAAATTTATACGTGCAAACTATTCTCAAACACCTACAGAATCTTTTTGTTCCCCGGTAAGTGTAAATATCTCTTTGCGACTTCATTTGAAAGACTTTGTGCTTTGGTGGGAGTGTAAAATGGGCAGTAGCGGAATGACGTCCATCAAACACCCTGCCCAACTTTCCTTTCCACGGACTTCAGTGGAGAAGGAAGCGACGTGGGGTGAGTAACGGGTGCTGTTCCCTACCGCCTGTTTTACACCCCACCAAGGTTGACAGTTTTCCCCCTTTTATCTTTTTCAGAAGTACTCTCGTGTGCATTGAGATTGCAGTTCCTTTAGCTTTTCTTTGAAGTTAACTCACAGAACAGACTGGCGCCTATCACAGTAAATACAGACTCATTGAAGCATTCAGTAAAAGCAGAGAACAGAACAGAACCAGCAGGTTCTAGAGTGGGACCGAAATAAATATTCCATAGTCAGACCAAAAGGAGGGCTGACTAGTCTTTTGTCAGCATACTTTACTATAATTGAGTACGAACGCCATAAAATCTCATTTTTGTCCCGTTTAACCTGGCAACATTTGTATTGCTGCAACAAAATGAAGCCGGTTCATCTGGTGGCATTACATCCATAATAACACGTCGCATGAGCTTCCTGGCAGTCGGTTGAAGAGCTGAATTGCTGGAGGCTTGAACGACCTGTCTACTGCCCATGTTTCTGGTCAGGGAATAATGTGTGGTACAGGGAAAGAGGTAAAGGAATTTAATGGTGTGAAAATAGATAGAGATTCATTTTTTTTTAAATCAGCAAGCTAAATTGAACTAAAATATTGCATTGGTTCATAATATGCTGTTCCTAACCATGTTTTTAAAAAAAAAAAAAATCATCTTTTGCTTTCAGACCAGAGTATGCGCACAATCAGATCACACTGTGCCTGCGGGTTCTAGCAGCAGTCCAGAAATTAGCACGCGACTCTGGAAACATGTCAAGGGAAACCTGGGAAGTACTATTGCTCTTCCTACTGCAGATTAACGACACTCTTTTGGCAGCTCCGACAGTTCCAGGTTAGTATACAGGCAGCAACCCCAACAACAATATGCATTTGTATAGCGTCTTTAACATAGTAAAACGTCCCAAGGCGCTTCATAGGAGCGATTATCAAAAACTTGACACTGAGCCACATAAGGAGCTATTAGGACAGGTGACCAAAAGCTTGGTCAAAGAGGTAGGTTTTAAGGAGCGTCTTAATGGAGGAGAGAGGCGGCGAGGTTTAGGGAATGAATTCCAGAGCTTACGGCCTAGGCAACAGAAGGCATGACTGTCAATGGTGGGTGAAGAAAATCAGGAAAGCGCAAGAGACCAGAATTGGAGGAGCTCAGAGATCTAGGAGGTTACAGAGATAGGAAGGGGCGAGGCCATGGAGGGATTTGAAAACAAGGATGAGAATTTTGAAATCGAGGTGCTGCTTAACCGGGAGCCAATGTAGGTCAGCGAGCACAGGGGTGATGGGTGAACGGCACTTCGTGCAAGTTAGGACACAGGCAGCCGAGTTTTGGATTACCTCAAGTTTATGTAGGGTGGAATGTGGGCGGCCAGCCAGGAGGTCGTTGGAATAGTCAAGTTTAGAGGTAACAAAGGTATGGATGAGGGTTTCAGCAGCGGATAAGCTGACACAAGGGTGGAGACGGGCGATGTTACAGAGGTGGAAATAGGCGGTCTTTGTTATGCTGCGGATAGAAACATAGAAGATAGGAGCAGGGGTAGGCCATTCGGCCCCTCGAGCCTGCTCCGCCATTCAATGCGATCATGGCTGATCATCCAAGTTCAGTACCCGGTCCCTGCCTTCTCCCCATATCCCTTGATCCCTTCAGCCTTAAGAAATATATCCAACTCCTTCTTGAATATATTTAATGTATTGGCCTCTACTGCCTTGTGTGGTAGAGAATTCCACAGGTTCACCACTCTCTGGGTGAAGAAATTCCTCCTCATTTCTGTCCTAAAAGGCCTACCCCTTATCCTTAGACTGTGACCCCTGGTTCTGGACTCCCCGACCATCGGGAACATCCTCCCTGCATCTAGTTTGTCCAGTCCTGCCAGAATTTTATATGTGGATATGTGGTCGGAAGCTCATTTTGGGGTCAAATATGACACCAAGGTTGCGAACAGTGTGGTTCAGCCTCAGACATGTTAGGGAGAGCGATGGAGTCAGTGGTTAGGGAACGGAGTTTTTGGTGGGGACCATAAACAATGGCTTCGGTTTTCCCAATATTTAATCGGAGAACATTTTTGCTCATCCAGAACTGTATGTCAGACAAGCAGTCTGACAATTTAGAGACCATGGAGGGGTCGAGAGATGTGGTGGTGAGGTAGAGCTGGGTGTCATCAGCGTACATGTGGAAACTGATGCTGTGTTTTCGGATGATGTCGCCAAGGGGTAGCATGTAGATGAGAAATAGGAGGGGGCCAAGGATAGATCCTTGGGGGACACCAGAGGTAACGACGCGGGAGCAGGAAGAGAAGCCGTTGCAGGTGATTCTCTGGTTACGATTAGATAGATAAGAATGGAACCAGGCTGTCTATGTTCAAGAAGACATAGACAGGCTGGTGGAATGGGCGGACACGTGGCAGATGAAATTTAACACAGAAAAGTGCGAAGTGATACATTTTGGTAGGAAGAACGAAGAGAGGCAATATAATCTAAAGGGTACAATTCTAAAGTGGGTGCATGAACAGAAAGACCTGGGGGTATATGTGTGCAAATCGTTGAAGGTGGCAGGGCAGGTTGAGAAAGTGGTTAAAAAAGCTTACGGGATCCTGGGCTTCATAAATAGAGGCATAGAGTACAAAAGCAAGGAAGTTATGATGAACCTTTATAAAACACTGGTTCGGCCCCAGCTGGAGTACTGTGTCCAATTCTGGACACCGCACTTTTGGAAGGATGTGAAGGCCTTAGAGAGGGTGTAGAAAAGATTTACGAGAACGATTCCAGGGATGAGGGACTTCAGTTATGTGGATAGACTGGAGAAGCTGGGGTTGTTATCCTTAGAGCAGAGAAAGCTGAGAGGAGATTTGATCGAGGTGTTCAAAATCATGAAAGGTCTGGACAAAGTAGAGAGAGAGAAACTGTTCCCATTGGTGGAAGGGTCGAGAACCAGAGGACACAGATTTAAGGTGATTGGCAAAAGAACCAAAGGCGACATGAGGAAAAACTTTTTTACGCAGTGAGTGGTTAGGATCTGGAATGCACTGCCTGAAAGGGTGGTGGAGGCAGATTCAATCGTGACTTTCAAAAGGGAGTTGGATAAGTACTTGATGAGAAAACATTTGCAGGGCTACGGGGAAAGGGCGGGAGAGTGGGACTAGCTGAAGTGCTCTTGCATTGAGCCGGAACGGGCTCGACGGGCCGAATGGGCTCCTATGCTGTAACCATTGTGTGTTTCTATGAGGGTTTCGGCAGCACGTGAGCTGTGGCAGATGGAGAGATGGGCGATGTTACGGAGGTGGAAGCTCAGCTCAGTTGAATAGTCTGTTCTGTATGTACAAAATTAAACTACCATAAACCTACAAAGATATTTTTAAATCAATTACTTACAACATTACCTGTTGGAGAGCCTCCACTGCTCCTGCCTGGTGCACAATAGTTGTGGCCTTGAGCCGAGCCCCCCCCCCCCCCTCCCCGTGTCTGTCTGTGTCTCCCCCATGGGTGTCTCTCCTCGTGCCTGTGTGTCTTATCTATCCCCATGTCTGTGAATGTGTCTCTCTCTCTCTCTCATTCTCTCTCGTTCTCTCCACCCCCCACTCCTATGTGTCTCTCACTCCCTCTCTCCCTTCGTTTCTCTCTTTCTCTCTCTCTCTCGCGCTCCCTCCCTTGTGTCTCTCCTTTTCCCTTCTCGTGTTTCTCTCTCTCCCTTTGTCCCTCTCCACCCTCATCTCTCCCTCTCTCTCCCTTTCTCCCCCCTCTCTCTCCCTTTCTCCCCCCTCTCTCTCCCTTTCTCCCCCCTCTCTCTCCCTTTCTCCCCCCTCTCTCTCCCTTTCTCCCCCCTCTCTCTCCCTTTCTCCCCCCTCTCTCTCCCTTTCTCCCCCCTCTCTCTCCCTTTCTCCCCCCTCTCTCTCCCTTTCTCCCCCCTCTCTCTCCCTTTCTCCCCCCTCTCTCTCCCTTTCTCCCCCCTCTCTCTCCCTTTCTCCCCCCTCTCTCTCCCTTTCTCCCCCCTCTCTCTCCCTTTCTCCCCCCTCTCTCTCCCTTTCTCCCCCCTCTCTCTCCCTTTCTCCCCCCTCTCTCTCCCTTTCTCCCCCCTCTCTCTCCCTTTCTCCCCCCTCTCTCTCCCTTTCTCCCCCCTCTCTCTCCCTTTCTCCCCCCTCTCTCTCCCTTTCTCCCCCCTCTCTCCCCCCTCTCTCCCCCCTCTCTCTCCCCCCTCTCTCTCCCTTTCTCCCCCCTCTCTCTCCCTTTCTCCCCCCCCTCTCCCCCCCCTCTCCCCCCCCTCTCTCCCCCCTCTCTATCCCTTTCGTTCCCCCCCCCCCCCCATGTGTCGTCCCCCCCGTGCATCTTCCCCGTCGTCGCCCCCAGCCTTCCCACAGATGTTCTTGCAGAAGATCATGTCCGGATCCATCTTGACCTGTGTGAACATGTTCCTCTGCCTTGTTGTCAGGTAATGTTTCTTAGTTAACTTCCAATAGTTACACTGGTCCAATAATCACTGCCCCAGGAGGTAGAGATCAATCAAGAGGCAGTAAAAGCTGTAGTCCTGATGTTCCTGAGGCAAATATTGCCAGGTGGGTTTCTGTTATATACTCCAGTACTGTATGGCCCTAGTAGAAGGGGCCCTCCCCACAGGTTGTCTGCAGGGAACTGGGACTTGGAATTGTGGAGACATGCCTGTCAACTGGTTGGTTTATCAATTGATCCTAGTTTCAAACCACGTGACTGAGTTTTCAGAACCTTACTCTAAACCCAAAAACAGTATGACTGTTGTGTGTTAAGTCAACAAATTGTGTCTTACTTAGTATTTTATTGGAAAGGATTAAATTTAGAGCTGGGGCCTTTGGGAGTGAAACCAGGAAGCACTTTTTTCACATAAAGGTGAGTGGAAATCTGGAACTTGCTCCCCAAAAGTGGATGCTGGGGGTCAATTGAAATTTTCAAGGCTGAGATCGATCGATTTTTGTTGTGAGGATATCGAGGGACATGGAACAAGGCAGGTAAATGAAGTTGAGGTACAGATTATTTGACTGAATGGCCTACTCCTGTTCCCATGTTTCTATATTCCCATTATCCTGTACACAGCCCCCTCCATTCCATCTTGCCTTGTTACCCATAAAGTTCAGGTGGAGACAGCAACATTAGTTTGCTGACCCCATCCTTGCTGAAGAAATCTGATTTTCAGTCTGAGGCGGTCTGAGCAGTGATCGATCTCAATAGATCAGATCAACTATTGCATATCAACGTTTAAGACTGGTTATTAATCCAGGATATGCAGGGATATGCAGGGATATACAGTTTTCGCACCGTGAAGCTAGAATTTAAGCACTGGGTAGTCTTGATACTGAAACCTTGATTGTATGGTAACCAATGGTCTAGGTTATTACAGAACCACTGCGTGTTGCATTTTCTTTCAGAACAGGTATACATTTTTTTAAACAGTTACTGTAATTGGCTGTACTTTCTACCTTTGTAGTCATTAATCATAGAATTTTACAGCACAGAAGGAGGCCATTCAGCCCATCGTGCTTGTGCTGGCTTTGAAAGAGCTATCCCATTACTCCCACTCACTCGCTCCTTCCCCATAGCCCTGCAAATATTTCCTTTTCAAGTATATGTTCAATAAGAAAAATGTATTGTGGCTTTCAAGATTAATTTGCTTCTCTTTAGGAGGACTAGCGGAAAATCTTGCTGATAAGTTGATTGGTGTACTCTTTGAAGTCTGGTTCCTGGCTTGTACACGGTGTTTCCCAACACCACCATACTGGAAGACTGCTCGAGAAATGTTGGCCAACTGGAGGCATCACCCAGCTGTGGTGGAGCAGTGGAGTAAGGTCATCTGTGCACTGACCTCTAGGTTAGTATCTCGAGACTTATTTATGCCATGGACTGCAAAATCAATTTGCCCCAAAGCTGGACAGAGAGTGATTACAACTAACCTTTTAATAAGCTGTATTCTTTATGACCATGTGCTTTTCAAAATTAGTAAACTAACTGCAAAAATAACTTGCATTTATATGGTGCCATTGAAGTAAAGAAAAAAAGAAAGAACTTGCATTTCTATAGCGCCTTTCATGACCAGCGAACATCCCAAAGCACTTTACAGCCAATGAAGTACTTTTTGAAGTGTAGTCACTGTTGTAACATAGGAAACAGCAGTCAATTTGCTCACCGCAAGATCCCACAAACAGCAATGAGATAAATGGCCAGATTTTTTTTTTGTGATATTGGTTGAGCGATAAATGTTGGCCAGGACACCGAGAACTCCCCTGCTTTTCTTCGAATGATCCCAAGAGGGCAGACAGGGCCTCGGTGTAACGTCTCGTGCGAAAGACGGCATCTCTGAGTGCAGTGCTCCCTTGGCACTGCCCCTCCGACGGTGCGGCGCTCCCTCGGCGCTGCCCCTCCGACGGTGCGGCGCTCCCTCGGCGCTGCCCCTCCGACGGTGCGGCGCTCCCTCGGCGCTGCCCCTCCGACGGTGCGGCGCTCCCTCGGCGCTGCCCCTCCGACGGTGCGGCGCTCCCTCGGCGCTGCCCCTCCGACGGTGCGGCGCTCCCTCGGCGCTGCCCCTCCGACGGTGCGGCGCTCCCTCGGCGCTGCCCCTCCGACGGTGCGGCGCTCCCTCGGCACTGCACTGGAGTGTCAGCCTAGATTTTGTGCTCGAGTCTCTGGAGTGGAACTTGAACCCACAACCTTCTGACTCAGAGGCGAGGGTGCTGCCCACTGAGCCACAGCCGACAAAACATCCCAAGGACCTGAACTGAGACTGTTCTAACCATCTTTCATTTGAGACCTTTATAGGCGGCAAAGAGTGGGGCGACTTTCCATTAGTGCGAGTCAAATGCAAGTTTGGATCCCAAAGTAAGAGAACCGTATGCCAATCCACTACACCACACACTTCCCTGGTTGAGGTTTTATCATACCTTGGGTATGTGCTGAATTATAAATTGTTACAAGCCAATCATTTAGTGAATATATTTGGAAAATTAAAGTTTAATAACCAATAGAAAAACATGATCCCAGGTCATGAGTAGGTGTAGTGGAGATGTGAAGTTACTACTTTTGGTATGGAACAGAAGCCACTCTTTAATTGCATTTAAGTGTTGTTTCTCTTTCTAATAGGCTACTGCGGTTTACCTACGGTCCCTCGTTCCCTCCATTCAAAGTTCCAGATGAAGATGCAAACCTGATTCCAACAGAAATGGACAATGATTGCATTGCACAGACTTGGTTTCGTATTTTACACATGCTTAGGTGAGAGTGTATATATTCTGTGGGTGCATATAAGGGCTATTAAACATACATGGACCTCCTTTTAGGCTGCTGATACAAACTGATAATACCTTTTGCAAAGCCAGTGGCCTTCCTGATTAGAATAAGTTTATCTCTGGTGAAACATTCACTCTGAATGACTTTGTAATAAAAAAATTAGCATATTGTTATCGAACCGTCGAAGTTTACAGCACAGAAGGAAGCCATTCAGCCCACCGTGGTTGTGTTGGTTTTTCCCTAAAGCAATCCAAAAGTACACGGCTCTTTTTCCCCATAGCCCTATACCTTCCTCTGCTTCAAATGTTTATCCACCTTTCCTTTAAAAGATGCAACGGTCTCTGCCTCAACTATTCACTGTGGCAAAGCATTCCATGCTCCAACAACCATCTGCATTGTTAAATTGCCCCCTCGCCACTGACTGCCCAATCAGAGGTAATAGCCTTTCCCCATTCAGCCCGTCAAAACATTGTAAACAGATTCAGCTGTAACCATGAGAAGAAATTTAGAAAGTAGTTTTGATCTGTGTGGATAGTGTTCATTTCAGAATACGGTAAATAAATCACATCCATTTTGCTCTGAGAGAATTATATTTTCTACTTTTTTTTAAATCCTTTTATTATTTCACTTCAGCAATCCAGTGGATCTGAGCAACCCAGCCATAATAAGCACCACACCAAAATTCCAGGAGCAGCTTTTGAGTGTCAGTGGGATGGCCCAGGAAATGATACAGCACCCGTGCCTCAAGCAGCTGCCTCAAATCTTCTTCCGAGCCATGCGTGGGATCAGCTGCCTGGTGGACGCCTTTCTAGGTAACTTTAGGTTTTCAATGTTTTGCTTTAATACTCATTTTAATGTTCTGTTTTTGTTTATATTTTTTTTAAGTCTCGCTGGACGAAGCACCATTCCTCAATGAAAACATTGAGCAGACATCCCTTTCCCGCGCCTTAACCAATGCCACCATGAACCGTGCGTTGAGCCGGAGCGTGGTGTGCCCTTTAACTTCACCTCCCTCACTGTTGAACAATGTCTGGCTTTTGCTCGATGCTCCTCTCTAGTGGTGCATCAGTTTGTAGCTGTTCTCAGACACACATTCATGCTGCTCCATGCTGCAATAAAGCACATTGGTGTTCTAAACCACAGTGCCACGGAGGCACCAAGTTGTCATTTCTTGTTTTCTATTGATTCAGATACGTTCTAAATTGAGACCACTTTGCTTTCCCTCTCCCTTTCCTGTTCTTGACTGTGGGAGAGAGTAGGTGAAAATGCTGTGCACGCCATAATTTAATCTTGCTCTGCTTTCTGCTGTTTAGCAGTTTCATCAAATGAAGCAGTTGCATTTTATGAAGTACTTTTCTAATAAAGTGCATCCAGCAAAGCAACCCCAGATGAGTATTTTTATTGGATAGTAGACCATAAAATATCTCCTCATTTCTGTTCCCTATGTGTAAACAACAATACAGTTTCCTGTATTCTGTGTGTAGCGCAGGGCTACTTTACATTAAACTAAAACACTAAACATTTCTCACTTTAATTAAGCACAGATTTAAAGTGAGGGAAACTATGGGAAAGTTCCAACTACTCCCTCTTTTTATAAAAGAAAAATTATGGTCTACCTGGAATTTGGGGATTTTTCAAAAACTGGAATCGGATCTCCTTTACTGGGCAACTCTGCTGACTTCACTTGCGGAGCGCATCCCAGAGGAGCACCCTATAAACGGCAGGGGACCGCTATTTGAGAAAGGGCCGAGAGTCGCTCGAAGGCAGCACAATCCTAGGAAGCCATGGTATAGGCTGGGAATTCTGCAGGCCCCAACCTGTCGGATGGTTGTCTGGAACCGGATGGCTCCACGGCACAGCTCAGCCTGGTTTGAGGTCATGAGCCCTGGCTGTTTGCTATGAAGCTGCCCCAGGGTATTCCCCATAATTGATGTCACTGGTAGCAGGAATGGAGACTGTACTCTAGGGCCTCCGGGTCAGCTCCAACATTGGTTGTTGAAGAGTCCAAGCAATTCCTTGTACTGTAAAACCATTAATTTCTTCTATTAAAAAGGAATAGAAAATACGCCCCCAGACATGAAATCATGAAATCTGGACCACATTTCCTGGCTAAGGAGGTGGAAATGATTCTAAAGGCAAATCAGAAGCACATGCAAACAGAACAGTCGTGAGGGCTGGGTGCTATAGAAATGTAGGTTGAAGATAAGTAAGAAATTGGAAGAGGCAACAGGGCAATAGAAAGGTGGATTAGAGATAGCAAATAGACAATTTTAAATTAGCAGATGGCTCCTTAAAGATTACATGGGTGGAGAATGTAATAATCTTTCCATACATCTTATTTTCTATGTACTGTGGCCTGTTCTAGCGTATACATATTATGGTGAGTGTGCAAACTATACTCTCTCCCATCCTGTCACGTGTAATCCTGCACTACCTACAATTATTGGGTAGCTTGTTGCATTGTATTGAAAACTGACGCATGTCCTATATCCTCAAAATTATTTGGCTTCCACTTGCAGCTCTAATTAGGGGTTTGCGTTCAGTTAGAGCAGTTTTGTATTTGTCAATATATATACGCCGCATGTCTGGCACTTCCTAAGCGGAATTAAGTGGAACTTTTGGATTACTTGGTAAGTAGCTGGAGAAAGGTGGTGGTATCGTCGGTCTCCAGCCAAGTTTTAAGTTTTAGAAACCTTATTTTCAAGCTTCATTTACTGAAAACAACTTGTATATTTTTCAACAGCACCATGCTTCTTTTTGTTTCATAGGCATTGCAAGGACCAATATCATTCGGGAAAGGTTACCCCCTTATGGTATAAAGTCTTAAGCATTTAGCAGATTCCACCATTGATCAGTAACATTGAAGCTGGTATAAGGGTTACCAATGCACTCCTCGTTTCCTGCCAATCTGATTTATATTAAACGCAGGATTTTTAAAGCTGCAGTATTCGGTTTAATATGGCCGCGCAGATGCAGGCACGACACTCCCATTTTTACAGTTACATTTTCTTGCCTGACCTGTAATTGACAATTTTGAAGCATCAATTCACTTACTGAATGGTTTATAAATGCAGAGGCATTACAGTACAAGAGTGGCGTGCTGTATAGTATGTAACGTGCTACAAATTGCAGTCATCGTAATTGTTTAAATGCAGCACATTTAATCCATGTTTAAGTGCTGTTATCAATTAAATACCAAACTTTGCTTTGGCTGCAGATATTTAGCATTTGAGTCAATGTGATCGGTTGGATAATCTTATGCACCTACTCCCTAGAATCCTATTCAATTTGTTTTTGCTAATATATTAACCAGCATATTACCAGAATGAGAATGAAGCTCTAGAATGCGCCCAGATTCCTGTCCATTTCTCTAGTCTTTGCTCTCATTTGCAAAGATGATGAGTTCACGTCATTGGTTAAATTTAAAGCTACTCAATATCTTTAGATATTGGGGAATTGCAGACCACACTGAATAAAACATGAATTTCCTCACTGAAACTCGTGGGTTCTATGTCCATTTCACATCCTGCCTTAACGCAAAGCCTGTGTATTACCTGACCCCCGCTGAGTCAAATTATTAGTCTGACCACAAAACCCATTACTTATAATTGTGTGTGGTAGTGAAATGTAGAGCAGTTGTGTCATTTTGATTTTCTAATGTGAAACATTTTCTAATTTGGCTGTGTATTCCGATACTGTCCCACCTACACTGCAGGTCGGTAAAGATCACACTTCCAAGTTACAGGTCATAAAAACTTGAGTAGGGTGCGATGAAGTACGGGAAGAGGAGTCTCGTGTGAATCATAAACACTGGCATAGACCAGTTGGGCCAAATGGCCTGTTTTTGTGCTGTAAAGCTATGACTTGTAGACCAGATTTTACAACGTTTTTGGTAGGAAGAAATCTCTTGTGGTCCTGTCTGGCTTAAGGGCATCATACTTTAGTGTTCTGAATAGTGATTTGCTAATCAGTATGCACAATCCACTCAGTGCACATTGTTATCTCCAACTTTCCAACTGGTCTTCACTTTTATCTAATGTGGGCTATGGAATGGCAGGATTTTTTAAAATAGCTTTTCAGGCCGATCTATAAGAATACTGCATCTTTAAGTTGTTTCCACAAAAGTTGACAATGCAGGAGAACACTGATTTTTCTCCTTTTTTCCCCAAATTTTCTGTTTCTCCTTTTGTATAAATGAATATTAATTGCTGTACACTGATGCTGATGATTCTCATTTCACAGTTCAATGGTATTGCTGACTAAGAACTAGGTGGAAGCTGTTGCCACATGCAGTGTAATTATTTGAAAGCTAAATCTGAAGTCTTGAGGCGGAGTAGGTTTTAGTGAAGTGATACCTTCAATATTATTAGAGCTTCCATGCCTTATCACTTTTGAAGTAAATTTTTTCTCTCTCTCCAGTTTTCTCCCTGCCCCTCTTCTAGGAACATAGGAACAGGAAGAGGCCATTGAGCCCCTCGAGCCTGTTCCGCCATTCAATTAGATCATGGCTGATCTGTGACCTAACTCCATATACCCGCCTTTGCTCCGTATCCCTTAATACCTCTGGTTAAAAAAAATCTATCAATCTCCGATTTAAAATTAACAATTGATCGAGCATCACTCGCCGTTTGCGGAAGAGAGTTCCAAACTTCTCCCACCCTTTGTGTGTCGAAGTGTTTCCTAACTTCACTCCTGAAAGGTCTGGCTCTAATTTTTAGAAGATGGCCCCTAATCCTGGACTCCCCAGCCAGCAGAAATAGTTTCTCTCTATCTACCCTATCTGTTCCCCTTAATATCTTCAAAACAAACCTAAAGGCATTGACACTGCAGGGTATGGAGCACCGGTGACAGGTGCCCTCTGATATCACAGCCAACGTGTGAGTTTTGACAGTGTTTGTTGGTAGGTCATCTGATGGTTGAGGGCATCACTGATGTGTGAAAAAATTAGGAAATGCTGAAACATGCACGCAGTAGAAAATGTGGAAAAACACTGGGACAAAAGGGAATCGGATATACACTTCCAAGTGAAAATTTGCGGGGCTGTGGGGGAAGGGCAGGGGAATGGGACTAATCGGATAGCTCTTTTAAAGAGCCAGCGCAGGCACATTTAGGGGGGAGTGTTCCATATTTCCACTATCTTTTGTGTGGAAAAAGTGCTTCCTAATTTCACTCCTAAATGACCAGGCTCTAATTTTAAGATTGCATGTTCTAGTGTCCCCCGCCAGAGAAAATCATTTCTTTTTTATCTACCCTATTGAATCCCCTCATCATTTTAAAGACCTCAGTTAAAGCACCCCTCAACCTTCTAAACTCAAGAGAATGCAAGCTATGTTTACACAACTTGTCTTCGTACTTTAACCTTTAAAGCACTAGTATCATTGTGGTGAATCCGTGCTGTGCCCCCGCCAAGGCCAATATATCTTTCCTGTGGTTCAGTGCCCAGAACTGAATTCAGCACTCCAGGTGGGGTCTGACCAAGGCTTTATACAGCTGAAGCATTGCTTCCTTGCTCTTCAAATCCAGCCCCTTTGACATAAAGGTGAACATTTCATTATTTTCCAGTTCTGATGAAGGGTCCCAGACCTGAAACGTTAACTCTGTTTCTCTCTCCACGGATGCTGCTTGGCCTGCTGAGTATTTCCAGCATTTTCTGTTGTTATTTCAACATTTCATTAACCTGTTTGATTACCTTTTGTACCTGTGGAGGCTAGGTATCTAGGATGCAGAGATGTCCCTGGTCATCTGTGCACAAGAGGAGAAGATAAATATGGAAAGGAATATAGCAACAGGAGGAGGCCATTCAGCCCCTCAAGCATGTTCCGCCATTCAATTAGATCATGGCTGATCTGTCTTAACTCCATATACCCACCTTGAAACCCGTAGCCCTTAAAACCCTTGCCTAACAAAAATCTATCAATCTCAGTTTTGAAGTTTTCAGTTGACCCCCCCAGCCTCTACAACTTTTTGGGAGAGAGTTCTAGATTTCCACCTCCCTTTGTGTGAAGAAGTGCTTCCTGACATCACCCCTGAACGGCCTGGCTCTAATTTTAAGGTTCTGCCCCCTTGCACTGGACTCCCCCACCAGAGGAAATAGTTTCATAAACACCTCAATTAGATCCCTTAATCTTCTAAACTCGAAGGAATACAAGCTCAGTCTCTGCAACCTGTCCTCATCATTTAACCCTTTTAGCCCCGGTATCGTTCTGGTGAATCTGCGCTGCTCCCCCTCCGAGGCCAATATATCCTTGCTGAGGAGCGGGCCCCAGAACGGAATGCTGTACTCCAGATGGGGTCTCGCCAGAGCGCTCTACAACTGTAACATCACTTCTACCACTTTGTATTCCAGCCTCCTTGAGATAAAGCCCAACATTCCATTATCTTTAATTTTTTGTACCTGATGAAGACTGGCCTATCGTAACTCATCTGCCTGAAAATCTACAGTCACCCCATCACATCATCCTGAGACACTTTCGCAGTGGTGCTTATTCCGATCACGGGACAGTGCTGTCTGTATATCACCTCCCCGTGTTTACACCGCTAAAACTGGCTTCCTTTTCGCAATCACAGACTGGGACCTACTAGGTCTGCAATTCTGCTGTCAGAATGATGGGGCATGTATAACACTCTCCTGTGGTCCACTCTCAGTTGCCTTCCTTCAAGGTTGAAGAGCCTAAGTTTCCCAGTCTTTCATTTATTATTCAGTCGTCTAACACTAGTAATCCATCTCATGGAAAATACAACGGAGCACTTGAGATCTCTCTCAATGGATGAACTCCTATGAGCCGAATGACGACCCTCCTCCGTAATTATTTTGTGATCTTCTCTGTTCTCCTTCCATGGCTTGAATGTTTCTCTTGTGTCTCGGTGTGCCTTGCAATGACCAGCTGAATAAAACATTGACAGGGAGCAGGTCAGGCACAGTAGTGTGGGGCTTGGGGAGGGGGGAGGGAAGTATGCAAAAAGGATTCACACCTTCCAAGTATTACCCAACTGATTAATCTGGCAGCCCTGTGTTTAGCAGGGAGGAGTGTATCCAATAAGCTGTAAACAGTTATGTAACTTCAATAAGATCCCAATAACGGCAGCAATTCAGCAGTTCATGAACTATGTGGAAAAGCAACCATACTGCCTAATTATTGCTTATGGAACTGCAGATAAACTGCTGCTTTTATGTAGTTGCAAAATCATTTCCACTTCAGTGACACAAAAGCAACAGTATAACTCCTGCGAATCTCTCTGGAGAGGAGTGGTACAAGACCTGGCTGGGACTCGTTCTGTAACTGTCACCGAGACTGGTGGCTGCAGTACAAATTAATCATTGTGCAGACCAGTATTCTAGAAATATGGGCAGGTGTCCTCCGCATCCTTGGATCTCAGTACAAAAGAGTTAACTTGAGAGGTGAAATGTTTTTTCCCAGGTAGGATAGAACTATCTGAAGGCCTTAGAATTTGAACAAATTGTCAGTAAATGATGAATTGCTTCCCTGACCAAATCTTCATGATGCCACAGTTGCTTAATTGAGATTTATGGCTCTGTACTGCACCCAGATGCATTCCTTTGATAGAAAAACTTAACAAAAAACTGTCACGTGTTGCATGAGTGAAGCCATCTATTTTAGTCAGCTGTTACTGTTGCTGTATTCTACAAGCTGTCCTGCACTAAACCGTTCCTCTTCAAATCGTTACTAAACTGGTGGGGCAGACTTTTGAAGTGTTTACTGAACAGCTGGGAGTTAATGGCGGGTGCTTTGTGCATCTGTTTGTTTTCCTTTACAGGTATTTCCCGACCACGTTCTGATAGTGCACCTCCTACTCCAGTGAATAGGCTAAGCATGCCGCAGGCGAGCAGCACCATGAACACAACACCCCCGCACAGCAGGAGGATGCGATCTGTCACTGTTACAAAAGCGACTGTTAAAACAGGCTCAGTAAGTTGGTGCCTTTTTACTTATTTTTTAGTTTGATCTATTCCTCTGGCCACTCCAGGCCCCACAGGTACCTAATTTGGCTGCATGGACCTGCAGTTTTCATCCAAACCTTCACCTGCACCACTCTTGGTCGCCACCAAGTAAAAGCAAAAAGTTTGGAATGAAGAAAGGGCATTTGGACCATCATGCCTCCTCCTTCCACAGTGCACGCGTGTCTCCCAAAATCTCCATGCTCTCTCCCTAATGCAGCGTAATGGTGAGGAGCAGGAAGCAAACATCAGGGGTAAATGGATGTTGTCTGGATTGGTGGGATGTGGGTGTATTGTAGGGATGTGTCTTGGGGTGTCTTGTTTTCCATTTATGGAAATGATTTGGACATGGGCACACGAGGAATGATGGCGGACTTTGCTGATACCAAATTAGAGGGCATAAGAAATTGCGGGGGACGAATGCAGGGGATCGCAGGAAGAGCGAATGAGAAGATGGGTGGTAGATGCAGTTCAACGTAGAGAGCTGTGAAGTATGTTTTGGGAAGAAAAGAACAGTGAAAGGAAGTATACTTTAAGCAGTACGAACCTTAACTGAGCAGAGGAAGAGATGCATAACTCTTTAAAGGTTGGGGTGCAGGTGGAAAGGGCCATGTAAAAGGCAAATGACATTCTGATACATTGGAGCAAGGAAGTGATGTTGAATTTGTATAAGACATTGGTTATGCCACAGTTGGGCACCTCATTGAAGGAGGTATGTTCGAGCCATTGTAAGGGCACGGTCAAGATTCACAAGAATGGGAATGAGAGGTTATAGTTATAGAGACATCGTTATAGGCTCAGTAATGGAGCTTTTTTCACTTGGAAAAAGGTTAAGTGTGAATCTGTTCAAGGTTTTCAAAATTATGAAAGGTTTTGAGAAGGTAAATAGCAATGTTTGGTGAATCATTAATGAGAGAGCCCAGACCCAGGTTATCGCCAGAAGAATGGGGGAACGTTGGAATTTACTTTCTACACAGGGTTATTAGAACATGAAATGCCTTAGCACAAAGGGCTATTGAGGCAGAGACAATAACATTTAAAAGGGAATTGGATGAGTATTTGACAAAGAATACAAGAAGGATTTGGGAAAGGGTGGGGAAATGGGAATCGAGTAGATAGATCTTGTTTAAGAGTGATGTGATGGGCCAATTTCTATGATTCTGTGATCAACAGATGAATTGAACAGATATATTGATCTCTCTATAACCCTCAGTTCACTTTATCAGCAGGTATAAATCCAGATCCATCTTAAGTGTATAGGTTGTCCGAGAACTGTCGCCTGGTAGTTTGTACCACTAATTCACAACCGTGTGTGTGTACAAAAACAAAGCAAAGCAGCTGAAGCTGTGCATCAGGCTACAGAGAGAATATTGTGTCCAGTTTTTCGCTCCTTGAGGAAGAATGTCAAGGCCATGGTGAGAGTGCAGAAGAGATTCACTTAAGATTACATCAGTGATAAGCGGCTTTTGTTACCAGGAGAGGCCGGAGAAACTGGGTCTCTTGAAATTAAATGAAAAAAAGAAGTTAAGATGCGATCTGCTAACTATTCAAAATTGAAAGGCTTTGGTAAGGTAAATCAGGAAGACTTTGCACTGGTCGGCACTAATTTTAAGATCATCAAAAGGATGAATGGAGAAATTCAAAGAAATTGTTTTCCACAGAGAGTGATGGAACTGAATATTTAAGAGCTTTTAAAAGCCAAGTGAATAAATACTTGAAAAAGAATTTTTTTTAAGGATTTGGAGAAAAGCCAGGCGAATGGGACTAAGTGGATAGCTCTTTGAGAGCTGGCAGGGGCACGGTGGGATGAATGGCATCCTGTGCTGTAAAATCCTCTGATTCTATATATTTAATCTGTTCTTCTGTGGGCTAAATTGGAAGTACATTTTTTGTAACTGTAGAAACATTATCCAGCTCATCAGTTGTTAAGGTGCAGCTGTGTTTAACTTGATCAGCCCCTTCCATTACAAGATCTAATTGTGGCTGGAGTCACAACGGGCAAAAAGGAAGATGGTTGCAGCTGTTGGAGGCCAATCATCACAGCCTCAGGACATCACTGCAGGTGTTCCTCAGGGCAGCGTCCTCAGCTGCTTCATTACCAACATTCCCTCCGTTATAAGGTCAGGAATGAGGAACAGGGTTGAGGGACTGAATGGCCTACTCCTGTTCCTATGTTCAGCTTCATTCACAGCTCTTTCTGCTAATGAAGCAACCCATGCCAGCCCTACAGCAGGACCTCGATAACATCTCGGCTTGGGCTGACAAATGGCAGGTAACAGTTACACCCCGTAAGTGCCAGGTAATAACCATCTTGAAAATCCAGTCATCTTCCCTTGACCTTCAACGGCACCACCATCAACATCTTGGGGTCACCATTAACGGAAGCTAAACTGGACCAGCCATATCAGTACCGCAGCTACAAGAGCGGGGCAGAGGCTGAGTACTCTTAAGAGTGGCTTACCTCCTGACCTCTCCAAACCCCTTCACTATCTATAAGGCTCAAGTCAGGAGTGTGATGGAATACTCGCTGCTACCTAGATGGGTACAGCTGCAAAAATATTCAAGAAGCTCGACGTCATCCAGGACAGAGCAGCTCGTTTTATCGCTGACCCGGCCAGTGTACTAAATACCCCTCCCCCTCCACCTCCACTGCTTGTGGCTGCAGTATGTGCAATCTATAGGATGTGCTGCAGCAATTCCTCAAGGTTACTTTGACAGCACCCTGTGATCTCTACCACCAAGGAGGACAAGAGCAGCAATATCATGGGAACACCATCCCCTCCAGGTTCTTCTCCTTGCCACTGGCCAGTCTTGGCTCAGTAGGTAGCACTCTTGCCTGTGAGTCAGAAGGTTGTGGGTTCAAGACCCACACCAGAGCATACATTCTAGGCTGACACTCCCAGTGCAGTACTGAGGGAGTTCTGCACTGTCAGAGGTGCTGTGCTTCAGATGAGACGTTAAACTGAGACCCTGTCTGCCCTCTCGGGTGGATGTAAAAGATCTCTCAGTACTATGCGAAGATGAGCAGGGGAAAATTCTAACACCTGCTTCTAGATGATCATAGACTCGTCCATCCCAGGAGGCTTGCAGCACCCCACTTCCTCCTCCTGCCAACACAGATTTTGCTTCAACTTCGAGAACACTTTGGCATAGTTTTAAGAGTTGGCACACTTTACACATGTAAGAAATCACACAACACCAGGTTATGGTCCAACAGCTTTATTTGAAATCACAAGCTTTCGGAGCGCTGCTCCTTCTTCAGGTGAAGTGGAGAAATGCATAAAGACACAGCTTATATAGTCAGAGAATCATGTCAGATGTTTACAGGTAACCTTTCCAACTGCCATTTGTCACACCTCGGCAGTCAAAGGTGTGAATGGTGTCCAAACAGGTCAGTCAGGGAAACATTACATCAAAGAACAATGAGGTGGGGTCACAAGGGGTCAAATATTGCAGATGCTGGGGTCTGTATGAAAAACAAAAAAACAGACAAAAAACATTTTTTTTGGCTGGAAATCACAGCAGGTCCGGCCGCATCTGTGTAGAGAGAACAAGCCAATGTCGACTCGAGTCTGGATGACCCTGCATCAGGTGGGGTTACATGTAGCGTGACATGAACCCAAGATCTCGGTTAAGGCCGTCCTCATGGGTGCGGAACTTGGCTATCAGTTTCTGCTCGACGATTTTGCGTTGTCGTGTGTCTCGAAGGCCACCTTGGAGAATGCTTACCCGAAGATCGGAGGCTGAATGTCCTTGACTGCTGAAGTGTTCCCCGACTGGGAGGGAACACTCCTGCCTGGTGATTGTTGCGCGGTGCCTGCTCAGACGAGGAGGAACGCGATGGACACCTACAGACACTGAAAGACGCCCTTGTAAGAACGGGATATGACGCTCGACTCGTCGATCGACAGTTCCGATGGGCCACAGCGAAAAATCGCATAGACCTCCTCAGAAGACAAACACGGGACACAACCAACAGAGTACCCTTCGTCGTCCAGTACTTCCCCGGAGCGGAGAAACTACGCCATGTTCTTCGCAGCCTTCAACATGTCATCGATGACGACGAACACCTCGCTAAGGCCATCCCCACGCCTCCACTACTCGCTTTCAAACAGCCGCCTAACCTCAAACAGACCATCGTTCGCAGCAAATTACCCAGCTTCCAGGAGAACAGCGACCACGACACCACACAACCCTGCCACAGCAACCTCTGCAAGACATGCCAGATCATCAACACAGATACCATCATCACACGTGAGGACACCACCCACCAGGTACATGGTACATACTCATGTGACTCGGCCAACGTTGTCTACCTCATACGTTGCAGGAAAGGATGCCCCGGAGCATGGTACATCGGCGAGACCATGCAGACACTGCGACAACGGATGAACGGACACCGCGCAACAATCACCAGGCAGGAGTGTTCCCTCCCAGTCGGGGAACACTTCAGCAGTCAAGGACATTCAGCCTCCGATCTTCGGGTAAGCATTCTCCAAGGTGGCCTTCGAGACACACGACAACGCAAAATCGTCGAGCAGAAACTGATAGCCAAGTTCCGCACCCATGAGGACGGCCTTAACCGAGATCTTGGGTTCATGTCACGCTACATGTAACCCCACCTGATGCAGGGTCATCCAGACTCGAGTCGACATTGGCTTGTTCTCTCTACACAGATGCGGCCGGACCTGCTGTGATTTCCAGCCAAAAAAAATGTTTTTTGTCTTTTTTTGTTTTTCATACAGACCCCAGCATCTGCAATATTTGACCCCTTGTGACCCCACCTCATTGTTCTTTGATGTAATGTTTCCCTGACTGACCTGTTTGGACACCATTCACACCTTTGATTGCTGTGATTATCTCTCTGCCGAGGTGTGACAAATGGCAGTTGGAAAGGTTACCTGTAAACATCTGACATGATTCTCTGACTATATAAGCTGTGTCTTTATGCATTTCTCCACTTCACCTGAAGAAGGAGCAGCGCTCCGAAAGCTTGTGATTTCAAATAAAGCTGTTGGACTATAACCTGGTGTTGTGTGATTTCTTACATTTGTCCACCCCAGTCCAACTCCGGCATCTCCACACTTTACACAGTTACTAAGAAGCAGCACAGGTGTAGGAAATGGATCAGGGCCTTTTTGTTGTGAGCCTGAAATAAATTGTTGGACTTTATTTCCCATTTGGTGTTTCATGCTGTTGCGAGAGTTGGGTGGGCATCTTGCCAGGTTTCCATGTGGATGGGGAGCATTTTTTTGGGAAGCAGGAGAGGAGTGAAGCCTGTCAGATCATGTGCGAGTTTCTTGTTACTCAGCGTAGTTGCTGTTCGCCCCATCGCTTACGTAGACATCAAGTATCTCCACACCAGTTTGCTCTCCCTCCTCACCCTCCTTATTGTGGAGCTGCTGCCCTAGTGGCCCAATTATCCTGCAGATGCTGATTCCTCTTTGCAAAGCATAATCATGTAGCAGATGGTCACAATCCTGACTTTTTTTTGGTGTGCAAATCGCATAGCCACCATCTCCACCCTGCCACTCCTCCCACCCCAGAGTGGTATAAACTTTAGAAGTGTGCTTCAGCGTCCCAATCGCGTGCTCTACTGTAACTCCGCTGGTGACATGGGCTTGATTATATCTGTCTGCTGCTGTATAGGAGCATAGGAATTGCGTGATGAAACTAGACCAAGGTCCATCTGGTTGGCCTTCTACCATCCCGGTGGTCACATGATCCAGCGATAGTGGAGTTGACTAATCACAGCAATCAATCTCTAGCAATTAGTCTACAACTACTAAAGAAACGAGACTTGGAGAGAAGAAAGACTGCATGTTACATAAAGAAAAAAATAGAGGTGCGATAGAGAGGAGATGGGGAAGAGAGATTTGTAGAAAGAGAATAAGTCAAATAGATACAATGAGCAGAAGTGTGTTGCGGCAATAGAGAAAAATAAAAAGACGCAAATGGGGGAATGAGAAGAAATAGAGATTGGAAAAGCGGCAGAGAGAGAGTGCAGAAAGTTCAAAACAGGCTTTTTTTTTAACTGTCTGTGGGATCAAGTAATTAATATTGGAAGCCTGATGAGGATCCAGCAGATACTTTCCAAGCAGGCGGAGATGAGTGAGAAGTGCAGGAAAATAAGGGGATGGAGAAGCCAAACATTGGGGAAAATCCATATTTAGGAGTGGTTACAGGAATCTAATGGAGGGAATTGGCTGACCTCCCAAAGTGTGAATGAAGTTTGAGTTTTCAGAACCATTATCTGAGCCCTGACCTCAGAAGACATTCTTGTAATCATCCCTGATATGTCCCATAATGGGGACAGTTTTAATTTTGCCTTCTATTTGAGTTTTTATGTACCAGTATTGCCATGTGTTTGTGTATCGACTGTTTACACTCTTTGTCCACTCTTTTTCTAGTGACGTGGCAGAGTGTGTGCCGGTTTAAGCACAGTTGCCTTCTTATTTGCTCGTGTTTAATGATCGGTGGCCAGTTGCAAGGCTGCCCTTTGCCCATTGATCCTAATTGAAAGCATGTAGTTTGTAGCGTTCCCTAATGTTTGTGTGCGTGTTTCTTTTTAACCCTTTCACCTTGCTAGGGGAGTACTGCACATCCTCCCAAAGTCACTCATCAGACGTCCACCACTTCTCCACTGTCCAGCCCGAACCAGACCAGCTCAGAGCCGAGGCCTCTACCTGCTCCTACTCGACCCAAGGTCAACAGTGTGCTGAATCTGTTTGGTCAGTGGCTGTTCGATGCAGGACTAGTTCACTGCAGACTACACAATGGCATGAGCAGGGATGGCAGTATGACCGGTAAGGCTGCCAAAAATCTTTCACTTCATTCTCTCCTCCTATCTGCAAAGATGCAAAATAAAATGTAGCTTAAAAAATCGACAGTCTGTGTACTATTAATTTAATTTACAGTCCAGATTTATTAAACCCTAATCTAATTTAACATCAGTGTTTCCCTGATTTTTTTAATTTCTTTTTGCATATATTTTTGCATGTTAATTGTCAAATTCATGGCTTTTACCTGGTTGCCAGTCTTTTTATATGTAGTGCCCAGTCTACACCTCAAAACTTTGAATTTTAATTTTTAAAACAAACACAGAAGAAAGCTGCCTATGACTGAAGCTAAAACAAAAGCTAATCATCTTAAAGATATTATAACTACTGCTGTCCTTTGATTTGTTTCCATTTTTATTTCTATTATCTTGCAGCATCTTTTATCCAAATTCTTCTTTCTTATAAATCTTGTAAGTAGGAAAAGTAGATTCTATTTTAATTGCAGTCAGCTGTTTTATGATTTTTGCCATACGCCATTTCTTTTTCTGATAATTGCTCCAGCTGTTTTTCTCCAGCACCTGCCTCCTGTCATTGTTGCACTGTTTGGGGGGAGATCGCTTCATTCACCGTTCTGTGCGTTTCTCTTGAATGGGGGAGGAGTGTTGCCAAGCCTTGTAATCTGCTCTTCTGCAGGTGCCTGTTTTTATCCTATCATGCTCATTTCTCCCGCTATTTTTGTGTCACGTCATAACCTCTGAGACTGTGCACTAACCATTTAAAATATTTTATACGATTCTCTTTGGTTTGTTCTGTTAAGTCCGGTTTTGTAAACTTACCGTTCTGGTTTTTTTTGTATGTATGTATGTACATGTAATGCATGAGTTGGTTCTGTCTGGCAATGTGGTGGTAAAATGGTTGCTTCTCGCCAGCAACTTGTGATCCCCGTAACCTCTTGCTCACCACAGGTATTACAACTCCAGCAGGACTGGACGTCCGACGGAAGCCCTCGCAGATATCCACCGAAAATATGGTTGCCAATCCGCTCTTTGATGCCAATGAATTTCCAGATAACTACGAAGCGGGCAGGGCTGAGGCCTGTGGAACACTCTGCCGAATCTTCTGCAGCAAGAAGACTGGGGAGGAGATCCTTCCGGTGTACCTGTCCAGGTGCTGTTTATTTTTGCCAGTCAAGTTCCATGCTATAACCATAACAAACTGTTGTGCCTTAGCTGCAACAGTTTCTTTTAAACCAGCTATGACTATTGTTGCAATGAACTGGGCTGTTGCCAGTTTTGAGTTCAACGTGTGAAATTGGAAACTAAATTTTAACCCCACTGTTCAAAAAGGGTGGTAGAGAGAAAACGGGGAATTACCTGACAACGGTAGTGGGGGAAATGCTAGAGTCCATTATAAAGGATGTAATAGCAGAGCACTTGGAAAACAGTAACCGGATCGGACAAAGTCAACATGGATTTACAAAAGGTAAATCGTGCTTGACTAATCTACTGGAATTTTTTGAGGATGTAACTGGTAAAATAGATAAGGGAGAACCAGTGGATGTGGTGTACTTGGATTTTCAAAAGGCTTTCAATAAGGTCCCGCATAAGAGATTAACATGTAAAATTAAAGCACATGGGATTGGGGACAAGGTATTGACTTGGATAGAGAACTGGTTGGCAGACAGAAAGCAAAGAGTTGGAATAAACGGGTCTTTTTCCGAGTGGCAGGCAGTGACTAGTGGGGTACCGCAGGGATCGGTCCTTGGACCCCAGCTATTCACAATATATATTAATGATCTGGACGAGGGAACTAGATGTATTATCTCCAAATTTGCAGACGACACAAAGCTGGGTGGGCGTGTGTGCTATGAGGAGGATACTGAGAAACTCCAGTATGATTTGGACAGGTTGGGTGATTGGGCAGAAGCATGGCAGATGCAATATAACGTGGATAAATGCGAGGTTATCCACTTTGGTGTCAAAAACAGGAAGGCAGATTATTATCTGAATAGCAATAGATTGGGAAAAGGGGAAGTGCAACGAGACCTGGGCGTCATTGTGCACCAGTCGCTGAAAGTAAGCATGCAGGTGCAGCAGGTGGTTAAGAAGGCAAATGGTATGTTAGCCTTCGTAGCGAGAGGGTTGGAGTACAGGAATAAGGATGTCTTGCTGCAGTTGTACAGGGCCTTGGTGAGACCACATCTGGAGTATTGTGTGCAGTTTTGGTCGCCTTATCTGAGGAAGGATGTTCTTGCCATGGAGGGAGTGCAGCGAAGATTCACCAGGCTGATACCTGGGATAGCGGGAATGACGTATGAGGAGAGATTGAGTCGATTGGGCATATACTCGCTGGAGTTTAGAAGAATGAGAGGGGATCTCATCGAAACTTATAAAATTCTAACAGGACTAGACAGACTAGATGCTGGAAGGATGTTCCCGATGGTCGGGGAGTCCAGAACCAGGAGTCACAGTCTAAGGATAAGGGGTAAGCCTGTGGAATTCTCTACCAAAGGAGGCAGTAGAGGCCAATTCATTAAATATATTCAAGAAGGAGTTGGATATATTTCTTAAGGCTAAAGGGATCAAGGGATATGGGGAGAAAGCAGGGACAGGATACTGAATTTGGATGATCAGCCATGATCGCATTGAATGGCGGAGCAGGCTCGAGGGGCCGAATGGCCTACTCCTGCTCCTATCTTCTATGTTTCTAACGCACCCATCGAATCAGCCGCCAGTTTTACAACACCGCCCAATTTTACATTGACTTCACTGGCATGTAAAGTTGGGCGGGCTGTGAAATGAGCAACCCCTCCAATCCTGTCAATTTCCAGCCGGGCAGGCTGAAGGACTAGGTTAAAAGTATCCCCCTAAAGTGCACTGGCACTTTCATTCTTGATGCAGAGTGGATGAAGGTGCTTATTGACATGAAAATGACTATAACTTAGGAGGCAAGTACAAAAGCCAAGTGTTGGGAGACCCTCTCCAATAGGCCATCTCTCGCAACCCTTGAGTTTGTATGACACCAGCCCAGTGCAAAGCCGCATTCTAGAGTGCCTGATACTGAATCCTTTTAATATTAGGACAAAGCAGAGAGCCCTGCCTCTCCCAACATCGAAAATAGTGACACAAAGATCACACCTCTGGATGTGTGTTACTGCAGCCGAATTTAGTTTCTACAATCCAGCCAGTTCATGACGTTCTTAATTAGAAGTTGGCGACAGTTATGAAAGGGAAGTACAAAAATGAGCTAAGAAATATGGTAGAGCCGTAATGTTTTACCATACTCGTTTTTTAAAATTGATTTGATGCCAGTTCAAGTTAAAGCAGTATAAACTTGCACAGTACAATTACTTCAGCCCGACACCCCTAGACCGGATCTAGATTGTCAAGTCATAGATTTAAATGTTACCTTTCAAAATAAGAATAAAATATAGAGGGGATCCACAAGGAAATACTTAATGGTACTTTGCTGCAGTCCTTGGATCTACTAGTGTTCCCTGCTCATTCAGCCAATTTATCTCGAGAGCAGCTGAGCCATACAGACTGGCAAACATTCCAGGTTCAAGCCAAGTCTTACTGAGTTAGCTAGTTATACTGAGTGTTAGGTGTGCTACAGCTGGCCTCGGTACCTCGTGTGTAAGGAAGGGGAAAATCAGCCATGTGCTCCTCATCACTATCCACTGACCCCTGCTGGAAGTGCCCATGTGTGGATGTTGAGTGAGGACAAGATGCTGTGATGCCCCTGCAGTAGAACAGGAGGAGATAAAAACGGCGAGGACAAAAAGGCTACTTGTGTGCAAATTTCTCCCGAGTCTTTATCGCCACACATTGCACCAATCTCGTCTGGTTTTGAATACCTCTTAATGTCCCTTCTTCTGTTCTATCGCAGCCCTGCCTTCGATCTATTTCATTTCCTTTCCAGTTTTGAAAAAGAGTTTCGACCCGAAACGTCGACTCTAATTTCTCTCCACGGATGTTGCCTGGCCTGCTGAGTTTTTCCAGCATTTTCTGTTGTTATTTCGGATTTCTAGCATCTGCAGTATTTTGCTATCGCACCAATTATAAGACAGCTAAAATCATGCTTACATCCTAATTATCTGCCCAGAAGTGTTTACAGCGCATATCCCCAGCTAAATTGGTGTTCCACATAAGCAGAGCTTTAATGTTTTGTACAGTTAGCATATCTGTGTCAATCTGAAGTTAAAATGCTGGCAGAGCTCCTTAACATTTAATCTGCTCCTTATCTGAGTAGGGCATGTGATTTGTCACTTAAATCTACTCAAATTGTCATTTTCAATGTGCAAATTCTGGTCCTCGGGCAGCAAATACTGCTACACGCGGTAAGTGTAAGTCCGTGGAATTTGTTACAGGATGTTGCACTGTGACAAATCACTTGCCTTAAGCATGAGTAACAAATGACACTCGTTTGACTCGCTTGTAATTATTTTTTGATTTGTCTCATCTTTCGCTGTAAATAAATCTGCACTGCCGTTTCTCCTCATCAAAGCCTGCTTAATGAAAATGGCAACACAGTGCCATTTGAGCACTACAGTGCTGCGCTACAGTAATGGTGTGCTGCAGCTTCAATTCTCTCTGAATTCCGAATGTTAGCTGTGTTGCTCAGTGGAGTCCAGTCCATCCAGAGGATTAAATGTATTCCTGGATCATGATCGAAGACTCGCGAGCGATTGGTTCAGTGTGGATTACTCTGTGGGCTAGCTGAAGTAGAAGGGAATTTCCTATTGTTAAACTGCAGGGTGCAATTCCTATACAGCTGTGCTAGGAAGTTGTTCCTCTACATTTTTAAACAGGTGGCATCAGCTGGAGACAGCTGTAACGACCACAGATGTCTCATAAATGTTAACCCTGGTCAATGCTGGGACCACATAAATGTGGATCAATTGCACCAGGCTATAAGTAAGTCATTCTATGTTAGCAGCATAAAACATGCTATGCAGCTTATAGCAATCCTTAAATTTTAGGGCCAGCGCAGTGGCGGCAGACTGAGGGCAGACATGCACAGTCTGAGTCCAGCTCTGCACAGTTTCGGGTCGCTAGCATGTTGAGCAGGGAGGCTATAGCATCTCTTGATTGGCTGGCCGAGTTGCAGTAGGATACCTGCCGGGTTGAAAGGTCAGACGACTTGTTTGGAAGCTGTATTCTCCTTGCGCTGCACTTCATCCGCAATCTCAGACTCTGGGAGGATTTGGCAGGGAAGAAGAGGCAAAGAATGTGTGGGGCAGGTCTGTGCTGTAACTGATATGATCTGTAATTCTATGGAGAAACAAATATCCTAAACTGAATTGGTTAGACACACATTGTGGCTGTCTGGTTTGCGCGTGTGCAGTTTTTTTTGCAAGTAAGCTGACAGTTTGCCTCGTCCACCAAGTTTAATCAATTTTAAATCGACCCTGCTTCATGTTAATGCAGGCATGCTTTAATCAGCACGGTGTAAAATCTCATCTAGTTCCCATTCAATGTTAAACATATTTACATGAAGTATTTTCTGGGATCAGCAGCATCTCCCTTTGTGCAGAGATTTCCTCGTCCCCAGGGTGAAGCTTGTATTTTGGACAGATGTAGGCGTGTGTCGGTGTAGGATCTAATCCACATGTCCCCTACTGAGGAACAGAAGTTTCTTTCTCTCACCTTGGTTGAGACTCATGAAATATGCACCTGTCCTCTCTAGTTCTCGGATATACTCCATGTTAATTTAGGTGTCCCTATCTCTTAATAAGCATTTTATAGACCAGGATCAAGTCAGTCTTCAAATGATTTCTTCTACAATGAAACCAAGTTAATTTCTTTGTCTTCATAAGTTTAAGTCCTAGAATCATCCTGTTGTGTTTTTTTTCTAACCCTTTCCAACATATTGTTTATTTCTTGAAGGTGCAATGCTCAAATTTCAAACGGCCTCACCAGTGAGCACGGTTAGAATAACTTGATTAGAATTGGTCAAATGCCCTTGGGATGCATCCTAGTATTTGGTTAGCTCTGCTGATAACTGACCTTCACACTGATTAGATATTCTGAGTGATAGATAATCACGCCAAAATCCCTCCTTTTTTCTTTCCACCTTTGCTAATGGCCCGTTTAAGATGAGACACTTGATTGTGTCTCCGTGGGGCTAGGCCTGCCTGGCCCTACAGTTAAACTGACCCACTTCAAACAGGACCTCTTCATTGTGAATACCCAGTTCCCATTTCCTGTTCTAATGTGCATTACTCTACAATTCTCCAGATTCATATCCATGTGCCATTTCTTAGCCCATTTGATTGATAACATTCAGAAAGAGACAAGCCTATCTTCCTTCTACTGCTCCCCTTGCCTTGTAGATTGGTGTCATCGGCAGATTTATAGCAGTACTGTAGAAAGAATTGGCAGTAAAATATATAGCACAAGGTTAAAACTCCTTTTTTATACCTATGCTAAAAGACTTTTTTTAAATAAATGGTGTTTGTGGTGTTAATGAAAAGTCAGGCCAGGGTCAATGAACAAATATGTGGCAAAGGAAGCAATGCAAAAAAAAAAGCTCATTTGACTGTGGAAACTCTTCCTAACTTATAAGCATCTAAATTGTTAGACGCAAATGCTTTACCCGCGCTTAGTTTGTAAGTGGTGATCCCAAGTTGTAAGTCCTTGTAAGGAGACACTTCCTATGAAAATGTCTTGAGGGTGGGTAATGTCGTCAGTAGGGTTAGAGATAAAAGTTTGTGTCACCGGTTTTAATCGCTCCCCCATTGGTGGCCGTGCTTTCAGCTGCCAAGGCCCGAAGCTCTGGAATTCCCTCCCTAAACCTCTCCGCCTCTCCACCTCTCTTTCCTCCTGTAAGACACTCCTTAAAACCTACCTCTTTGACCAAGCTTTTGGTCACCTGCCCTAATTTCTCCTCGTGGCTCGGTGTCAAATTTTGTTAACACTCCTGTGAAGCGCCTTGGGGTGTTTTACTACATTAAAGGCGCTATATAAATACAAGTTGTTGTATCTCTTACACTACTTTAGTTTCCTAACTATGCAAGCAAAAAAACTTGGTTATCAAGATAATCAGCAGAACCATTTCAGAGCTGCATATCATCTCTTGATGCTGTTCAGCTGGAAACTAAATGGTTTTCAACCAATGCTCCACTTTACTTCTGCTGTTGGTGCAATAGTTTCTTCTTATGTGGTTTGATTTAATGTAGGACAACACAATGCAAACCAAGTATGGCATCCTACACTAAACTCTAAACATACAGCGGTAAATCCTGATCTATATATTTTCCACATCAATTGTGGGTGTCAAAACTTCAGAAGCTTCCAGTTAGTCATCCCTACCCTAATGGGTGCTTGGGTCGGGAATGTGAATTTCCAACCTTAATGGGGGCTTGGGTCTGAAACACAGGCACACATTAATCATGCCTCCAGTATGCTCTTACACTTGTTCTTGAATAATGTAAACATTAGGGCACCTTGGCGATCTCGCTACTCACAGCCCCCTCACTCCTGGGAGTTTTGGAGTTATCTCCCCCAATTGCCAATCCAATTTGTAATTATCTTGCCAATTTACTGTTTAATTCCTTGAACCCTAATTTTTAAAAACTCTCAGGTAGAACTTTAACAAATGCCTCCTGGGAATCCAGATAAATAATATTCACTGGATAGCTCTCCTCTATTCCAACCTTGAGGCACAGCCTATTGTTCCTAAGTCCATGCTGACTACATATGGTTGTGTGGTGTTAAGGTGAACGTTGGTAGCATATACTATGTCAGAAATGCACTCTCTGATATCCAAGTATGGAGTGAGGAATTACAGTTAGTCATCCTCCAGTCCACTGGTATAGATCCTGTTTCTAACTCATTTTCCCCTTTCATCACGTTTTACTTTTACATTAAATAACTTTCAAAAGCCTTTTGGTTAAATTGACATTTTAGTTTCAGGGTTATTTTTTTATATCCATTGACTTTGCAGCTTGCTGGGTTTTTCTTTCTTGGTTTTAGGGAAAAAAAGCATATATACTGTATAACTTAAAATCATTAACTGGTCACTTTAGTGACAACGCCTCTGTAACTGGCAGGAAACCTGCCACCCTTACCCGGTCTGGGCCTGTATGTGACTCCAGTCCCACACCAACTTGGTTTACTCTTAACTGGCTTATGAAGTGGCCCAGCAAACCCAAACTGCTACAAGTTGGAGCGGTTCAAGAAGTCAGCAACTAGGGATGGGCAATAAATGTTGGCCTTGCCAGCGATGCCCACATCCTGAGGATGAATTTTTTTTTTTTTTTTTTAAACTTGAGAATCCACTAGCTTCAGACCTTACATTTGGTTACAGTGGCTGGGAAAGGTGAGGACAGATCAGTGATCAGAAAACATGTGCCGCTGCAGGCACTGAGGAAAGCTGCCACTTTAGACTATCAGCACCTGCCTTGCAACACTGCCAAAGATGTCGGAGCTGCAGTCAGTCTAATCGAGGCTCCTAACAACCCTCTCATTTGGAAGTTAGTGGAATGGGTGCCTAAAAGAGAAAATGTTTTATTCAGATATGTTTCCGTAGCATTTGATATTTCACAATATAGCATCCAAATTTCCTTATGACAATACAACTGTACAGAAGCTGCCAGAGTTTCCTTTTGTCACAATAACAGGATGCAAAATGGCAACTGACTGCAAGCCGACTTTCTCTAAAGGAAGAACCGCTCCCAAGCACCGTATAATATCCAGTTCCAATTCACAAGTAAAATAAGTGTCGAGCCATTGAGTATCTGTATTCCTCCAAGTCTGGCCTCTTGCGCATCCCCTATTTTAATTGCTCCACCATTGGTGGCTGTGCCTTCAGCTGCCAAGGCCCTAAGCTCTGGAATTCCCTCCCTAAACCTCTCCTCCTCTAAGACGCTCCTTAAAACCCACCTCTTTGACCAAGCTTTTGGTCACCTGTTCTAATATCTCCTAATGTGGCTCGGTGTCAAATGTTGTTGGATAATCGCTCCTGTGAAGCGCCTTGGGACGATTTACTACGTTAAAGGCGCTGTATAAATACAAGTTGTTGTTGTTTGTGCTGGAAGTTTTCTTGAAGCACTTTTATTAAAGATATGTGTACATGATGCTCATGTTCTGTGGACATCCTCCAAGGAGCTTGGAGGTATGCTCAGTGATGGGTTGTGACAGTGTTCGTGAGCTAAGTGCAAGTTCTGTTGAGGTGTGAGCCACAGGCAGAGTCTGTCGGAGCACCTAAGGTGATTGTCTCACGCAGACGGAATTCTTTTGGTAGATATGTATGAAACATTGTTTTTGGCTGAGATACTCCAGAGTTTGGGCTTCTTACTTTGTTTATTTAACTGTCCCAATTCCTGTGTTTATGGTATAGAGCAGTTTAACTATCTTCAGTGTTTCTTGCAATTGTTGCAACTCTGGTATATAAATTACATTTTCATGTCTCTTTGTATCAAGGGGGAGCCCTTGCATCGCAGAATCACAAGATTAATATGAATGAAGAATGCCCTTCAGCTAATTCTAGCTCATCCACATAGAAAGGACCTACAGTCTCCCCCTCACGCCACCCATGTGTCTCTTAAATGATTCCAAATGTTTTGCCTCCATTACTTTACCCCCATGTGTGAAAAGGAAATTCCTAGCACAAATCTGAAGTTTGCCTCGTGCCAGTTTGAGCCTATGCCTTTTGCCCTCCTGTCGAGGTCTGATTTGAATTAGTGTTGCAGATTTATCTCTCCCACTTATCATCTTGTGTCCATCTAGGCGATCACGTCTTTGTCAGATTTTTTTATAACCCAGGTTTTCAGTATGGTTCAGTCGATAACACACTCCTCTCGGAGTCTGAAGGTTGTGGGTTCAGGCCCCATTGAAGGACTTGAGCCCATAGTCTACGCTGACACTACAGTACAGTCCTGAAGGATTGCTGCACCATTCCTTGAGGGAGATGTTAAACCAAGGACCTCTCCACATGTTATGGATGTTAAAAATTCTATGGCCCTGCTCGAGGAATAACGAGAATTCTGTGCTAGCATTTCACCACCAAAAAATCTAATTGAGCTCTTCGCTGTTTGTGGATCCCGTTGCAGCAAAATGGCCTCCACGTTTGCTTAGAGTCTCACTGCCCTTCAAAGTCATTCATTGTATATGAAGCACTTTGAGATGTTCTGAGAGATGTGATAAATCATGATATAAATGCATCTTTTTTTCCTCATAACAGTAATTTTCTAATGACTAACACTTTTTCAGAACTATGCAATGAATATAGAAAATATTTTCATATGGTTTAAGAGGTTCTCATACAAGAAAAGGTGGGGTGGGTGGTGGGGGGAAGGATTTTGAAGCACTGGAGAAAGTGCAGAAAAGATTTACAAGGAAGTTAACTAGAATTGAGTGGGTGCAACCATCAGGAAAGGTTGAGCAGGCTGTGACTCTCTGGAAAAGGGAAGACTGAGGAAACCGGATCGAGGTCTTTTAAGATGAAGGTTCTTCAGGGTGAATGTTCAGGAACTGTTTCCACTTGTGGGTGAGCCCAGAACAAGGGGCATTAATGTAAAATAGTCGCCAACAGATCAAATAAAGAATTTAGGAGGAATTACTTTACACAAAGTGGTGAGAATGTGGAACTCTGCCACATGGAGTGGTTGAAGCAGAGAGCACTGATGCATTTTAGGGGAGGCTTGATACATCCATGAGGGGGCTGGGAATAGAGGGATATGGGGGCAGGGTGGGAAGAGGTAATTAGAGTGGGAGGAGGCTCGTGTGGAGAATAAACCACACGAGCCTCTACATACAGGTCGACTAGGCCTGTATTCACTAGAGTTTAGAAGAATGAGAGGGGATCTCATTGAAACGTATAAAATTCTGACGGGGCAAGACAGACTGGATGCAGGGAGGATGTTTCCCCTGGCTGGGGGGTCTAGAACGAGGGGCCACAGTCTCAGGATACGGGGTAGGACATTTAGGACTGAGATGAGGAGAAATTTCTTCACTCAGAGGGTGGTGAATCTGGAATTCTCTACCACAGAAGGCTGTGGAGGCCAAGTCACTGAATATATTTAAGAAGGAGATAGATAGATTTCTAGACACAAAAGGCATCAAGGGGTATGGGGAGAGAGCGGGAATATGGTATTGAGATAGAGGATCAGCCATGATCATATTGAATGGCGAAGCAGGCTCGAAGGGCTGAATGGCCGACTCCTGCTCCTATTTTTCTATGTTTCTAAACACCAGGATTGACCAGTTGGGCAAAATGGCCTGTTTCTGTGCTGTAAATTCTATGTAACTGCAGAACAAGATGACATTTATTTAAGAACATAAGAAAATGACAGGCAGGGAAAGACCAGTGGCATTGTCGGAGAACAATTCTACAAGAGCAGTAGATTTAAAAGACCAGTTAATTGTACAGTAGAAATAAGTGGACTTGTGGCAATAAGGGAAAGCAGTTGCAGGGAAGGTTCTGGCCATTGCCAGCCTAGGCACTAGGATCTTTCCTACTCGGCTCCAGTGCTGTAGAGGATAGTTTTGGTTCAGGCTGAACAAGCAGCGGGAAGGTTTATCAGTGCTCTGTGCTGGTCGGCTGTGCAGTTTGATATACCTATCAATTCATTCAATGAAAAGCGACGAGTTAAGATAGTAACTATAGGTTTTTATTGGCTAAATAACAGAGCCCACCCTCGTGGGTGATCGGGTCCAACAAGGAGGAATACCAGCCAGTCGACCACCTTTATACCTGGGCAAGCAGGCGGAGCCATGGGCGGAGTCAGCTGTGGTCAGCCCAGGTATAACAGCGTGACAAGAGGTGACCTTGTGTAGTGATACAACAGTGTAAACAGTGATAACCATAGTGTAACGATAGTGAACGATAAAAGTGGTTTACTTTTAGCTGGTTAAGCTCCAAACAACACCTCTGTGCACACTTGGGGATCCGTAAGGCTAGGCTTGGCTTGGCTAACCGGCAGCAAAGCCCTCTGGACTTGGGTAAATGGGATGTGTCCCTACTGGGAGAGTGTGCACTGCATATCCGGCAAACAGAAATTGAACGTGTGTGGATTTCTCAGTAACGTTTGTTTGGAGACGTAAATATGATGATGGGTTTCTGCATCTGCCAGATACCCAACTGATCAAAAAAAAAAATGCTGGAGACACTCGGCAGGTCAGGCAGCATCTGTAGAGAGAGAAACAGAGTTAACGTTTCAGGTCAATGACCCTTTGTCAGAAAAAAAATATCTTAAGTCGTACAGGGCAAAAGGTCATTGACCTGAAACGTTAACTCTGTTTCTCTCTCCACAGATGCTGCCTGACCTGCTGAGTATTTCGAGCACTTTCTGCTTTTATTTCAGATTTCCAGCAGCCGCTGTATTTTGCTTTTGTAAAGATCGTGACTTACAGATTCCGCAATGTGCTAAAGTGTTGCCGGTGCTCTGAAATCTGTTCCACAATGTGGCCGGGGCAGATTTCAGAGCAGCAGGGAAGCACCTGGATGCAAAGTTATTTAACATCACACCCATGATATGGAAGCACCTATGCGGCAGCGATTTCATTCACAGTTGCTTCTAAGGCATGCTTTCTGACTTTTAAGTTTCTGGCCACATACCTTCCCTGATACAAGAGAAGTTCGGTACTTGGAAAAAATTGCAGCATTCAGTGATCAATATTGCCAGCTCATTCATATTCCAGCACACAGCCTCTAGTGCCCATAAAGTAATGGGGGCATCACATACCAAAATTCTTTCATTTTACCTTGATTCAAAAATGATTCTGCAGCAAACAGATGTGTAGCACTCTGGCTGTAAGTGGGACAGCAATTTTAGATCAAAGTCTTTAATTTGCATTTTCACAAGAGGAAACAGAACAGAGATTCACAGCTTGCTTACAGGAGAGCAATCCTTTTAGCAACTAAATAAGATAGCAATCTATCTCACACTGGCTTTTACAGATTTACCAATAGAACAAGCTTTCCCCACATTGGGTTAGACTTCAGAGAGGACTCAAACACAACCAACAGTGATTCTCCAAAGCTAACCAGAGCTGCAGTCCTGACTGAGGGACTTGGTTTACTAACAGCGGAAGAATCATTGTCTATGTTGACTCATATTGGCCACCAGGCCTTGTTGCTGTTGACCTCAGGATTGTAATCCATATTTTAAAGATTCCCGCCTTCCCTTTTGCTCTTGTTTCAGTACGTGCAGGGTGCGCTGTCCTTTGTAGCGTGCAGCAAACTAAAACGCGATGCTGCTTCACTTCTGATTACGTGATGCAGAAGTGCAGTCACATGGTCCTGAGCAGCTGACCGTCTGTACCTGTCCCAACCTGTCATCCAACGCCCAAAAAAAGCCAACCAAAATCAGACTGAGCCCACTCCCCACCAACCCCCCCCCCCCCCCCCCCCCCCAAATCCCTAAACAATGAGACACAAATTCCATCTGTGTGTTATTGAGAAAGCTCGGTGAAAGGTCAGGTGCATAGACACCTCCAGGGTGCACGATGATTAGGAGAGAAGACTCAATAAATGAAGGAGTAGCAATGAGGCGTCTGTATCATGCAGTATATATGCCTTAGACAGTCCCTCGGAACCGAGGATGACTTGCTTCCACACTAAAAATGAGTTCTCGGATGACTGATGAGTCCAATGCGGGACCTACAGTCTCTGTCACAGGTGGGGCAGACGGTGGTTGAAGGGGCGGGTGGGTGGGGTGCTTGGGTTGACATGCGCTCCTTGCGCTTGGCTTCCGCTTGCTCCCGGCGAAGAGACTCGAGGTGTTCAGCACCTTCCCGGATGCTTCTCCTGCACTTTGTGCGGTCTTGGGCCAGGGATTCCCAGGTGTCAGTGGGGATGTTACACTTTTTCAAGGAGGCTTTGAGGGTGTCCTTGAAGTGTTTCCTCTGCCCACCTGGGGCTCTCTTGCTGTGTCGGAGCTCCGAGTAGAGCGCTTGTTTTGGGAGTCTCGTATCGGGCATGCGGACGATGTGACCCGTCCATCGGAGCTGATCGAGCGTGGTCAAAGCTTCGATGCTAGGGATGTTGGCCTGAGCGAGAACACTGATGTTGGTGCGCCTATCCTGCCAATGGATTTGCAGGATCTTGTGGAGGCAGCGTTGGTGATACCTCGCCAGTGCTTTGAGGTGCCTGCTGTACATGGTCCATGTCTCTGAGGCATACAGGAGGGCGGGTATCACTACTGTTCTGTAGACCATGAACTTGGTGCCGGGTTTGAGGTCCTGGTCTTCAAACAGTCTCTTCCTCAGGCGACCGAAAGCTACACTGGCACACTGAAGGCGGTGTTGGACTTCGTCATCGACGTCTGCCCTTGTTGACTATATAGTATAACTAGCACACCAGCTTGAGACAGCCAGCTTTCATACGGTTTTAGAATGTCACCTGAGCCACTCTGATGACTGTTATCTGTTTAGGGTACATTAAGCCTGCTGGCCTAAAAAGCTCACCGGCAATGAGAATCAATCTATGTTTTAAGAGAACAGAGGTGTGCAAAGTAGCGTAACTTTGTAACTGTATTGATTAAATATGAAAATGCCCTCTTAATCCGTTAAGTGGAATGTATTGGATCTGAAAATGCTGGTACCTTGATTCCATTTTTGCATGTAGTACAAAGTGCTGCTCCTTTTCTTTATCCAGATTCTATATGGTGCTGATCCAGGGATTGCAGATCAATGATTACATTTGCCGCCCGGTTTTGGCCAGCATCATCCTGAACTCTCCTGCTTTGTTTTGCTCCGATCTGAAGGGCGTAGATGTTCTAGTTCCTTACTTCATTTCAGCACTGGAGACGATATTGCCTGACCGGTGAGTTTATTCGCTGTTCTTAACGCAACACCGTTTGAGTTGTTTTACTTCTCACCAATGTTCTCCCCTCCTCTAATTCCAGGGGCACTGAGCCATCCTTTGGGACCTTGCCCAATTAGCAGTTATAAATGTGTGAGCCTTGACTGTGGGATGTTGGCTGACTATTTGACTATGAGGGGCATCATAATCAGCCTTAACCTGTCTTTGTCCGCACACATGCACTTCCCCCAGAGGTTACTGGTTCAATAAGGAGCAAGAAACCTGGCCACGACGGGCTCCTTCAGCCCTACCCTGACTTAGATTATCTAACTGCACACAGACTGGGAATTAAATCTCAGGTCTGTGGACATTGGGGTGGGCAGTGTTGGGGGAGCCCGTATCGGTTCCAATAGATGACTTTTAATGCTGTCTGTAGTTGCAATTGGGAGACAAAATGGCTCACACATGGGCTCTCATTTTGCTGTTGTCAAATTGACCCAATTTAGACAGTTCCAAATCAGCTTCTACAGGAAACTTTTTTTTAATCCGGCACCGACGGGACCGACATGGTGCCGGTTCATCAAAAATTCCAGATAACCGAAAGCTATAGTAAAAGATACGGAGCTAAGAGCTCCGTATAAAGCAACAAACCCTGTTGCGGTTCAGAACAATGGCCACAAGTTCCAAGCGTCTCTGTAGCTTACCAACAGCTGCAGCCACACCCTTGCACAGCAACAGATCGAGGAAGACAAGTAATAAAACTTACCTGAACCTACTCCTGAATTTTGCCTATTAACCGAGATTTCCGGTTATTTAGGTGCTGGTAAATCGAAAGTTTCCTGTAGTTTGAGGTGATCCTCCAGAGGTGATCTGGGCACACAGCCTAATTGGAGATACAAGGGCCAAATGTACAAACACGCACTCCTAGTGGGGTACATTACCTATCGGCACATATCAGGAAATTGTATCAAAACTCAACTGGACCAGCCACATAAACGTCTAAGTTACTTGAGCAGGTCAGAGGCCGGGTCTCTGCGGCTCACTTCCTGACTCCCCAAAGCCCCTCCATAACCTACAAGACACAAGTCAGGAGTAATGGCATACTCTTCGCTTGGCTGAATGGGTGCAGCTGCAACAGCATTCAAGACAAAGCAGTCTGCTTGATCGGCACCTCATTCACTGGTCTAGATATCCACCACCGGGGCACGTGGCTGTAGTATGTACCATCTACAAGATGCACTGCAGCAAGTCACCAAGGTTTGTTTAGCAGCAACTTCCAAACCTAAGACCTCCACCACATAGAAGGACAAGGGCATCAGATGCATGGGAACACCATCACCTCCAAGTTCCCCTCTAGGTCATAGACCAATCCTGACTTGGAAATATATTGGCCGTTCATTCATAATCACTGGGTCAAAATCCTGGAACTCCCTCCCTAACAGCACTGTGGGAGTACCTTCACCATATGGACTGCAGCGGTTCAAGAAGGCGGCTCGCCACCACCTTCTCCAGGGCAATTCGGGATGGGCAATAAATGCTGGCCTTGCCAGCGACGCCCACATCCCATTAATTTTTTAATAAAAATTCTGGTTGCATTTATTCAACTGCAGTTTATATTTAAATAATTTGCATGATCAGTGTTACCACCCCCCTCAAACTGGGTTTCATTTACTCACCCGCAGTCTGTTCAACTCACTAGCATGTTCCCCCTGCAGCTCCAGAACTAGCCGCGCCTCTAGCCAAGCTGTTCCAGTACAGCTACAACACTGACATCCAACTGCCAATGTGGAAAACACTCTACTGGCTGGAGTCATACCGAGCACAAAGGAAGATGGTTGTGGTGGTTGGAGGTCAATTATCACAGCCCCAGGACATCGCTACAGGAGTTACTCAGGGAAGGCCCAAGGCCCAACCATCTTCAGCTGCTTCATCAATGACCTTCCCTCCATCATAAGGTCAGAAATGGGGAGGTTCACTGATGACTGCACAGTGTTCAGCGCCATTCGCAACTCCTCAGATAATGAAGCAGTCCATGCCCGCATGCAAACAGACCTGGACGACGTTCAGGCTTGGGCTGATAAGTGGCAAGTAGCATTCGCGCCACAGAAGTGCCAGGCAATGACTATCTCCAACAAACGCGAGTCTAACCACCTCCCCATGACATTCAATGGCATTACCATTGCCGAATCCCCCACTATCAACATCCTGGGGGTCACCATTGACCAGAAACTTAACTGGACCAGCCACATAAATACTTTGGCAGCAAGAGCAGGTCAGAGGCTAGGTATTCTGCGGCGAGTGTCTCGCCTCCTGACTCCCCAAAGCCTTTCCACCATCTACAAGGCGCAAGTAAGGAGTGTGATGGAATACTGGATGAGTGCAGCTCCAACAACACTCAAGAAGCTCGACACCATCCAGGACAAAGTAGCACGCTTGATTGGCACCCCATCCACCACCTTAAACATTCACTCCCTCCACCACCGGTGCACCGTGGCTGCAGTGTGTACCATCTACAAGATGCACTGCAGCAACTCGCCAAGGCTTTTTCGGCAGCACCTCCCAAACCCGCGACCTCTTCCAACTAGAAGGACAAGGGCAGCAGGCGCATGGGAACACCACCATCTCCAAGTCACACACCATTCTGACTTGGAAGTATATTGCCGATCCTTCATCGTCGCTGGTTCAAAATCCTGGAACTCCCTAACAGAGCTGGGGTTGTTCTCCTTATAACAGCAAAAGTTAAGGAGAGATTTAATAAAGATGTTCAAAATTGAGGGGTTTTGATAGATAGGGAGAAACTGTTTCCATTGGCAGGTAGTAACGAGAGGACACAGATTTAAGTTAATTGGCAAAAAAGCCAGGGGGAAGATGACCATTTTTTTTCACGCAGCGATTTGTTGTGATCTGGAATGCACTGCCTGAAAGGGTTAGGGTTCAATAGTAACTTTCAAAAGGGAATTGCATATATACTTGAAAGGAAAAAATTGCAGGGCCATGAAGAAAGGACTAATTGGATAGCTCTTTCAAAGAGCTGGCACAGGCAAAATGGGCTGAATGGCCTCCTGTGCTGTAAGAATCTATGGGCTGAATATCGCTGGCGAGTTCGAAGGCGGGTCTGCTGTCAAAATAGAAAAGATTGACAGCGGGTGGGGAACCCACCATCAACCTGCCTCCACACGAGTCTCCCAGGTGTCGTGTCTGTCAGCGCTGAGCAGATCCGACACCAAGCGGTGGGGGGGGGCAATTGACATCATTAAATGGATTGTTAACATCCAATTAAGTGTTATTTCATGCCTACATTTCAATTTTACGTGCTCCCCCCGCGGGTTACCCGCTGCTCGGGGAACACATCCGCTCAGCATGTTGAGTGGATTCAGCATTGAATTATCTCATGGCCTGACATCTGCCAAAGTTGTATAAAAGATCCCATGTTACAGCTGTTCACTTTCAAAGCTCAGAAACTGTTGGTTACTGCATTTGAAAGACATATTGAGCTTTCTGCAGCTTGCAAGTGTTTGGAGCCAACTCTCTATCCAGTGCCACCTCATTGGAACAACCTCTCTCACCATTGACGGATCGCTTCTGTCACCTCGGCCTCACCTGCCATCTATTCCATCAGCATCGTTGCCCTCGAAAATATCTCGCCTTGGTCCTCAGAATCCCACCAAGATCAGCCCCATCACTGGGTGCACCAGCAGCAACAACAACACCAGCCTTCTCCACAATCAACTGATGCTGCACAGGACATGGGGCATCAGCACCCGAGCACATTGCTGCCCGGGAGGCATGGGATGGCCTCACCATGGCCAGATTTACTTCACTTGACGTTGTACACCCTGGATGCCACATGATGCGCTAGGTTGGCACCAACACCATAAAGCATCCCTACAATGCCCAAGCCATTCCTTTCACTCTCATCACCATTGTGGGGGAGGGGCGGGGGGGGGTTACCCTTATGTCTCACCATTCACTACAACTCACTAAGCCACTTCCAAAGGTGCACACAAATTTGTCCAAGAACGCAAAGTGCTGAAAATAAAGGTTTCAATGTTTGACAGCACATTACCAGAAACTTCACATGAACATTGGCTAAACCACCCAAGTGCCTACCCTTGTGTTTTGTTAGTTGGTATGCTTGCAGTAGGTTGAGGGTGAGTGTGAGGGATGGCTAGTGAGATGGGGAAGTGATAATGTAGATAGAGAGATGGGTGGAGGTGCAAGGTAAGTTGGTGTGAGTAAGGATGTGCAGGAGTAGGGTAGGGAAGGCAGAGTGATGAGGTTGTGTGGCGCTTTGCAGTAACGTTTCGTGATCTACTGAGATCATTGAAAGGTTTGTGCCACTGCAGCCTGGTCCTCCTGACAACATCCCTGCTTGTGCCCTCCTGTGCAATGTGCAACCAGGCTGTGTTGGTCTCCTGGGGAGGTCTCTTCTGCCCATTGAAAGGGAATAGAACCTCCCTGTGTGCTGTGACTCCCTCCATAAGCATATAACAAGCCCTATTAATGTAAAATCACTTGGAGAGTGCAGGTTGCAGTAGGCAGCGGGCTGGGACTGCGACACCGACCCCGGACCCACCTCAGTTGGCGAAATCGCGGCCTATGATTCTATGACTAGTGGTGGATGGAGCTGGGAGATGGAGGAAAGGTGCGTTAGTGCCATCTAGTGGAAGGTAAGTAATGGTAAGTATGTTCTCAATTTAAAAACACTTCTATACATTACTGTGACTAAATCTCGGCACTTGGATGTGACCAAAGCTACTGGGAACTCTTCCGTTCCCTTTCCTGTTTGCTGACCTCTGTCTTGTCCTGCTCCAATTCCCGTTCCCCTCTTTCTCTCACCTTCTGCTTCCCTTTAACCCGTCTACCCTCCCCGGGCGTGTATTGCTCCCCTCACCTTTTCCTGTCTTGTGTGTCCTCACCATTCACTCACTCCTTTTCCCATTCTTCCTCCCCTCCCTCCCTCTCCTACTACCCCCTCTTTCTCCCTTTCCACCCTCTCCTTCCCCTCTGCCTTTCCTCACCCTCGCACTCCCTTTCCTAGGAATGGTAAATAATTTTTGTACATTATAAAGAATAGCACGTACTCTGTGGCACATTACAAGATAATAACATCTCTGGGTTTGAGAAAAAATGTGATTACTGCTCGTCCCCCATTCCACCAGCACATCCTGATCTTTGAACCACTATTTTCCCCCTCCCCACTTATTTCCACCATGTCTCCGATTACCCCTGTCCTCCCCAATGTCTGCCCGTTGTCCTCCCCCTCCCACTCGTAAAGTGCTCTGAGATATTCTTCTATGTGAGGGGTGCTTTATAAATGCAGATTTATATTTAGCCCCTGTTACTGCCCCACATATTGTGGTGTTCAGTTTTCACAATGCACACATGTAATTAAAAGGTACCAGAGAGGGAGTCTCCGTATTCAGTGCTGTAACAAAATCGAAACACAGCTTTTCTTGGACTGTAGATTTTGCATTGCCTGAACTAGGCTTTGAAAAAGTAAGGGATCTGAACAACTGATTGTAAAGTACTATTTTTATTCACCCCCTCTTTTGCAGAGAGCTGTCAAAATTCAAAGCATATGTGAATCCCACAGAACTTAGGAGAGCATCAATCCACATTCTGCTGTCAATGCTGCCTCTCCCCCATCACTTTGGGACAGTTAAAGCAGAGGTACTGTTTATCATTACTGCTTAAATCTTTTGAAGTCCATATCTAATATTGGAGCAGTGAAGAAAACAAAATGCAAACAGGGACATAGTTACCGTACAGAGGGTGAAGTCTAAATTTGATTTGACAGGTTTTGATTTTTGACATTGAATAATGTGGCCAGTAATTTGAGATATTTGTGTCTTTTTTTAATATATATATTTATATGTTTAGATATTATCACAAATATCGATATATCTGTGTCTCTGTGTGGTCCCGAGTGGTACAGAGCAGGGAGGTTCCAGGTTCGATCCCCGGCTTCTGCTGCAGGCGCTGACCTCCGCCGGGCAGCGATTGGGAAGCTGCAGTTGCTCCTGGTTAGGAAACAACCACAACAACAACTTGCATTTATATAGCGCCTTTAACATAGTAAAACGTCCCATGGCGCTTTACAGGAGCGATTATCAAACAAAAATTTGACACCGAGCCACGTAAGGAGATATTACTCGCTGCCTGAAAGGGTGGTAGAGGCAGGAACCCTCAACATTCAAGAAGCATTTAGATAAGCACTTGAAACGCCATAGCATACAAGGCTACGGACCAAGTGCTGGAAAATGGGATTAGAATAGACAGGGCTTGATGGCTGGCGCAGACACGATGGGCCGAAGGGCCTCTCTCTGTGCTGTATGACTCTATTAGGACAGGAAAGAGCTAGGTTTTAAACAGCATCTTAATGGAGGAGAGAGGTGGAGAGGTTTAGGGAGGGAATTCCAGAGCTTAGGGCCTTGGCAGCTGAAGGTACGGCCACCAATGGTGGAGTGATTAAAATCAGGGTTTCTCAAAGAGACCAGAGTTGGAGGAGCGGCAAGCCAGTGAAAGAAAGACAGAAATTTTAATTCTGGAAAAAAATAGTTCAAAAATAACTTAAAAATGAATAGGATTGTTAGCTGTGTCTACAACGTTTCCTTCTGTTTTTCCAGGTGCTTTTGGAAGGAAAGTTCAGCAATGAGGACGCTTCACACGACAAACCAGTTACTTTCCTCTCCCTGAAACTGAGGCTGGTCAATGTGTTAATTGGTGCCCTACAGACTGAAACCGATCCCAACAATACACAGATGATTCTAGGTCGGTGGGGATTTTATCTGGTTCATACCTGATTTATAGTTACCAAATATTTTATCAGTTACCAAAGGGCTGTTTTCCTTTCAGGTGCCATGTTAAATATCGTTCAAGATTCTGCTCTTTTGGAAGCAATTGGTTCTCAAACGGAGTTGGTAAGTTGGAGAGCAGCTGTTGTGGATTTTTAAAGCTTTGAGAGGAGCTGTTGTGGATGACAAATTCTTTATATAAATGCCCAACTATTGAGTACAAAACATTGAAAATACAATCCATCTTTTTTTGGGCACTGCCTGCTTTTCAGTTCTCAACAGTTTAGATGCTTAACCCTTTGACCAGAGCTGTCTGCGTCCCTTGAGTTTTGTGCTATCCTTTTACAGAGTGTTGGCGATAGCACTCACGTGTCGCTCAAGAGTCACAGTCGAAACAGCAGTGGCATCAGTATGACCAGCACTGGCAGCTCTGAGGCCACAACACCAGATAGCGAAAGACCTGCACAGGCCCTTCTGCGAGATTATGGTGAGACAAACATGTCATTAAAAACATATATTCTGAATGTAGTCTAGTTGCACTGTTCATCTTGAAGAAATATGTCCTTTTTTAAAAAAAAAAAAAAAAAAAAAATAGTTGGCTACGTAATGATGTTTAAGACCATATTCTCATACAACTATTGGCACCCAACTGCTATACCGTAGTGTCCAGGTGATTGTTGGGATCTGCTATGACTCCCTTTGTCAGAAAAGAAACCCCTCTAAGCAGTAATTGAGTTCAGAAATTCTAGCTCTTGCTTGAAGTTTCATCAGTCCATGGGCTAACAGTTGGATGGAGCTCTCAACCTTTGATGTTAAAAACCTAGAGAATTAACAGGACTGTCCCAACCCGCAGGAGCACACCAACTGCTTTATAAATGAAAGGCCTTTCTTTCAGGCATAGAATTCAAATTTCGTACGAAGCAGCGATGTCGGTAGCTTTATGTACCATTTGCAGTGTTTTCTATAAAGTACAGCCTGTACAGGGATTTAAAGTAAAGATTGTGGAGGACGAAGAGCCGCCAGGGTGCTCCAGTATCATTGAGTCCAGTACATCCTGTTTTAGCTCCAAGCTTTCCGTTTACAGAAGGGTTGCTTGAGAACAAGTTATTACGAAGGCTGACATCATTTGATTAGTTTACACAGGTTTCGAGAAGTCCACTTGTCAGGTGTGGGGAATGTCCGGATTGCACAGTCCGTGTCTGCAGATATCCCCGAGGCTGCTGGGCAAATTTGGACGGTCGTTGACGCCCACTGCCAATATTGGTGTCATTTGTAGATCTCGTTTTGCTTTTCTGGAATTTGCAAATTGTTTAACTTATTTATATGCAACCAATAGTTTCAATTTCACATAGGCAAAATTCGGTCAACTAAGTGTATGGTTCTGATCATCTGAGAGGATAGTTTGGCTTTGAAATGTTTAATTTGTTTTATAGTATTATAGAGGCAGCTGAGTTGTTTGTCGAACTAACCTTAGGCAATAAGCAATTCCTAACAATTCAGCATGAATACTCCGCATGACATTGAAATAAATGCATGCAGAAGCACATACAGTGGAATCCTCTCGTATACAATAGGTTCATGGGCAGAAAAATTACATATAATCAGACACATAAAATAGAAAAAGGATAAATTGGACTGAGTGGCAATTGGGATATTTTGTGCAGAGTTTGAAAGCCCCTGTTGCCTCTGTTCCTGCTGCTTGTGGTCACACGTAGTTGACTTTATATTTAGAACCGCAATCTATTACGCAGCAGGGTTTAAGATATCCTTGTGGTTTCCGAGGGATGAGGCACAGAATTTTCTGCATGCAGCTGATTTACTAACCAGCTACCGAGGCTACTGCAGTTTGTTGCAATGTTAGGAATTTGGATCTCGTGGGTTTTAAGCTATTCTGCAGTGAGGATGGGAGATGGGTTTTCCAGCTCTGTTGGCAAATTGCTACAGATTTACTTATTCAGGATTGCGTAATGTGGATTGAGCAGTGATTAAATCTTCCAGGGTGCCCGTGTGCTATTGAAGTTCTGAGAATCTGATGCACAGCAATTGTAGTCTTGTACTTCCACTTAAAGAAAGCCACATGCTGAATCACTTTAATAAATGTAGTGTTGGTATCGCTGCAGGTACAGGAGTATGTTCTTTGCCTCTGAGGAAGAAGGTTTTAGAAACTGCAGCTCATGATTTTGAAAACTTTTTTTCACTTTAAATTTGCAGCAAACCCTATAAAGCGGAAATACAGGGATTGTTGGGTGACGTGTATCAGAGTGACTTTATTAGGGGGAGAGGCTTAAAGGAAAAGTGTCCATTTTGTTGTGTGATGTTTGTTCAGGGTATATAGTTTTTTAAAAAGCAAGTTTGCACAAAGTTCTATAACATTTCCAGGTTCATCGTCCCTTCAGGGATTTGTCTTCACCGACGTTTCCTTATTTTCTGCCAAAGTATGTCAGAATCTCCAGTGCTTCCTCCTCCGAGTAGGCAGGTCTGGGGTACCCAGCCACTTGTTTTCTTGGTTATTTCAACAGCAGACATGTAACGGAAGAAAGAGAGGAGCTAAATCAGTTTTTCTGTCATCCAGGGTTGAATCATTCCTAGAATCAAGCAGACAGACCAAGAACTAACTCCGTTTATCCCAACTGATGCTGGGAGATTTTGAAACTCTAGTACCGCAAAGACCCAAACCTGAAGGATCAAACACTAGCCCATCACCTCTTTGGGTCTTTGTATCCTCATTCCACACTTGGGTGGCTAAAGCAGTGGTTTTGTTTATCCAGCCATTATTTTTGCCCCAAGTCATTTACATAGCAACTTTAATGTATAAAATACTCCAAGATACTTTACAAAGGTGCAATAAGAGGAACGTGGCCATAGGAGAGAGAGATTCGGAAAGAAAGAAAGACTTGCAAATATACAGCGCATTTCACGACCTCTAGACGTCCCAAAGCACTTTACAGCCAATGAAGTACTTTTGAAGGAGGTTAGGTTGAAAAGATGGGTTTGGAGAAGGTTTTTAAAGGACAGAGAGAAGTAGGGAGTGATATACCTATCAATTCATTCCACGAAAAGCGACGAGTTAAGATAGTAACTATAGGTTTTTATTGGCTAAATAACAGAGCCCACCCTCGTGGGTGATCAGTTCCAACAAGGAAGAATACTAGCCAAGCGGTCACCTTTATACCTGGGCAAGCAGGCGGAGCCATGGGCGGAGTCAGCTGAGGTATGCCTAGGTATAACAGCGTGCGTGGCAAGAGGTAACCTTGTGTAGTGATAACAACAGTGTAAACAGTGATAACAACAGTGTAACAATAGTGAACGGTAACAGTGGTTTACCACAGGGAGGCAGAGGACTTTAGGGACAGAGTTGAAGAATAGAGCCAAGGCAACTAAAAAGCTCTGCCACCAGTGGGGTTAAAGGAGGGAGGGAATAGACAGGAGGCCAGTCAGAGGCCAGAGAGGCGAGTGCAATGGTTTTAAATGGCAAGCACTGGTGAACAGCGAGCTAGTGTAGGTCAGCAAGGACAGAGATGATGGATGAGTGGGCCATAAAGGACAGGATACAGCTGCATTTTGGCCAAGTTGGAATTTATAGAGAGTGGATGATGAGTCAGCAAGGAGAACACTGGCGTCATTGAGTCTGGAGGTGACAAAAAGCACAGAGAAGAGTTTGTGATGGGGCAGAGGTGGAAATGTGTTGCCTTGGTGATGTGTGGTAACTTTACACTAAAAGACAGAAGTAGCTTAAACCTGGAATGATCTGGTTTAGTGGGCAAATTCTTCATAATTCAAGCCATGTTCCTTTCTAAGTATATTGCCTGTGGCACTGTGTAACGGGGAGGAGAGCGGTAAAATTTCTACAGTCATGATTCATGAGGCTTTTACTTCGCACAGGAATTTAGAATATATCCCTATTGAGCAATGCGCGTCAACTGTGAATATTAACTCAAATTATGCTTGTATTTTGATTTTAGAAGATTAAGCGATGATCTAATTGAGGTGTTTAAGATGACTAAAGGATTTGATAGAGTAGGTAGAGGGAAACTATTCCCTCTGGTGGAGTAAGTATAGAACAAGGAGAAATAACCTTAAAATTAGAGCTAGGCCGTGATGTCGGGAAGCATTTCTTCACACACAGGCTGGTGGAAATCTAGAACTCTTTCTCCCCTTCCCCCCCCCCCCCCCCCCAAAAAAAAAAAGCTGGTGAGGCTGGGGGTGAATTGAAAATTTCAAAACTGAGATTGATAGGTTTTTGTTGGGCAGGGGTATTGGGGGTTACGGAACCAAGGTGAGTAAATGGAGTTAAGACACATTTCAGCCATGATCTGATTGAATGGCGGAACAGGCTCAAGGGACGGACTGGCTTCCTCCTGTTCCTAAATAGGTCCAAACTAGTGAATCCTGATAGGCTTTCTTGCCGTGATCCAATTCATTGTGCAGCAAAGCAAAAACCAAAACTTGGAATCCTCCAGACTGGCAATACCACCCTCTTGGCCTTCCAAAGCCCAGGGTGTATTGACCGACAGAACTGTCCCATAGCTGGAAAATAATTTTAGCTTAAAGCAAGGGAGTATGTTGAACAATTTTGTGCAGATTGATTTTTCTATTCTCAACAACAAGTGTTGGCATCATCCAAGTTGGCCCTGAATAACCCTCTCCGATGAGATGTGATGGGCACTGGTACCAGGGCGAGTCGGTCAATAACCGCTCTTCTGTTGGCTGCCCCCCCCCAACCAAACACTCCACTCCTTACAGGTCTCAGCCATTTTACTTTTGTACTGAAATCTTTTCTCCCAATTTTTAATTGCTTTAAAGGGCCCCATTATAGAGAAAGCAAAAGTAATATTAAAGGCCTTCATCGTATTAAATACCTCCGCCTAGACTCTCGTTTCATTGCAGCATGCCCCACTTCATTTTTTCTTGGCCCAAATGCTCATATCTATGCTGTTTATCTTCTTTGTTTCTTGTTCTGCGTGTAGAGCTGAATTGTTTTTATTGTCCCAAACTCTTCCCCCTCCCAAAAAAACACTTTTGCCAATTTAAAAATTTTAACTTTTTTTCGGCATTTAAAAAAATAATTGAAATACCCAATTGGGTTATTAATGATTTCAGGAAGCACTCTGTTGAAACTAAAGGTTTAGTGACCCTGAGATGAGACACCAAATAACATAAAATGTGGTATGGACTCCCGAAAGGGAACAGGAACTATTCATTTTCTACAAATCCTAAAATTTCAACAAACATGAAGTGTGGAAGACAAGGAGACGATGTTATAAAACTATTAAATTATACTTGTGATTTTGATCAAGAAATTTGCTGTTTTGGCAAAATCTGCACTGATGAAAAGACCAGCTATGTTAGTCTTTGAAAATGAGTAGGGATCAGAAATCTGTAGCCTTTCCGACGCACTCCTGCCAGCCCACTGGAAGGGCTGGAATTTAGGCAGGGAACTGTGATTTACAGGTCTCGGCCTTGCACAGGAATTCCTACTTCCCACATAAGGGACGGAGGTCCCGGTGAGATCATGAGTGCTGGGACTGCCAAATGGCAGAATTGCAACTCACCTGTGCACCCAGGCCAGCATCATGACCTGGGCCCCCAAAGAGGACCTGGAATGTCTTGTAATAAACTAGTTCAGTGTGCCCCCCACCCCAAACACAATTTGTGGCTTACCATGGGTGTCCGGCATTAGCAGACCTCCCCTTATCCAGAAACTTTGGAGTTAGCGGCAGATATCTAGGACAGATGAATGTTGGATCCTACCACCATAACCACCCCCATTTGTTGGGGCCTTATTCCATTACACTGCTGTTTTGAAAAATATTGGCCCAGATTTTGCGGTCAGCGGCGAAGGAACAGCGTTCACTGTTAACTCTGGGCAGCTGTCAGCGTAGTATTCATGGACCTTTGAGCGGAAACATGCTCTAATCCGGCGTCTGATCCAGCGCAGCGCCCTCTACAATGGATCTGTGGCATATGTGAGCAGGGAAAGAAACACCAAGGCTCTTCAACCAATCAGATTGAAGAATCCTCACTGAGACACGCAGAGTATAAAGCAGGAGGTATAAATTAGATTTAAATCATGTACAGAAAGCAAAATAAAGATGGGATTAAGAGAGGGATAAAAGACAGACAGAAAAACTTTAAAATTATTTAAATTTTATTTTAAATCTCCGATATTAACTAACTTCTGAAGGAATGAGACTCCACACTTGTAAAATTAAATTTTCAGTGGCAGAGAGGTTGTTCGACAGTAATTATCACTTAACACGCCATTAAAAATTCACTTATTCCTGAATGCACGTTCAGTGGGTAACTAGTAGTTAAGTACACCAACTTCACGTCGTTGCATGTATTTCAATGCTGTGTCTATTAGCGAGGTTCTGTTATAGCGCAGCCTGTTGAGCAGGACAACTCGGACTGCAACTTCCAGATTTCTGCATTTAACTGCACATGTGCGTACTCCGGAAGTTGCTGTCTGATTGACTCCATAATAACAGTGAGTGCTGTTAGCTTCACTATTATTCTCAACGAAAAATCTGGCCCATTGAGTGTCAAATGCCCTGTTGAAATTTAAGAAGTGTTTCGACTTCACCAAGTGCAAATACTGGAAACTGTATAGTGATTGTTCTCAAGAGGGACCCATACCAGGTTTATTCCCCTGCTGCCTCCCTCCTTGCCCCTCCCCCCCCCCCCCCAACCTTAGCTTTTTTTGGTTTATAATGTGTTTTGCTTCAACTGTACTAAAGCAGTATGTGCCTGATTGTGTGAGCCTGACCTGTAGACATCTTGCAGATGCAGATCCCTCTGTTGAATGTTTCCCATGACCAGTTTTAAGATGCCTAATGTACCATGTCTGTAAAGAGTGTTGCAGTGTTGCATGTCAAGTTAATTTTGTTCTTTGTTTTTTGTATGTCTCCCTTCCCAATAGGTGGTACAGGTATTTTTGTGTCATGAAAACTATTCATCATCAATTTAAATTCTTGCATAAATTGTGTGTATCACCATACAAATTAAATCTGTGGTTTTAAAGGGTAAAATGTACAGCATGTATTTCAGATAATTCTTTGCATCTGATTGGCACTCATTGAGTCAGTATCCCTTTTATTATTTTGTACACCTTGTTATTTCCCAATGTAAAATGTCTCCACTACCCAGCCCTGCACCTGCTGTCTTTGGATTTTTTTTTGCCTTTCGTAACTAAATTTGATTTGAGCCAAGCCTCTTCCCAGATACGGATATTTCTCAGTCCAAGGTCTGGATGAGACGGTGGACTTGGAATGCTGTTCTTGCACCCAAGTTAAATAAAACCTCGGCAAAAGGAACGAAGATCCCGTTATTTTTTTTTGGTGGAAAGAGGAGGAAAGTTTAATCACTACTTTGACATCTTGGGCCACAATGGGATACTGGCTGATTACACCAGCTCCTCGTAATGTACGCCATGAGTCCTTACACCAGCTCCTCATAATGTACGCCATGAGTCCTTACACCAGCTCCTCATAATGTACGCCATGAGTCCTTACACCAGCTCCTCGTAATGTACGCCATGAGTCCTTACACCAGCTCCTCATAATGTACGCCATGAGTCCTTACACCAGCTCCTCGTAATGTACGCCATGAGTCCTTACACCAGCTCCTCATAATGTACGCCATGAGTCTTTACACCAGCTCCTCGTAATGTACGCCATGAGTCCTTACACCAACCCCTCGTAATGTACGCCATGAGTCTTTACACCAGCTCCTCGTAATGTACGCCATGAGTCCTTACACCAGCTCCTCGTAATGTACGCCATGAGTCTTTACACCAGCTCCTCGTAATGTACGCCATGAGTCCTTACACCAGCTCCTCGTAATGTACGCCATGAGTCTTTACACCAGCTCCTCGTAATGTACGCCATGAGTCCTTACACCAGCTCCTCGTAATGTACGCCATGAGTCTTTACACCAACCCCTCGTAATGTACGCCATGAGTCCTTACACCAGCTCCTCGTAATGTACGCCATGAGTCTTTACACCAGCTCCTCGTAATGTACGCCATGAGTCTTTACACCAGCTCCTCGTAATGTACGCCATGAGTCCTTACACCAGCTCCTCGTAATGTACGCCATGAGTCTTTACACCAGCTCCTCGTAATGTACGCCATGAGTCTTTACAGCATCCTTGCTGCTGCACAAGAAGCACTGGACCCAAAATAATCTGTTACTGACTATGAAGCATTTTTTGATGAAACGGTATGGTGCTAAATACATGATCAGTTAATTGAATTTAAGATTGGTTGTGGGGCTCATCACTGTTAATTGGCTATTGCTGGCTTTCTGCAGAACTGAAAGGCTGTTCAGCTAGAACTGTGTGACTGAAGGTGTTTCAATACAGATACCATTGACTTTCATTAGCCAAAGCAATTTGATTTGGAATGTGAATGTTATTTCTCTCTCCCTATCCCCTGCCATGGCTCAGTGGGTAGTTAGCTGGAGTCAGCTTGGACTGCTGTTAGAACGGTTTAGAAGGACGCTGCAATTGGTCCACTTGGCCCTGGGCTGAGAGAAGAAAGATCCACTCTGGCTCCTGCTCCTAATTAGTATCCACCAGCCCCAGCTGGAAGTGTGTGTATCATTGAATGATAGACATTTAGGGCACAGAAGGAGGCCATTCGGCCCATCATGTCTGTGCTGGCCGAAAAAAAGCTGTCCAGCCTAATCCCACTTTCCAGCTCTTGGTCTGTAGCCCTGTAGGTTACAGCACTTCAAGTACATTTTAAATGTGATGAGGGTTTCTGCCTCTACCACCCTTTCGGGCAGTGTGTGTGTGTGCACTTATACCAGCCCTAGCTGGAAGTGTGTGTGCTTATTCCAGAACTAGCTGGAAGTGTGTGTGCTTATTCCAGAACTAGCTGGAAGTGTGTGCACTTATACCAGCCCTAGCTGGAAGTGTGTGCACTTATACCAGCCCTAGCTGGAAGTGTGTGTGCTTATTCCAGAACTAGCTGGAAGTATGTGTGCACTCATACCAGGACTAGCCGAGGTTATGCTCCATCAACACTCACTTTCCAAGTTGGCGTGAAGAATGCCTGCTTGGGCGAGAGGACCTGAAATACCTGGGCATTCATGGTTCTCCCGGAGCCCTGCTTTCTGAAGCCCAGGTATAAGGGAGAAAAGAGTGAAATGTTCATGTAGTGCTATCATTTTCCCTTTCAATCAAGTAGAACTTTCAAACAAAAACAAACTTTGATGAGAATTTCCCTGGAGTTGCACCTATCCCCTGTGAGATCCAGGTACACACAGGAGTAAATTGCTGCTGAGAGCACACATCCGGTGCATGCTGTGTTTGAATAGATTGCCTTCCCTGTCCAAACCCTTCACATAAATGCAGCCTGAAATGTTTACAACAAAGTAGAATGTTAACAATCAGCCACACGTGTGTCATCCGCTGCTTTGGAAGAATTTCCCACCGCAGTGCAGACCTCTTGCTCGATTCAGAAACCTGCCCCATTGCCCCTGCCCCACCCCCCACCTACAAAATCAAAGCAATTCCATTGGTATGAATAAGATCAAACCTTGAATTGTTATTGAATAACTATAATCAATTGTTGGGGCACAGGGTATAGCAGCAGAACCTACAGTCTCGCGCTTCAGTCAGACGAGCAAAGCTGCATTCTCCTGCTGTGGGATGTGCAATGATCCAGGTAGAAAGCTGGTAGCATTACGGACCAGCAACCATTCAATGGATTTGTTTATTGAAGCTCTTCAAATCTCCCTTTTGAGATTTTTGACACTGATTACTATATATTTTGATGTACTTTTTTTTGACTGATACCAGCCAACAAGGAAAGGGGGAATTTAAAAATTCGGAACCAAAGGAGGAAGTATTCCCACAATATCCCGAAAAATAAAGTTTTAAAAACTGATGTACTGCTTCAATTCTAAAATTGTTTTCAGAACCTACGGTCTTGATCTTTAAATCTGTAGTGAAACACCTTCAAAGATTTAATAGTCACATCTCTCAAACGTGCATATTGACACCTCTTTTACCATTTGCTGTATTGTTACTGAACACTGCCTTGATAGTTCTTTTGCTTGTTCATTCGAGTCTACATATAAACAATATACAATAGTGTTGTACTGTATCTAATACCTGTTATTTAGAACAATTTATTTTTTTGCATCTAATTGGCCATTTATTATTGGGCAGCAGAGCCGATTACCTTCTGATATGTCCACTAGTGTCCTGATTAGGCTTTTTGCAGGTAATCCCCTGTCCCATGCTTATTTAAGCCCCTTTGCCAATAGTGTTTACCATCACATCTCAAGCACATGTTTCCCTCGAGCTGTCCAGTGGAAAAAGCCTAATAATTTAGCAGTCACAAGACCAAATTTTAGAATCATGGCATTGGTGCAATGCAACAAAGAAGCAAGACTTGTAATTAGACTAAAATAAAGGTGACCCTTTAGCCCATTTCATCTCATCCTTCCAGTCACAGCCCTACCATCTTCTCAGTACAGTTTGAATGACTACTACTTCTGTAACGTCCTCCACAGTCGGATAGCCTTCTGAAGATCGTCAAAACTTAGATATGAATATTGGCCACTTGTGCAGGTGCCACCTGTGGAACTGTACCCCAAAGGCGCAGGCAAATGGGTGAACGCCTTCAGGAGAAAATTAAAGGGGGATAGTTGTTAACCGCTGTAAGACGTCCTTCTAGTTATTGCATCGATCTCAGTGTATCTGGTCACATTGTAGAGAGTAAAAGTTCACTCGCATTTTGGAAGTTATTTCTGACAGAATTAAAAGTGGGTAAATGCAGTTAAGATACAGATCAGCCATGATCGAATTGAATGGCGGAACAGGTTTGAGGGGCTGAATGGCCTCCTCCTGTTCCTATGCTCCTGCACAGAACTCTCACTTTGGTTCTAGGAGCTAACATCCTATTGGACGATGACCATAGTGAAGTGTATGGTTAGTGATTCAGATCAAGTAGGATTCTACCATTCCTCCCACTCCCACCCTCAAAAAACTCCCTATTGTTAAATTGTTAGCCAGTCTTATATCCTGCAACTTGGTGCATATTCCCTTATAAAAATTATACTGCTGAACGGTTTGAAATGCTGGATCTATATGCTTCAATTCTGTACAATTTACATTGCTCCCCTTGGTTGCAGTGCACTGTTCCACTGATACCAGCTCATTGCTGCATTATTCAATCACTCAGTGGATTGGTTCAGACGAAAGGGGGGGAACCCAATCTGATTTTGGCAATCTCAGATCAGATACCGTTTCAGCATTTTGAACTTTTGAGCACTGGATTGAAAAGCATAAATCATTTTTTTGGCAAAGTATTGCATTATCTTCCCACCTGTGCTATTTGCTCTAACATTGGGTGGTTAAGTCGAGCACTGTGTCCCAAATTGTTGATCTGAAGACTCGGCTCCTTTGATTCTAATGCTGACATTAATGATTACCTAATCAACACAGCCTCATTGCTACTGGGATGGGAGCAGTTTTCCTTTGTGAATGCTGTTCTTTGCTGCATGGGCTGTGAGCTTGTGCTTGTTTTGATTGCTTTGCTTGTAGTTACTAATGCCCAGTTGTTTTCCCTCCCGTGATGTGTGGTATTGGGGTTATATCATAGCTCTTCATACAGATACAGCATCGGGACTACTGATTCGCAGTATCCATTTGGTAACACAGCGACTGAACTCCCAGTGGAGACAGGACATGAGCATCTCATTGGCAGCTCTTGAATTACTCTCCGGGTTGGCCAAGGTATTGTTATCGTTGAAATTTCTTGCATTTTATGTTATATGTCTAATTGTATGAACTATTGCTCTTGAAATTACAACATGAAGTCACAAACGGACTGAAACTGGAACCCGCTGGCCATGCGTGCATTAAGCAAGCTGCCGTTACAATAACTGGAAAGGGAAGGAGAGCTGTTGGGTAAAAGCAGAGGACCTTTACTTGTGTCTTCAGAGAGTCGAGAATTGCTGCAAAGATAGATGATGATGCAGCATTTTGAGGTCCAGAGGACCATGAGGGAGCTGAGCAGGATCAGTGGGGGTGCAATTGCACAAAAATTATTCCTGTTGTTTAAAGTTCCTTCTCATTCTTGGTTAGACGGGTTTCTCTGTGCTCAGCAATGACTGACGAATCTGGTGCTCTTCAACAAAACCGTGAAGGCATTCTCACAGCCTGAATAGAGTATTCAGTGTCCTTAAGTCTTTGCCGACCTTTACCTAAGCTCTCTGATGAGAAGTAAGTGGGATGTGTCCCTACAGGGAAACTGTGTATGCTTTATCGGGCAAACAGAAATTCTACTTGTGCGGATTTCTCAGTAGCTTGATCTGGGGACTCTTGAGCACGGTGTTCGGTTTCTGTGTATGTCAGGCTCCCAGCTGACCAAAAAAAGGAAATTGCAAAAGAAACATTGAGGCAGTGGTTCTGCTGTGGCTATCAGTCTGCAGCTTGCAGCATCTTGGTTTGCCTGGCTGCAAATTGGACTCAGTCAGGGGACATCTGTACATACGTTCATACACAGGAGTGCCCCCACTCTCAAAACACTTCAATAAGCTCTGCTCCCGTTTATAAAATGCCCGGGTTTTGATGGACCCCAGAGCACTTTCTTGAATCCAAATTTGACAGCACACTGGAGTTGTGAAGTGATGCGGGCTGGCCTCGCACAGCGATGCACAATTAGCAGTATAACTGCACGTTGTGTAATAATGCCTTCAGATAATTTGAAGTGGGTTGCACAGATGATATTTTTAGGCTTCTGGGAACTTGAGGCCTGTGAGCAGAGTTTTTGTGTGCTGACATTTTGCGGTTTATCTTGATATGATCTCTACAGGTGAATAGCTGACTGCTGCTTGACACTTCTAGTGGTCAGTTATTTGAGATTTTTAGATTTTCACACCACGCTCTTGCTCAAGCCAGCAGCTGTGAGCATATTGCACACAAGATACAGGGTGTATATGGCAATACAATTCAAATCCAGCACTGGCCAGAGGGTGTGATGGATGAATTACTTTACAACTCGAAAGGCAAAACTGCAAGTTACTTCCTGTGTGCATCAAAGAACCCTTCATTTAGACAGTGACCCCTGGTCCACACTGTAGAGGTAAACCTGAGCACTGCAGAGAGACCAAATTTAAACAAAGTACGGCCATTGACAAACTAAAACTTAAGATGTTTTCTCTATTCCACACCCTCCATTTACTGTTGGAAGTAAACCCAGGCTACGGGTTAGTTTTGGCCTTGGGGTGTCACTCTGTTCCTGTTCTTGTTTTTGTTCGTCGACAGAAAGTTTCGCAATCCCTCGTCAATCTGGAGCAGGCTCGAGGGGCCGATTGGCCTACTCCTGCTCCTATTTCTTATGTTCTTAACCTGTTCGGTCTGTGTTTGCTGTCTTGAGCACGACGAGACTTTAGGAGGCAGGTTTTTGAAGAGCGGCGTGATCACATCTCACTCCTCATTGCACTGATGTATTTGACCTGAGTTTTGGGCCATTTTTCTGTGAACAGTTTGCCATTCAGTAGCATAGTGGTTATGTTACTGGACCAGTAATCCAGAGGCTTGGACTAATGATTTGGAGATATGAGTTCAAATCCCACCACGGCAGCTGGGGAATTTAAATTCAATTAAATAAATCTGGAATAAAAAGGTAGTAGCAGTAATGAAGTTATCGGATTGTTGTAAAAACCCATCTGGTTCACTAATGTCCTTTAGGGAAGGAAACCTGCTGTCCTTACCCGGTCTGGCCTATATGTGACTCCAGACCCACAGTGGTTGACTCTTAACTGCCCTCTGAAATGGCCTAGCAAGCCACTCCGTTGTATCAAGAAGGCAGCTCACCACCACCTTCTAGAGGGCAATTAGGGATGGGCAATAAATGCTGGCTTTGCCGGCAACGTCCACACCCCATGAATTAATTTAGGAGTCACGCTTGATCGCACCCGGTCATATAGACAACATCTCCAGAACCTTGGGAAGAAACTAAAGAGCAGGGTCAACTTGATCCAGAAACTGGCCGGATCCACATGGGGAGCAGACACTCGAACCTTCCGTACGGCAGCACTCGTCCTGGTGTACTCTACCGTGGAGTACTGCTCTCCGGCATGGCTGTCGAGTCCTCATCAAATCCGTTTATGTCCAGCTGAATTGTACTATGAGAATTATCACCGGTACACTTTTATCGACACCAACACCTTGGCTGCCCGTGCTTGCAAACATCGCACCACCACACCTACGCTGCGAATATGCAGTCTTCAGAGAATACAACCCCACACCAGCAAAGACATGCCAATTCAGGCCGACTTGAACAACCGACCACTAACCCGTCTCAAATCTAGAAGGCCATTTTGGGCAGTCGCCGAAGCCCTTCAGCGATCTCCCCTCAGCCTTGATGACCGACGGCGAAATGCTTGGCAGAACTGTGACGTACGGAATGGATTCCTTCTAGAGGACCCCACAGTACAACCTGAAGGATCAAACCTTCCTCGCAAACAGTGGACAACCAGCAACCGCCTCCGAACCGGTCATGGTAGATGCTGCCACCTTCTCCATAGATGGAAGATTAAAGCATCCCCATCATGCAACTGTGGAGCTCCTAATCAGACCCCGGAGCACATCATTGCGCACTGCCCTCAGAGGAAATTCACAGGCCGTCTACAAGATATCCACGCTATTACAACGGAAGCTTTGGCCTGGATATCTGACATAGATATTGACATTTGATTTGCTTTGCTACTACCGTACGAAAGAAGAAGAAAAAATTTGGGTATTTTGAAAGTAGGTTGCGTGATTGATATAATTTTCAATATTGTAAAGGAAACAGACAGCGTTGAATATGGGAAATTGGTTGCTATGACAATGGGTTCAAATGAGGTGGGGAGCATAAAAATGAAGAAGTTAGGAGTAACTAGGGAACTGGGCAAAATGTGTTTTTTAATCAAATAAGGTGATCAAGTTAGAGAATAAATCCAGGGGAAGGCCAGTGAAGTGATCAGTATAAACGCATTGAAGCGGAAAAAGGACCTAATGTGTATGTCCAAAAGGGCTGGCTCATTACATCTAATTGCCTTTCCCTATATTTCTAAAAACCCTATATTTAGATAGTGAAGATGTAAAACAACCCCTAGCTTCAGCAGCCTCCTTTTCACAATCTTTCTTGCATTCCTTTTCACTGATCCCTAGAATGGTTGCTAATTACTTGTTCTGTGAAACAGGTAAAGGTGAGCGTGGATTCGACAGACCGAAAGCGTGCCGTTAGTTCTGTGTGCAGTTACATTGTGCACCAATGTAGCCGACCCGCTCCATTTCATTCCCGAGATCTACACTCCATGATTGTGGCGGCCTTTCAGTGTCTCTGCGTCTGGCTCACGGAACATCCAGATATGCTGAATGAAAAGGTACGTTTGACGTTGAGCATAAATGACAGGTTAACTTTGTTTTACCCGTCTTGCTGTGTAGTTTGAATGATGTGTAACGTCTTCGTGCTTTGTGTCAATCGGTCATTTCTTCCCTTTCTCATCTCCTCGGCTCTGCTTCTTCCCACCCACCATCGTCATCCCCAATTGGGGAGTAGTTATTACGAGTTACAGTAATGCAAAGAGTGCAGAAGCCAGAAGGACCGCCCAGATTTGCTAGAAAACCACAAATGAAGCTTCATCCCTGCTATACAGTTGAAACAGGGAGATCAAAGCTGTGTGTTAGGAATTCAAGGAGACAATAATCAAAAATGATGTGACTTGCATCAAAATCCCTGGCTGAGAAAAAGATTTAAATTTTATCCATTTAAAAAATCGAGTGAAGGGAGAGTGGCTGCATCTCTAACTTGAGAAGTTTGCTGTGTTTTGTTCAGTCTAACTTCCTGCTTTCTCAGGACTGCCTGATTGAGGTGCTCGAGATTGTGGAGCTGGGTATCTCGGGAAGCAAGTCTAAAACCAGTGATCAGGAGGTGCGATACAAGGGTGATAAGGAGCTGAACCCTGCTTCAATGCGGGTAAAGGATGCTGCTGAGGCTACACTCACCTGGTAAGGCACAGAACTAACTTTTAGGATAACACTGCTAGAATTAACCCAACTGGTTCACTGATGTCCTTTAGAGAAGGAATCCTGCCATTCTTACCTGGTCTCAGTCCTGTACCAGTGTGGTTGATGCTTAGCAGCCCTCTGAAGTGGCCTAACAAGCCACTCAGTAGGGGAAGTACAAGATGGGCAATAAATGCTGACTTTGCTGGTGACGCCCACATCCTGAATGAATTTTTTTAAAAGTCTGATCTGGTCTGTGGGACCTTGGGTGCTGAGTTTCTCGATATTACATCAGTGACTGCACTTCAAAAGTACTTTATTGGTTGTGAAGTTCTCTGGGATGTCCTAAGGATGTGAAAGGCGCTATATAAATGCAAGTTCTTTCTAATTATTGTTGGTTTCGATGTCTTGGGTAGAAGGGCTAAATATAGACAAAATCAGTCAGACCAAGGAGACCTGAGTTTTGCTGAATCTGCTGGCTGCTTAAGGCTAAATTTATTTTATTAATGTAGATTTATATAAACTTGTATGCTGCTTTTTAAAGGGTTGTATTTGTTCAAACATATACAGATATAATGGATATTATACTTGGTTTTTTTTTCTTCCTAGTATAATGCAGTTGCTTGGAGCATTCCCCTCGCCCAGTGGCCCCGCTTCACCATGCAGTCTTCTCAACGAAGAGACACTAATCAAGTACTCCAGGCTGACCTCAACCAGCAAGAACCATTTCCGATACTTTGTCTTGGACAACAGCATCATCTTAGCAATGCTGGAACAGCCCCTGGGCAATGATCAGAGTGAGTTCACAATCTGTTTCTGATCCAGTACTTTATTTTTTTTGTGGTTGGTTATTGTCAAAGTTGCCCGAGAAGCGTAAAGTTCAATTGCTCAAAAAGCATTCCGAGCCTTGCTGCTCTTTGTATTCCAGCTTTGCTGGCAGCTTGCAGATCTTTCAGCTCAGCTTATTTTAACCAAGCTAATAGAAACTAGGAATACCCAAGCGGTCCAGAATCTGAACGAGTTAATGTAATGCATGACCACTTTCAGACCCAGTGCGTTGGGGATATCGCAAAGAGCCAATTTGTAATTCAACTTGGTAATTGCAATGACCCAGATAGTGTACTGGGAATGAAAGTAGTAACACCCCAGGGCACCAGTGGCCATAGCGTGATTAAATTTGACATAATTTGGAACAAACCAATATCTAGTTATACAACTTTAAAACGGACAGTTTCAAGGGAATGAGCGGGCAATTTAAACCACTTGTCTGGGGTGTAGTACTCAAGAAAATCTCAGGTGAAGGCGAAGAGAATACCTACACAACATGAAACAAATAACGAGGACTAGAATGTGCAAACGAAACAGATGTGACCCTAAAAGTATTAACAAGACAATGCAAAGTGAAATAAGTAAGAAAAGAAAAGAAAAGCCTCTGGGAAGAATGCAGGAACCTCCAAAAAATGTAAAGTCGGCTCTCGGAGTAGTAAAGAAGAAACAAGAAATAAGCACTGTTGCAGCAGCTAAATGCAACAGTAAGGAATTCTTCCAGCATAACAGCAAGAGGTTAGAGGTTAGCAAAGAAATGAGATCTGTTAAGAATGCAACCAGGGTAGAATAAAAGCAGCTAACATTCCAAGTGATTATTTTCTAGAAGTATTCACTAGGCAAGATACTCATCATAGGAGATAAATATTTGACAGGGTAGGGAAATGGGACTAAGTGGATCACTCTTTGAGAGCTGGTACTGGTGCGATGGGCTGAATGGCCTCCTGTGCTGTACAATTCTGTGGTTCCTCCTGCTCCCTCTATGCTTATCAACTTGCTGTTACAAGATCTTTTGAAGGCTGTTACAAGATCCTTTATATGTGTTGAATTTACCACCTTCTGGAGCATTTCTTCCAGAAATCTTCTCTTCTGCATATGTTGCAAACTGTAGCTGACTAGTTGGGCGGTATACAGACCTGTGGTATCTGAGGGGAGTCCAATTGTCTGGTGGTTTTCTGCAGCTTGGTCCTGAAGCCAACAGTGAAGCTCTAAATTCTGCTGTCTGATTTGTGCCTTTGCCTTGCCTTGCAAACCTGTTACCAAACACAGCGGCCTAGAAATTCAGTGGGCTTTGCGCCCAGTTACCGCCCAAAGAGGGTTTATGCGCCAGTGTAAGAGGGTGCGCTGTTATTCAGCGCTGCGGTAATGGCGGCGGTAGCCGGTAGCGCTGCGCCGACACCGATGACGTCATCGGTGTGCGCAGTGCCCCGGTACCGCCCCGCTTCCGGCCCAAACCCCATATTTAGTTGCGGCCGCCTCTTCTGCAGCGGCCGCAAACAACGTTCGTGAAACACGGCCTTCATGCAGCGTTAGTGGGGCGCATAAAGGTGGAGGTGCGGTCGGCCGCTTTTTCGGCGGCCGCCTGCCCGCACCTCCTACACCACCCCCCCCCCCCCCCCCCCCGCGGCATTAGTGGCTGATTCCCGTGAGCCCGGCACTTCTCCGTGGTGCCGGGCTCATTTGCCGGCAGAATCCAGCGGCGATCTCACGGCTGCAGGCAACTCCTCCTTAAGAGAAGGAGGAGGCCTGCAGTACCCCAGCCTGCCGCACCGCATCGGGTGGCGCAGCGACAGCTGGAGCGCTGAAATTCACTTTCAGCGCCCCAAGCGGAGGCGGGCACACCCTGGAATAGCGGCCGCCTTTGAGTTGGGGCGCTGAAACTGAATTTCCGGCGGGTGCAACTGGCTCCGCGCGCAGCGCTAACTTTTGGGCGTTAGCCTGCTGGCGGGCCTTAACTGAATTTCTAGGCCAGCGTGTTCATTTTCAAATGTTCAGGTTACAGAGTCTCACTGTTGCTTTGAGCGAATTGGGAATAGTGACGGGAGTTTTTAACCCTTGGCTGTACCCCCAACACTTCCTTTAGCTGTTTATGCTCGTCAGCACCCACCTTCAGGTCAATTTGCAAGGTCTAATCAATTCTCGGGCTTTCTAAAACAATGCTGTGATATCCAAAAACAGCTTGAATGCGACAAAGTTTCCCAATGCAGTCGGCTGCTCCCCTCCTTGCTTTATAGCCTCTGACCACCCCAAAAAGCAAATAACTTTTAAAATGTCAGGGCACGAGGAGTTGTAGTGCTATGGAGTTGGCGCACTCTGTCCGCAGCCCTGCAAGAGTGATCGGATATGGGTTTGTGCCTGTAATTTCCCCCACACAAAGAGGAAAAAATAGCTACAAATGCTGGAAATACACCGCAGGTCCGTCAGCATCACTGGGGAGAGAAGACGAGGTACCTTTCCGGGTATAACCCTTCCCCCACATGTTGAGTTCCTAATCTCGCCGATGGTACTGCCCCCACAGCGACAATGTTTTGGAATGGAATTGTTGGGAATCTGGGAGCACGGTGTCAGCGCCCCCTGTCTGCTGTGTGAGATGGGGAAATCCAGCAGGACAAAGGGAACCAGGTCACTTAAAAAGAGGCCGTTACTCATTGTAAATTTTTGCTGCTCTTTAATATTGTTCTGGGACATGTTTTGCTTTCTTTTCCAACAGATCCTTGCCCCTCAGTGACTGTCCTGATCCGGGGAATGTCTGGGAGGCACGCGTGGACCATGCAACTCTATCACCAGCCAAGGGGGTCTCGAGCAAGCCAAAAGGTGCACCAGTACTATATTACCTGATGCATCAACGTCTTATTCTAGTAACCAGTTCACCCAATAGGTTTATCATTTTACTGAAATATTAAATTGACTTCATACATAGAAGCAGAATGCCAAAATGATGAAATACAGTTGTACAGGGCCTTGGTGAGACCGCACCTTGAGTATTGTGTGCAGTTTTGGTCACCTTACCTGAGGAAGGACGTTCTTGCCATGGAGGGAGTGCAGCGAAGATTCACCAGACTGATACCTGGGATGGCAGGAATGACGTATGAGGAGAGATTGTGTCGATTGGGCTTATACTCACTGGAGTTTAGAAGATTGAGAGGGGATCTCATCGAAACCTATAAAATTCTGTCAGGCCTGGACAGACTAGATGCAGGAAGGATGTTTCTGATGGCCGGGGAGCCCAGAACCAGGGGTCATAGTCTAAGGATAAGGAGTAAGCCATTTAGGACTGAAATGAGGAGGAATTTCTTCACCCAGAGAGTGGTGAACCTGTGGAATTCTCTGCCACAGAGGGCGGTGGAGGCCAGTTCATTAAGTATATTCAAGAAAGAGTTGGATATATTTCTTAAGGCTAAAGGGATCAAGGGATATGGGGAGAAGGCAGGGACAGGGTACTGAATTTGGATGATCAGCCATGATCTCATTGAATGGCGGAGCAGGCTCGAAGGGCCGAATGGCCTACTCCTGCTCCTATCTTCTATGTTTCTAAGTCAACAAGTATTGCAATTCTGTAAAACTCTATTTATTGTGGAATCACCAACAGTCAGAAGACAGTACGCCCGCCGCCTGTGCATTGGAGTGTGCATGCTGGCACTCTTGCCTCTTCCTGCATTCTCCCACAGAGCAGTACTGGCAGCCAGCGTAGTTTGCACTAGGACACAGTGGTTCCCAGTGGCGCAAGAGGCATGCCATCAAGAAACTATTGCAGAAACAGTATGCGATTCCTAGTTGGTTGAATTGCAGTCTCTAGGTGAGGTGAGCGAACATAGCCTAGCGATCGAAAAAGGCAGACACAGGCAGACCAGGCTGCCAAGAGAAGACAGGATATGCTCTCACTGCAGTCAGGGAGTAGTTGAGACAGAGATGCACTTCCTCACAGCCTGTGGAAAATATCAGGGCATCAGAGAGAATTTCTATCAAAAATTCTCACAAATATGCCCTGAATTCAGAAATCTGACTGACAACCAAAAACTCCCATTCCTACTGGGGGAGGAGAGAAGCTGTGTAACACTGGCGGCACACTATGTTACAGCTTGCCATGAACAGAGAGACAACCAGTAAACTAAGACAAGAGTATATATAAACAAGGCGAAAATATATTTATAAACTCAAGGATATACCTGTTTATACACTGTATGAATGGAACCGCGTTTGTGTTCAACCATAAATGTATTTTGATGCTTTGGCAACATAAGATGTACCTTATCATGCCAATAAAGCGATTTGTATTGTATTGTATTGCAATACTGGTCCTGTGCCTGTGATTTCATGTGCTGACAGAGGTGATGCTCAGACTGGTTTGTAACTTTAGTGAATGCCATCCATTAAACCATAGACGTTTACAACTCTCAAGGAGGCCATTGTGCTCGACGTGTCTGTGCGGGCAATTTGCTAGAGCAATCCAAAGCTAATCCTACTTGCTCCCCATAGCCCTGTGTCTTTCTCTGCTTCAAATATTTATCTAATATTCCCTTAAAACATGCCTCTCTGGCCAATCAGTCGAAGCTACAACGACCCTCTGTGCAAAGAGATTCATTAGTTATTCTCGAAGCGAGCTGTGCGTATTTAAAACACCAGTTCCTGCTTTCCCGGCAATGTAGGCAATGTGTAACTGAGCTGTGCAGACTACGTTCAGTTCCGAGACTTTGCTGGGTTAGCAACTTTGCTCAGACCGTAAGGGTGCCAGGATTGGCCTCATCTCCCCCCCCCCCCCCCCAAACCGGGGTAACAGAAGGAATAATCAGCCAGGGATCCCTTGTGTCATGGGTTTGACTGTGAAAACCCCCCATGGTCAAATAGCCGTCTGGCACTCATAAGTGGAGCCACACCCCAGCAGGAGTCGGGAGCAGACGGGAGGAGGAAAACGTACACAAGCAGTGATTGTAATGTAAATGCAATGTCATCCACAGGCATTTGTTCCCGAGCCTCACCCTCCTCCAAAAGATGACGTGGGAATCAAGTATAATGTCAAACATCGGCCATTCCCCGAGGAAGTAGACAAAATTCCATTTGTAAAAGCTGATCTTAGCATTCCTGATCTGCACGAGATTGTTACTGACCAGGTAAGAGTGGATATGGATAATGGTCGGACATATTAAGTGCTAAAACCGCTGGTTAAGTAGTTCCAAGCTCCGACACTTGCCTGTTAAATGGTCTTTCCCACATTACAACACTGACTACACTTCAAAAAGTACTTCATTGGCTGTAAAGCGCTTTGAGACGTCCAGTGGTCGTGAAAGGCGCTGTAGAAATGCAAGTCTTTTTTTAACGTACAGTGCCCGTTCTAATACCAGTAATTCAGCAAATTCCATGTGCGGCTCTCTCCCTTTTACACCTGGAGTCGGGTCCCGGCCTCTGTAGTGGCCAGGTCTTCAACACCTAATATGGAGCCTCAGAGTGAATGTTACATGGGAGCAACATTCTTCACTGCCACATAGGGCTCCAACCCGACAGCAGATTAGTATGTGTGCGTTCTCGTCAGTTAACCCGGCAGTGTCCCACTGTTTGTACTCCGAAGTGTAGGAGCGCCAGGTGCTGTGGTCTGCACACAAAACAGCTGCACTACTTCGAAACAGCAGTCACGTGGGTTTGCTGCTTGAAACCTTAAATTTAGAGGAATATTCAGCTTAAAAGAAAAGAGGGAACTTGTTTGCTGAAAGTTCTGAAGTATATTGCCCTAAACACTAGCCAGCCTGTATTTGCATACTAGTACCTATCCCATTAGGCAAACCGTGTTTTTTTTTCTTTTTAAAATATTTAATTCCTGTCATACCTTAGCTGTCCATCTTGTTCAGGAAATTTGAGGATTGCTTGTTGCTTTGAAGAGTTTTTAAAAATTAAATATGTGTATTGGTTTTTCCCCAACTTTACTCGACTCGTGAGCAGATCTGGAGGAGCACTGTCCCGCTATCTCAGCAGATTCTGACTCTAGTGTAGCGCTGTTGCTCCATTCTTGTAACTCTCCAGGAGGGTTGATATTTTGCCTGGTGGAACAGTGCTGCCCCCATGTGCCAGAAACAGGTAGAACTGCACCTGAGGATAATAGCAAAATACTGCAGATGCTGGAAATCCGAAATAACAACAGAAAATGCTGGAAAAACTCAGCAGGCCAGGCAACATCCGTGGAGAGAAAATAGTCAACGTTTCGGGTCTAACCTTTTGAAAAAGGGTTTGACCTGAAACGTTAACTCTATTTTCTCTCCACGGATGTTGCCCGGCCTGCTGAGTTTTTCCAGCATTTTCTGTTGTGATTCCTTTTATTTGTTGTTATGATGTGGGGGGTGCTGGCAAAGTCACATTTATTGCTCATCCCTAGTATCCCTGATGTTTGTATAACTGAGTGCTTGCTAGGCTATTTCAGAGAATATTGGGGTAACCGTGACTAACGTCACGTGGACCAGACCAGATATGGATAACGGATTTCCTTCTCCGAAGGTAATTCGTGAACCAGTCCAGGGTGTTTTTATTTTTAACTACAGTGAAAGTTGCTGGATTGTTATTATTTCTGGTGTCAGTCCATAGATCATCAGATTTATTGAATTCAGTTTCACAACTTTCCCTGGTGAGTTGCTAGTCCCATAAAATAATCACTAAGCTACCATATCCAGTGTAAACTGTGCATCATAATGCACACTGAAACAGGCCAACACACTAGCTTGGCTCCACTCTCTTCCCCAGGGAATGTAGGCTCATTCTCAGTAAGTAGTTTGATGTAACTGGAGGCAGAGTTTACGTGTGTTCTTTACTACAATTAAACCCACTCAATTATAGAGCTATTTCACACTCATTCAGCAGTGTGAGTAAACTATATCTCCATTTGTGCACCACATGCCTTGGTTAAAGTATGTTGCTCCATTTATGATCTGGACTATCACATGCCCAACTCTATCGGATTGTCTCAGTTGTTAGCATTTCGACTGAGACGAGAATGCTATGAGTTCAAACCCCATTTTAGGATTTGAGCATGTAATCGATTCAGGATAACACTTCAGTGCAGTAATAGAAGAAAGCATTTATATAGCCCTTTTCATATCCTCAGGATGTCCCGGTGAATTGTTTTTGAAGTGTTGTCACTGTTGTTTTGTAGGCAAACACGGCAGACAATTTGTGCACAGCAAGATCCCACAGACATCAGTGAGATTAATGAGCAGCTGATCTGTTTTGGGGCCTTGGTTTGTCGTCTCATCCAAAATACAGCACTTGGAACAAGGCAGCGCTCCCTCTACTACATTGAGGTGACAACCTAGTAGTGAAGAAATGCTGCATTGTTATCCCTCGCCTAAGACATTAAGCCGAGGCACTGTTGACCTGTTCTTATTAATCCCTTGCATATTGATTGAACCTGGCACAGGCCTGGTCTGTTGCCTCGATGCGCAGTTATGCCAGTCATCTGAGACTAAATGGAAGTGGTCCAGTTTGCACACGCCGTTAAATTTATGAAATTGTTTGGTTTCTGGTGGTTTGCACACTAATGCCTCCGCTGTTTTTTTTTCATTTTTATGGGATGTGGGCGTCACTGGCAAGGACAGCATTTATTGCCCATCCCTAGTTGCCCCTGAGAAGGTGGTGGTGAGCTGCCTTCTTGAACTGCTGCAGTCTGTGTGGTGAAGGTGCTCCCACAGTGCTGTTAGGGAGGGAGTTCCAGGATTTTGACCCGGCGACGATGAAGGATTGGTGATATACTTCTAAGTCAGGATGGTGTGTGACTCGGAGGGGAACTTGGAGGTGGTGGTGTTCCCATGCGCCTGCTGCCCTTGTCCCTCTAGGTGGAAGAGGCCGTGGATTTGGGTGGTGCTACCGAAGAAGCCTTGGCGAGTTGCTGCAGTGCATCGTGTAGATGGTGCACACTGCAGCCACGGTACGCCGGTGGTGGAGGGAGGGAATGTTGAAGGTGGTGGATGGGGTGCCAATCAAGCGGGCTGCTTTGTCTTGGATGGTGTCGAGCTCCTTGAGTGTTGTTGGAGCTGCACTCATCCAGGCAAGTGGAGAGTATTCCATCACACTCCTGACTTGTGCCTTGTAGATGGTGGAAAGGCTCTGAGGAGTCAGGAGGTGAGACACTCGCTGCAGAATACAGGCAACTGGCAGGAATCCAGACTTGGTTTTGTATAAACCAGCTGAAGTACAGTTGAGCATTTTAAATTAAGTTTGCATAGACTCTTTGTGATGCAATGGGGTAAGTACTCGTTACCTGGATGTCCATGCTAGAACCTACTGTCTGTACAGCTTTCATATTTAGCTTTGAGTTCGGCACCCATGTTATGTTTCAAAAATGTCTTACTACAGGTAGACTATCCTTTATCCGAAAACCTCGGGACCAGCTGTGTTTCGGTTTTCGGAAAATTTCGGATTTCGGAAGGTATTTTATAAGACTGGGAAATTTGTCGGGGGTGGGTCGGCGCGGGGGGGGGGGGGGGTCGGCGGGGGTCGGCGGGAGTCGGGGTCGGGGGGGTCGTCGGCGGGGGTCGGGGTCGTGCGCCACTCTGGTCATGTCGTGCGCACGACTTAACGCTGAACGAAAAAACCTTCGGTTTTTAGAGGGTTTCGGTTTTCGGAAGTTCGGATAAAAGGTAGTCTACCTGTATTAAAATGTGAAAATAACTGACTCTTTTCCTTATTGGGAACCAATACTCACCGTCATAGAGCAGCTAATCGAGGTTCCACTGTAATGTGAAGAATGTTGGATGAAAAAGAGAGACTTGCATTTCTATAGCGCCTTTCACAACCTCAGGACATCACAAACGCTTTACAGCCAATGAAGTACTTTTGCAGTGTGGTCACACTTGTAATGCAGGAAGGTCTCCTGATACTAACTGTTTAAAAATGTGAGCTCTAATGAAACTCTTGCAGCTGGAAGTTCAACACGAGAAGCTGAAGAACTTGATGGCCAAACAAATTCTCTATGAAAACGCGCTGGAAAAGATCAGTGAAGAGAGACTGTCCAAGACCCTCTTCCCCGATCCAGTCACCGAATGCATCCCCCCTCCGCCAGCTCAGGAGTTCCAGACTGCTCGGCTTCTCCTTTCGCACTTTGGCTTCCTTTCTCTGGAAGCACTGAAGGTAAACTGGGTTTTTTCTGAGACCTTGGAAGGGCATTATTAATTCTCGTTACTGATATACATCATCTCTCCACCACTTCCAACTGCACATTGGGAGATTCTCTGCTTTAGTGAGTGAGTAAGTCAGATTCCATTTTCTATTACGAGGCTTTGACTATGGACTGTGACCTCCTAAATTTCTCAATAACACAAAAAAAATCTAATTAAGCTACTGTAGATTTTTATGCATAATTTATTCAACAAAATATTTACCACCTATTTCTTGATAACTACCAAGCACTACATACAAGTTGAAGCTATTCTGCGGTTTTATATTCTGCGTGGAAAAGATTTTTCTCAAAGTTTCGAATTATCTGTGATTGAAATAAGGGGGCGAATTTCCACATCCCTCTGACAGGGAAGGGCAGCAGGAGGGCTGAAAACAGTCCGGACCCAGTTACATACAAAAATGCAGAACAGGATAAAACCAGCTGGTTCATCAAGCCTGTCGCGTATTGGAATGGCGCAATTTATGCACACCATGACCCTCCATCAACCAGACTCGCAATATTCTGGGGGAGGCAAATGAACAATATTCTGGGGCGGTCCAGGTTTGGAAAGGCGAGGGAAGGTGAGGGGCGGTCAGGGCCTGGAGGGGCGAGGGTGCTCAGGGTCTGGATGGGCTGAGATCCAAGGCCCAAACACTATATTAACAAGGATATGCAGTGGAAAGTGTGAGACGGCCACAACAACAATCTGGCAACCAGAATGCTCGGCTTGAAGCCACTGCACTACCAGAGAAAACACTGGGCGAGTGAGGCAGGTAATTTAGAACTCAAGGCTCAAACTCATGTGGCTGCAAGTGGTAGGGGGAGACCCACAACGAGACGAGGTGGTTTCGGGTGTCCTTTTATTGAGCGTAAAAAAACAAAAATCAGGTCGAAAAGAAACTGTGCCGGCAACTTGTTCCTTAGGCCGTCGACACTTGGTGAAACATCCTGGCATCTAACCTTGTTCTGTATTTGCGTAACTTACATTCGTGCCCCTTGGTCCTCCCTAACCTTTCTAGCTCAAATATCCGATCCACATGGAGCGAATCGAACCCTTTCATTATTTTAAAGACCTCAATCAAATCTCCTTGATGTTCACACTTTTGCAGAGTAAAGCAGCAGCTCTCTAACCCTATTGTGGTAACTGAGGGTCTTTAAACTGGATAAAGTTTTTTACAGAACCATAGAAATTTACGGCACAGAAGGAGGCCATTCGGCCCATCGTGTCTGTGCCGGTCGGAAAAGAGCTACAGGAAACTTTCTGATATCCAGCACTGACAGGACCGAGCTGGTGCCGTACCATCAAAAGTGCCGGACATACCAGCATAATGTTTAAACATACAGAACTGAAAAGCTCCGTGTGAATCAACAAACCCTGTTGCTTAGCAACAGCTTCAAAACAGTCGGCTGCAGCTGCAAGTGTCTCTAGCTGAAGCTGTTGCTATAGCTACAGACCTTGCAGTGCCTGACTGGGGGGAAAAAAAGCAACGAGAACTAAAAAAACGGCTCCTGATTTTTGCCGTTAGATCGAGTATTCCGGACATATAACCTCCGGATAAACCAAAGTCTCCTGTATCCAGCCTAATCCCATTTTCCAGCCCTTGGTCTGTAGCCTGTAGGTTACGGCACTTCAAGTGCATATCCAAGTACTTTTTAAATGTGATGAGGATTTCTGCCTCTCCCACCCTTTCAGACAGTGAGTTCCAGACCCCCACCACCCTCTGGGTGAAAAAAGTTCTCCTCAACTCCCCTCTAATCCTTCGACCAATTACTTTAAATCTCTGCCCCCCAATTATTGATCTCTCTGCTAAGGAAAATAAGTCCTTCCTATCGACTCTATCTAGGCCCCTCATAATGTTATACACCTCAATTGAATCTTCCCTCCACCTCCTCTGTTCCAAAGAAAACAAAACAAACCTTATAAAGGAGCTCCTAAAATCGTTCCAGAGGAGTGTGGCATCCTTCCCACTCCCTCACCTCCGCCACTGGGTGGCAGGGGGGACTGGACCTTCCGATCTGGTGGACACCCAACATGCACACTGGAGCCGATGGTGTCCGCCATGGGTATTTAAATGACGTGTTCACTGCCCATGGATTTTCATGGGTGTGGTGTTTAGTGGTGCACTTCTATTTAGGTGATGCATGTCCTTTACATTTGGTGTTCTTGCATTAGATTATCTTCCTGTCTGCAGTCCCTTTATTTAGTTGTGATAAGCAGTTTCTTAAAAATATAAATAACATTTTTAATTTCAGAAACTCTTGTGTATTCTACAAAATTGGATGGTTAGATGTTTGTTTATGGAGTTGTATTCAGTCACTTGTGTACCCATTGCCCCAAAGACAACTTGTACACCCCTTTGTGATCTTCACTAACCACCCCCAACATCATTCATTATTCATTTATAACCGTGTTTGTGCACTTTCCTAGGAGCCAGGTAACAGCCGCCTTCCACCTCATCTTATTGCACTTGACTCCACGCTTGCTGGGTTTTTTGATGATGTCGGCTACTTGGACCTGCTACCTTGCAGGCCTTTTGAAACTGTCTTCATATTTTACATGAAACCTGGACAGAAAACCAGCCAAGAGGTAAGGACCTTGTTCGTGTATGCCAAATTGGCAATAAAGTAAATTACTTTAATGATCCTTAATTATATTGTAAAGTGTGGGAGGGAAACTTAATTGGTTTGAGTGGAGTCTGTATTTTAGGTGAACGGTCAGCGTTTTCACCCAGTGTCTGCTTTGACCCCATTCTGGCTTCAGAATTGCCGTTTCCAGCCACCCTCGTTCAAGCTTGCAGATTCCTGTTCTTCCGTTCATAGCAGGTGCACGCGCGCTGCCTCGTCAGGTGGTGATGGGGGAGGAGTCGTGACTCGCGTTAAGGGGGCGGTGAAGAGAGAGAACAGGCGAGCAGTTCTGAAGCGGAAGGGCTTGGATCAATATTAAAAGATGAGGGGAATGGTTTATCTGTCAGTTTTATTCTCAATAATGACTCTCTAAATTTAATCAAAGTTTTAGGCATCCTGTTTTTGATCAGCAAGACCCTGTGCAGTAGGATCCCAAATTAAGGCCGCAGAATAATATCTAATTGCTGTCAGGAGGTCAATATGTTGCAGAGTAATTAAATTGCTTGAAATTACTAATTATGTGTGGCAAACTTTGTTCAACAATGAGAACATTTTTACAAATTAACAAGTTTACAAATTTGTGCAGCGCTCCAGGGGTCCCAAGCTGCCGGTGAGCTGGCTTTTAAATTGAAAAAAACGCGCATGTGCCGACTGTTGAATGGGCCGCACAGCCCGTTAAAGGGACCGATCAGGCCAACAAAAAAATGACAGGGAACATTGATTACGACTCTTGATTTCTTGTATTAAGGGGACCATGAAGTTTGTGATCGTCCTGTTGGGATAAACGTGAGGTTGCAATTACCAATTTTTTTCTTCAACATAAAATTTGTTATCTTCATATTGGTGTACCTCAATGTACAACTAGCAAACAATTCTCCTCCTGCAGAATATTTATTTGATATAAATAATTTCACTCGTGTGGAATTGCAAATGCACCCTTGTAAATTGTCACTGCTGGAGATGGGGAGATGCAGAGCGAAACCACATTGGACTTGAACTCGACTAAATTATGCTTAATTGTCATGTCATATTGTTCATTTAGACAAATATTTTCAGCCCATAACCTATACTGATGCACCTAGTTAAAAGCAGTACACTTAAGAGCATGTTAAACCTATATTACGAAGCAGCTTAGTGAGTGTGTGTCCTTGAGCATGTGTGGCATTTGGTGGTTCTCGGCATTGTATTCTGCATACCATGAAGGAACACAGGGCAATGTTGGCATTTGATCTTCACCCAAACCATTCATTCAAAAGTAATAAATGGAACAGTCTTTGACTGCGATATTCTCCCTCAAAGTACAATTGCATCCAGCAACTTAATCTGCTTCATTCAGAGTCAGGCTATGATCACGGTGGCATAGTGGTTAGCACTGTTGCCTCACAGCGCCAGGGACCCGGGTTCGAATCCGGCCTCGGGTGACTGTCTGTGTGGAGTTTGCACATTCTCCCCGTGTTTGCGTGGGTTTCCTCCGGGTGCTCCGGTTTCCTCCCACAGTCCAAAGATGTGCGGGTTAGGTTGATTGGCTATGATAAATTGACCCTTAGTGTTAGGGGGATTAAATACGTGGGGTTATGGGGATAGGGTGGGATATGTGTTGGTGTAGGGGTTACGGGGATCGGGTGGGATATGTGTCGGTGCAGGCTCGATGGGCCGAAATGGCCTCTATCTGCATTGTGGGGTTTCTGTGATTTCTGTGAACACTCTCCGGCTCCCAAGTAGCACACAGTTTTGTAATTAATGGACCCCAGCACCACGTTCGTGATGTGAATAGCCTTTATTTTAGGTTTCACAGTCTTTTCCTTGGCTTTTCAGATTCTCAGGAATGTGGAATCCTCCAGTAATGTGCAGTCTCATTTCTTGGAATTTCTCCTGTCATTGGGATGGCCAGTGGATGTTGGAAAGCACCCAGGCTGGACCGGACATGTGTCAACCAGCTGGCTAATTAACACATGCAATGACAACGAGGGGAAAGAACAAGGTATGTTGTCAAGATAAAAGGAAATCCGCAGTTGCTGGAAATCTGACATCAGGAAATGCTCCCCATGTTGATTAACATCTGACAGAGGTAACCTTGAACCACATGGCACCGTATCATATTTCTGAGAAATATTTTGAAGAGTTTCAATTACAAGGAACTATTTTGAAATGTAGTGCCTGTTTGGTGGTAGGCAAATTTGGTGGCTATTTTGCGCATTCTAAAATCCTGCGAACAGCATTGAAATAAATAACTCGTTTTATTTTGGTGTTTACAGCATAGCAGGAGGCCATTTGGCCCATCATACCTGTGCTGACTCTCTGATAGAGCTGTCCATTTAGACCTATTCCCCCTGCTCTTTCCCAAACGCCTTTTAAATGTTTCTTTTACATATAATTATCCATTTCTCTTTACAAAGCTATTATAGATTCTGCCTCCATCACCGAGACTGATGAGTGTAGGGACATAGGAACAGGAGGAGGCCATTCAGCCCCTCGATCCTCTTCTGCCATTCTGTTAGATCATGGCTGATCTGTATCTACCCGCCTTGGTTCCACAACCCTTAATACCCTTGCCTAACAAAATCCATCAATCTCAGATTGAAATTTTCAATTGAGCCCCAGCTTCAACAGCTTTTTGGGGAGAGAGTTCCAGATTTCCACTACCCTTTGTGTGAGGAAGTGCTTCCTGGCATCACCCCTGACTGGCCGAGCTCTAATTTATGCCCCCTTGTTCTGGACTCCCCCACCAGTTTCTCGCTATCTACCCTATTAAATACTTCAATCATCTTAAACACCTCAATTAGATCGCCCCTTAATCTTCTAAACTCAAAGGCATACAAACCTAGTCTATCCAACCTGTCCTCGTAATTTAACCGTAATGTGGGTAGAAGTGAATCTCGGAGAGACTATTTAAATCTTCTTTGTCCACGCTGACCTCTGAACAGCTGTAATAATAGGGCAGTAAATGCACGGTTACAAATTCAGGTCTGCTGGATCAGTGGTGTCAGTCACTCCCATGAACGGTCGAAGCATCTAACTTTTATTGGAATACAATAGCAAAATACTGCGGATGCTGGAAATCTGAAATAACAACAGAAAACGCTGGAAAAACTCAGCAGGCCAGGCAACATCCGTGGAGAGAGAAACAGTTAATGTTTCAGGCCGAAGACCTTTCGTCAGAACCGTCAGAAGATTTAAATAGCCTCTCAAAGATTCACTTCTACCCACATTACAGTTAAATTATGAGGACAGGTTGTATAGACTAGGTTTGTATGCCTTTGAGATTAGAGTTCTGACGAAAGGTCTTCGACCTGAAACATTAACTCTGTTTCTCTCTCCACGGATGCTGCCTGGCCTGCTGAGTGTTTCCAGCATTCTCTGTTGTTATTTTAACTTTTATTGGTTGATCAATATGCTAATTGGTTCGGCCCTTCTGATTAGCATATTAATCACCGTTTGTCCAGGTGCCTCTTTTTAAAACTATTGAGAACATTGCTTTTTTTTAAAATCCAGCATTAAAGGTGTTTTTTGTCTTAGTTTCGCACAAACCAGCTAAAGTACAGTCGAGTGTATTTCATTGATTTTTCGTAGATTCTGCAGTCTTGATCCAGCAGGATAGACTGTTATGTGGGTGTCAACAGCTTGTATTTATATAGCACTATTAACGTTAAAGTGCCCCAAGACGGAGCATTATCAGACAAAATCTGACAGCGAGCCACATGAGATATTAGGACAGGTGAGGCAGGTTTTAAGGAGCGTCTTAAAGGAGGAGAGAGAGACAAAAAGGTTTAGGGAGGGAATTCTAGAGCGTAGAGCCCAGGCAGCTGCGGGCACGGCTGCCAATAGTGGGGCGAAGAAAATCGGGGATTAGCAAGAGGCCAGAATTGGAAGACCATCACCTCCAAATTCCCCTCCAAGTCTCGTACCATCCTTGATCCTCACTGGGTCAATATCCTACAATTCCCTATCTGACACCATTGTGGCAGCACCATCAGCATAAGGCCTGCAGGGTTCAAGGAGACAGCCCACTGCCACCTTCTCTGTGCAACTAGAGATGAACAGTAAATGCCAGCATCACCCACATCCTAGGAACAAATTTTTTTCATTTTTTTTTAAGTGGCTTGGAACCATAGAAACATAGAAGATAGGAGCAGGAGTAGGCCATTCGGCCCCTCGAGCCTGCTCCGCCATTCAATGAGATCATGGCTGTATCCCGTTCCTGCCTTCTCCCCATATCCCTTGATCCCTTTAGCCTTAAGAAATATATCCAACTCCTTCTTGAATATATTTAATGAATTGGCCTCCACTGCCTTCTGTGGTAGAGAGTTCCACAGGTTCACCACTCTCTGGGTGAAGAAATTCCTCCTCATTTCTGTCCTAAATGGCTTACCCCTTATCCTTAGACTGTGACCCCTGGTTCTGGACTCCCCGACCATCGGGAACATCCTTCCTGCATCTAGTCTGTCTAGTCCTGTTAGAATTTTATAAGTTTCAATGAGATCCCCTCTCATTCTCCTAAACTCCAGCGAGTATAAGCCCAATCGACACAATCTCTCCTCATACGTCACTCCTGCCATCCCAGGTATCAGTCTGGTGAATCTTCGCTGCACTCCCTCCATGGCAAGAACATCCTTCCTCAGATAAGGCGACCAAAACTGCACACAATACTCAAGGTGTGGTCTCACGAAGGCCCTGTACAACTGCAGCAAGACATCCTTGTTCCTGTACTCAAACCCTCTCGCTACGAAGGCCAACATACCATTTGCCGCCTTAACCGCCTGCTGCACCTGCATGCTTACCTTCAGCGACTGGTGCACAAGGACACCCAGGTCTCGTTACACTTCCCCTTCTCCCAATCTATTGCCGTTCAGATAATAATCTGCCTTCCTGTTTTTGATACCAAAGTGGATAACCTCACATTTATCCACATTATACTGCATCTGCCATGCTTCTGCCCAATCACCCAACCTGCCCAAATCATACTGGAGTTTCTCGGCATCCTCCTCACAGCACACACGCCCACCCAGCTTTGTGTTGTCTGCAAACTTGGAGATATTACATCTAGTTCCCTCGTCCAGATCATTAATATGTATATTGTGAATAGCTGGGGTCCAAGGACCGATCCCTGCGGTACCCCACTAGTCACTGTCTGCCACTCGGAAAAAGACCCGTTTATTCCAACTCTTTGCTTTCTGTCTGCCAACCAGTTCTCTATCCAAGTCAATACCTTGCCCCCCATCCCATGTGCCTTAACTTTACACGCTAATCTCTTATGCGGGACTTTATCGAAAGCCTTTTGAAAGTCCAAATACACCACATCCACTGGTTCTCCCTTATCTATTTTACCAGTTACATCCTCAAAAAATTCCAGTAGATTAGTCAAGCACGATTTACCTTTTGTAAATCCATGTTGACTTTGTCTGATCCTGTCACTGTTTTCCAAGTGCTCTGCTATTACAGGAAACTTTCTGGTATCCGGCACGGACGGGACCGACGTGGTGCCGGTTCAGCAACAATTCCGGATAAATGAACGCTATAGTGAAAGATACGGACCTTAGAGCTCCGTATGAAGCAACAAACTCTGTTGCTTAGCAACAGCTTCAGAGCAACGTCCACAAGTTGCAAGCGTCTCTGTAGCTTAGCAACAGCTGCAGCCAAACCCTTGCCTTCCTCAATTTGTTGCTGTGCTACAGTAATAAAAGTTAGCTGAAACTGACTCCTGAATTTTGCCGGTTAACCGACATTTCCGATTATTTAGGGGCCGGTTTATCGAAAGTTTCCTGTACATCTTTTATAATGGACTCTAGCATTTTCCCCACTACCGATGTCAGGCTGTAATTCCCCATTTTCTCCCTACCACCTTTTTTGAACAGTGGGGTAACATTAGCTACCCTCCAATCCATGGGTACTGTTCCAGAGTCTATCGAATGTTGGAAGATGACCAGCAATGCATCTGCTATTTCTCGGGCCACTTCCTTAAGTACTCTAGGATGTAGATTATCAGGCCCTGGGGATTTATCGGCCTTCAATCCCGTCAATTTCCCTAACACCATTTCCCTACAAATACTGATTTCTTTCAGTTCCTCCCTTTCATCAGACCCTATGTTCCCTGACATCTCTGGGAGGTTATTTGTGTCCTCCTTTGTGAAGGCAGAACCAAAGTAAGTATTTAATTGGTCTGCCATTTCTTTGTTCCCCATTATAAATTCCCCTGATTCTGACCTACGCTTGACTTCACCAATCTTTTTCTCTTCACATATCTGTAAAAGCTTTTACAGTCAGTTTTTATGTTCCCTGAAAGCTTACTCTCATACTCTATTTTTCCCCTCTTAATTAATCCCTTTGTCCTTGCCTGTCGCCTACCCTTATCCAGACTGGCAACTTGTCTGAGGAGACCAGAAAAAGGAGATTTGGGGGTTAGGATTGGGTTACAAGACAACTTCCTCTGAAAATAACTGTATCCTGTTCACGTAATACTTTGCCGAGTCAACTTTTCTTTCCTGTGTTCGAGTCAGTTGGATGTGAAGGGGTATTGAAGTTTGCGGCCCAGAGAAGCTGGTCAGAAACTTGTCTACTTTAGCCTTACCAATTTTGGGGCAGATTTTCTATGACCCTTCTGATCCTTTCATTCTGTACTTTCAGAGGAAACGGTGACACCTGAAGACACTGGAGGAGGCATTTTTAGCGGGGAGAAGAAAGCACTGTATTATGCCGATGCCTTGACTGAAATTGCCTTTGTTGTTCCCTCTTTTGTGGAGTCATCCGGTAAGTCAAAATTCGGTGGTCGGAGAAAACATTTTTTACACAGAGGATTTTGTTTCCTCTACTAGCACACTGCCTGACCCCTTTATGCGTTAACAACAGTATTAAATAGTACACAAAGGAATTTTACATGAATTTGCTGAGCAATGCACTACCGGGGGGATTTCTGTTTGCGATCAGGGATCCAGTAATGAAGTGTCAGTAATTCATAGAAACATAGAAGATAGGAGCAGGAGTAGGCCATTCAACCCTTCGAGCCTGCTCCGCCATTCAATGAGATCATGGCTGATCATCCAAATTCAGTACCCTGTCCCTGCCTTCTCCCCATATCCTTTGATCCCTTTAGCCTTAAGAAATATACCCAACTCTTTTTTGAATATATTTAATGAACTGGCCTCCACCGCCCTCTGTGGCAGAGAATTCCACAGGTTCACCACTCTCTGGGTGAAGAAATTCCTCCTCATTTCAGTCCTAAAATGGCTTACCCCTTATCCTTAGACTATGACCCCTGGTTCTGGACTCCCCGGCCATCATAAACATCCTTCCTGCATCTAGTCTGTCCAGTCCTGTTAGAATTTTATAAGTTTCGATGAGATCCCCTCTCAATCTTCTAAACTCCAGTGAGTATAAGCCCAATCGACACAATCTCTCCTCATACGTCATTCCTGCCATCCCAGGTATCAGCCTGGTGAATCTTCGCTGCACTCCTTCCATGGTAAGAACGTCCTTCCTCAGGTGAGGCGACCAAAACTGCACACAGTACTCGAGGTGCGGTCTCACCAAGGCCCTGTACAACTGTAGCAAGACATCCTTGTTCCTGTACTCGAACCCTCTTGCTACGAAGGCCAACATACCATTTGCCTTAACCGCCTGCTGCACCTGCATGCTTACCTTCAGTGACTGGTGCACAAGAACACCCAGGTCTCTCTGCACTTCCCCTTCTCCCAATCTATTGCCATTCAAATAATCTGCCTTCCTGTTTTTGCCACCAAAGTGGATAACCTCACATTTATCCACATTATAGTGCATTTGCCATGTTTCTGCCCAATCACCCAACCTGTCCAAATCGTACTGGAGTTTCACAACATCCTCCTCACAGCTTACCCTCCCACCCAGCTTTGTGTCGTCTGCAAATTTGGAGATATTACATCCAATTCCCTCGTCCAGATCATTATTATATATTGTGAACAGCTGGGGTCCTGGGACCGATCCTTGCGGTACCCCACTAGTCACTGCCTGCCACTCGGAAAACGACCCGTTTATTCCAACTCTTTGCTTTCTGTCCGCCAACCAGTTCTCTATCCAAGTCAATACCTTGCCCCCAATCCCATGTGCCTTAATTTTGCACGCTAATCTCTTATGTGGGACCTTATCGAAAGCCTACTGAAAGTCCAAATACACCACATCCACTGGTTCTCCCTTATCTATTTTACCAGTTACATCCTCAAAAAATTCCAGTAGATTAGTCGAGCATGATTTACCTTTTGTAAATCCATGTTGACTTTGTCCGATCCTGTCACTGCTTACCAAGTGCTCTGCTATTACATCTTTTATAATAGATTCTAGCATTTTCCCCACTACCGATGTCAGGCTTACCGGTCTATAATTCCCCGCTTTTTCTCGACCACCTTTTTTGAATAGTGGGGTAACATTAGCTACCCTCCAATCCATGGGTACTGTTCCAGAGTCTATCGAGTTCTGGAAGATGACCAGCAATGCATCTACTATTTCCAGGGCCACTTCCTTAAGTACCCTGGGATGTAGATTATCAGGCCCTGGGGATTTATTGGCCTTTAGTCCCATCAATTTTCCTAACACCATTTCCCTACAAATACTGATTTCTTTCAGTTCCACCCTTTCATCAGGCCCTATGTTCCCCAGCATCTCTGGGAGGTTATTTGTGTCCTCCTTTGTGAAGACAGAACCAAAGTATGAATTTAGTTGGTAAGCCATTTCTTTGTTTCCCATTATAAATTCCCCTGATTCTGACTGTAAGGGATCTACGCTTGACTTCACGAATCTTTTTCTCTTCACATATCTATAAAAGCTTTTACAGTCAGTTTTTATGTTCCCTGCAAGCTTACTCTCATATTCTAGTTTCCCTTTCTTAATTAATCCCTTTGTCCTCCTTTGTTGAATCCTAAACTGCTCCCAATCCTCAGGATTATTGCTTTTTCTGGCCAATTTATATGTCGTTTCCTTGGATCTTATGCTATCCCTAATTTCCCTTGTTAGCCACGGTTGAGTCACCTTTTTTGTTTTATTTTTATGCCAAACTGGGATGAACAAATTCTGTAGCTCATCCATTCGGTCTTTGAATGTTTGCCATTGCCTATCCACCGTCAACCCTTTGAGTGCCATTCCCCAATCAATCCTACCCAACTCGCTCCTCAGACCATCGTAGTTTCCTTTATTTAAATTGAGGACCCTAGTCTCTGAGTCAACTACTTCATTCTCCATCTTAATGAAGAATTCGATCATATTATGATCGCTCAGACCCAAGGGGCCTCGTACAACAAGATTGCTAATTAATCCTTTCTCGTTACATAATACCCAGTCTAAGATGGCCTGATCTCTGGTTGGTTCCTCGACATATTGGTCCAGGAAACCATCCCGTAAACACTCCAGGAATTCCTCCTCCACAGTATTGTTACTAATTTGGTTGGCCCAATCTATATGTAGATTAAAGTCACCCATGATGACTGCTGTGCCCTTATTGCACGCTTCTTTAATTTCCCTTTTAATGCCATCCCCAACCTCCGCCTTACTGTTGGGAGGTCTATATACCACTCCCACTAATTTTTTTTCCCCTTAGTATTTCTCAATTCTACCCATACAGATTCCACATCATCAGAGCTAATATCCTTCATTACAATTGTATTAATCCCTTCTTTAACCAGTAATGCTACCCTACCTCCCTTTCCTTTTTGCCTATCTTTCCTGAATATCGAATACCCCTGGATGTTGAGTTCCCAGTCTTGGCCATCCTTGAGCCACGTTTCCGTAATCCCAACCAAATCATATTCGTTTACCTCTATTTGCGCAGCCAATTCGTCCACCTTATTACAAATGCTCCTCGCATTAAGACACAAAGCCTTCAGGCTTGTTTTTTTAACGCACTTAGACCTATTAGAATTATTATTTACTGTGGCCACGTTTGATTTAAACCATTGATTTCTCTGACTGCCATTTTTGTTTTTCTCCTTCCTATCTTTTGCTTTTATCCCTGTTTCCCTTTCCTCTGTCTCCCTGCTCAGGTTCCCAACCCCCTGCCATTTTAGTTTAAACCCCCCTGAACAGTGCTAGCAAACCTCCCCGCAAGGATATTTGTCCCGCTCTGGCTCAGGTGCAACCCGTCCGACATGTACAAGTCCCACCTTTCCCAGAAGCAGGCCCAGTGATCCAGGAAACTAAAGCCCTCCCTCCTGCACCAACTCTTTAGCCACGCATTCATCTGCTCTATCCTCCTATTCCTATACTCACTAGCACGTGGCACCGGGAGTAATCCAGAGATTACAACCTTTGAGGTCCTGCTCTTTAATCTGCTACCTAGTTCCCTAAATTCTTGCTGCAGGACCTCATCCCTCTTCCTACCCATGTCATTGGTCCCAATGTGAACCACGACCTCTGACTGTTCACCCTCCCCCTTCAGAATGCCCTGAAGCCGTTCAGTGACATCCTTGACCCTGGCACCAGGGAGGCAACAAACCATCCTGGAGTCACGTCTACGGCCACAGAAACGCCTATCTGTCCCCCTTACGATAGAATCCCCTAGCACTATTGCTCTCCCACTCTTTTTCCTCCCTTCCTGAGCAGCAGAAGCACCCCTGGTGCCAGGAAGTTGGCTGCTGCTGCCTTCCTCTGGTAAGTCATCCCCCTCAACAGTATCCAAATCGGTATACCTGTTTGAGAGGGGGATGGCCACAGGGGTCCCCTGCACTACCTGCCTGCCTCTACTGCTCTGCCTGATGGTCACCCATTTCCCTTCTGCCTGTGCAGCCCTTACCTGCGGTGTGACCAACTCACTAAACGTGTTATCCACGACCCTCTCAGCATCGTGAATGCTCCAAAGCCCATCCATCCGCAGCTCCAGCGCCGCAATGCGGTCTGCTAGTAGCCGCAGCTGGATGCATTTCTGGCACACGTTATCAGGGACACCGGCAGTGTCCCTGAATTCCCACATAGAGCAAGAGTAGCATAACACGGGGCTGGGCTCTCCTGGCATGACTTAGTGAATTAATTTAAATTAATTAAAGGGTATCACCAATTAAAGATAACTCTAAGGCGCTTGTATGGTTTACCAACAGTCCCTGCTACACCAGAAAAGACCTTAGTAACTATAAACTACAGAGTTAAAGTTTAAAAAAGAGAAATACTCACCAACCAATCACTTACCTGCTCCCTGGTGACGTCACACTCTGATTACTTTTTACCTCTCTCCCCGCTGCTGAGTTGGTGTGCCTCGCTGCTCCCTGGATCTGGTCGGGCCTCGCCTCGCTGCTCCCTGGAACTGGTCGGGCCTCGGTGCTCTCCTGGTCGGGCCTCGCCTCGCTCCTGCTTTTGTACTGCCGCCTCGGTGCTCTCCTGGTCCGATCTGGTCGGGCCTCGCCTCGCTCCTCCTTTTGTACTGCTGCCTCGGTGCTCTCCTGGTCCGATCTGGTCGGGCCTCGCCTCGCCTCGCTCCTCCTTTTGTACTGCCGCCTCGGTGCTCTCCTGGTCCGATCTGGTCGGGCCTCGCCTCGCTCCTCCTTTTGTACTGCCGCCTCGGTGCTCTCCTGGTCCGATGTGGTCGGGCCTCGCCTCGCTCCTCCTTTTGTACTGCCGCCTCGGTGCTCTCCTGGCCCGATCTGGTCAGGCCTCGCCTCGCCTCGCTCCTCCTTTTGTACTGCCGCCTCGGTGCTCTCCTGGTCCGATCTGGTCGGGCCTCGCCTCGCCTCGCTCCTCCTTTTGTACTGCCGCCTCGGTGCTCTCCTGGTCCGATCTGGTCGGGCCTCGCCTCGCTCCTCCTTTTGTACTGCCGCCTCGGTGCTCTCCTGGTCCGATCTGGTCGGGCCTCGCCTCTCCTGCTTTTGTACTGCCGCCTCGGTGCTCTCCTGGTCCGATCTGGTCGGGCCTCGCCTCGCTCCTCCTTTTGTACTGCCGCCTCGGTGCTCTCCTGGTCCGATCTGGTCGGGCCTCGCCTCGCTCCTCCTTTTATACCCGGCCTCGGTGCTCTCCTGGTCCGATCTGGTCGGGCCTCGCCTCTCCTGCTTTTGTACTGCCGCCTCGGTGCCCTCCTGGTCCGATCTGGTCGGGCCTCGCCTCTCTCCTGCTTTTGTACTGCCACCTTGGTGCCCTCCTGGTCCAATCTGGTCGGGCCTCGCCTCCTGCTTTTGTACTGCCGCCTCGGTGCCCTCCTGGTCTGATCTGGTCGGGCCTCGCCTCTCTCCTGCTTTTGTACTGCCGCCTCGGTGCTCTCCTGGCGTGTGTGTGGTTGTCATTTTTACTGGTGCAAGTTATCAGCCTCAAACTTGGAATTGCAGGTAGCCACAGAATAAATATTTTAACCTCCTTTGCTTTTGTAAACTTACAAGTACAACATAATTCTAATTTGCCAAGAGGCAGGGGGCACTGCACTGGTCGCTATGTGTAGTGATGCCATTACTGCATCCATGAAGGATTGCACTGGGATGGTGTTTTAGGGTAGTTGTAAACCCATTTGTGTGTTACTATCTGGTAGAAATACTGACCTTCCTGAGCTGGTACGGTTATTCCCCACAGAGATCAGGGCAGTTCGCTGCTCCTGGTTACTATAACACCTCATTTTGTTGTAAAATTTCCCTGTGGCCTTGGTAAAGGTTCCATAATTTGATAAAGGAGCTCAATTTTCGATTAGGTGAACTTCTGATGAACTGCTTTGCCAATCTGGAATTGTAAATAATGAGTTTCAGTTGTAAGCTAGTTGGAACAAAATGTCTTCTCGACATCTTTAGATTGCACTGTAATAGTCGATTTTTTAAAAGCTAAATATCCATATTTTTTCTGTCAATTTTCTCCCCTCCCTCCTGAGGAACTTGACTACTTGTTGGGTCTATTTCTACATCCACCATGTGCCCAAGAAGCCAACATTCATGCATGAGCCTGAACAATGAGCAGGATATTTGTACATAAGGGGTGCCTCAGTCGAGGCCCATCCTGTCCTCACCTGCACATTTCCAGCCAGGGTCACTGGTTACCAATCAGGAGCTGGATCCCTGACTCTCTTTCTTTTTCTTATCTTCCCATTTCCTTCCAACCCAGAGGCATTGAGACTGACTGTAGCACACTGACTGCCTCCCTGGCTGAGATTGGCTAACTCGTCACAGCCTCAGGGATTGAATCTGGTTTGTACGGCTCAGATACTCGCGCTGACCTGTCGGGGGAGCGGTGAAGCTCCATTATTTGAAAAGGCAGATCTCTCTTCACTGAATTGGGCCCCTGTTGAGATGCAGAATTGGTAATAAGTGTGTTATAAATAGTTTGGAACAAAATGCTCTGAAAAGCTTTAATCTTCAGTTGGGATTGCAATGCAATATTCATTTAATTGTTAAAAATCTATTTAATGTAATCTTTGATTTTTAAATAATGTTTGGTGTTCTGATTGCCATAACACAGCCATTGAATCCATAATTTTGAGTCCTCTAGTATTGCAGAAAGACACTTATTTCACTGTTATGTTTGTAGCTGATTCGTCGGAGAGTGGACTTGCAACGCAGGAGACGGAGACACAGATGGACCTGCTGCCAAGTCTCCTGAAACAAGCCCCATTGACCTTGGAGCTCTTCCCAAACCATTCCGACAACCTTGGCAACTCCCAAAGGGTGAGGTTCCCATGATATATCACAGGGCTGCAGGTTTATTCCTCCAGTAATTAAGAATGATGTTTCAATTTCGTATGTAGATACGTGCGGAACATTGCTGTGTGTGTGCACGTGCGAAACCCCTCCAAAAAACTGCATTATATCAACAGGGCTTTGCAAAGATTCACCCCATTTCTCTTCCCCACTTTCCTCATTAGGAAATTCTGTATGCCGTGCCGTCATTCGGGTGAGATGTTAGATTGAGGTCCTGTCTCCCTGCTCCTGTGGTTAAAATTGGAGGTCCCATGACACTATTCAAGAGGAGCAGGGACCTCTCTGTGCCGTGACCAACATTCCTCCCTAAACCAAGGCCACTGAAAATTGGCCACGTTTCGCATTACTATTTGTAGAACCTGTTATGTGCAGACTGCCTGCCACATTTCCCTACATATTAGCAATCACTATTCTTCAAAGTAATTGTCAGCCTTGACTCTGTGTTAGCACTCTCACCCCTGAGTCTGAAGGTTGTGAGTTCGAGGCTGACACTCCCAATGCAGTACTGAGGGAGTGCTGCACTGTCGGGAGGTGGAGCACTGAGGGAGTGCTGCACTGTCGGCGGGGCACTACTGAGGGAGCGCCGCACTGTCGGCGGGGCAGTACTGAGGGAGTGCTGCACTGTCGGAGGGGCAGTACTGAGGGAGCGCTGCACTGTCGGAGGGGCAGTAATGAGGGAGTGCTGCACTGTCGGAGGGGCAGTACTGCGGGAGTGCTGCTCTGTCAGGGGCCATACAGAGGTGTCCCAGCCAATATTTATCCCTCAACCAACATCACTAAAAACAGATTATCTGGACATTATCTCATTGCGTAATAAGGTGGATGAATTAGCTGCGCAAATAAATGTAAACGGATATGATGTAATTGGAATTACGGAGACATGGCTCCAGGGTGACCAAGGTTGGGAATTCAACATCCAGGGGTATTCAATATTCAGGAAGACAGGCGAAAAGGAGGTGGGGTAGCATTGCTGGTTAAAGAGGAGTTTAATACAATAGTAAGGAAGGATATTAGCTCTGATGATGTGGAATCTGTATGGGTAGAGCTGAGAAATACCAAGGGGCAGAAAATGTTAGTGGGAGTTGTATACAGACCCCCAAACAGTAATGCTGAGGTTGGGGATGGCATTAAACAGGAAATTAGAGACACGTGCAATAAGGGCACAGCAGTTATCGTGGGTGACTTTAATCTACATATAGATTGGGCTAACCAAATTACAAGAAACTTTGGTTTATCCGGAGGTTAACTGTCCGGAATGCTCGAGCCACCGGCAAAAATCAGGAGCCGTTTCGTTAAGGTTTTTTTTCTTTTCGTTGCTTTTTTTTCACCAGTCAGGCTCTGCAAGGTCTCGCTGAAGCTGTTGCTAAGCTACAGAGACGCTTGCAAGGTACGGCCGACTGGTTAGAAGCTGTTGCTAAGCAACAGGGTTTGTTGCCAGATACGGAGCTCAAAATCTCCATATGTTTCAACATTAGCGCTGGTTTGTCCGGCAGTTTTGATGGGACGGCAACAGCTCGGTCCCGTCGGTGCCGGATAGCACAAAGTTTCCTGTAGTAACAATACTGTGGAGGAGGAATTCCTAGAGTGTATACGGGATGGTTTCCTGGACCAATATGTCGAGGAACCAACTAGAGATCAGGCCACCTTAGACTGGGTATTATGTAATGAGAAAGGATTAATTAGAAATCTTGTGCGAGGCCCCTTGGGGAGGAGCGACCATAATATAATAGAATTCTTCATTAAGATGGAGAGTGAAGTAGTTGACTCAGAGACTAGGGTCCTGAATTTAAATAAAGGAAACTATGATGGTATGAGACGCAAGTTGACTATGATGGTATGAGACGCAAGTTGGCTAGGATGGATTGACGGTGGATAGGCAATGGCAAACATTTAAAGATCGCATGGATGGACTACAGAATTTGTTCATCCCTGTTCGGCATAAAAATAAAACAAAAGAGGTGACTCAACCGTGGCTAACGAGGGAAATCAGGGATAGCATAAGATCCAAGGAGAGGACATATAAATTGGCCAGAAAAAGCATCAAACCTGAGGATTTGGAGCAGTTTAGGATTCAGCAAAGGAGGACAAAGGGATTAATTAAGAGGGGGGGAAATAGAATATGAGAGTAAGCTTGCAGGGAACATAAAAACTGACTAAAAGCTTCTATAGATATGTGAAGAGAAAAAGATTGGTGAAGTCAAGCGTAGGTCTCTTGCAGTCAGAATCAGGGGAATTTATAATGGGGAACAAAGAAATGGCAGACCAATTAAATACATACTTTGGTTCTGTCTTCACAAAGGAGGACATAAATAACCTTCCAGAGATGTCGGGGAACATAGGGTCTAATGAGAGGGGGGAATTGAAATGAAATCAGTATTTGTAGGGAAATGGTGTTAGGGAAATTAATGGTATTGAAGGCCGATAAATCCCCAGGGCCTGATAATCTACATCCTAGGGTACTTAAGAAAGTAGCTCTAGAAATAATAGGTGCATTGCTGGTCATCTTCCAAATTCTATAGACTCTGGAATAGTTCCCATGGATTGGAGGGTAGCTAATGTAACCCCACTATTTAAAAAAGGTGGTAGAGAGAAAACGGGGAATTATAGACCAGTAAGCCTGACATCGGAAGTGGGGAAAATGCTAGAGTCCATTACAAAAGATGTAATAGCAGAGCACTTGGAAAACAGTGACGGGATCGGAAAAAGTCAACATGGATTTACAAAAGGTAAATTATGCTTGACTAATCTACTGGAATTTTTTGAGGATGTAACTGGTAGAATAGATAAGGGAGAACCAGTGGATGTGGTGTATTTGGACTTTCAGAAGGCTTTCGATAAGGTCCCGCATAAGAGATTGGTGTGCAAAGTTAAAGCACATGGGATTGGGGGTAAGGTACTGACTTGGATAGAGAACTGGTTGGCAGACAGGAAGCAAAGAGTTGGAATAACGGCTCTTTTTCCAAGTGGCAGGCAGTGACTAGTGGGGTACCGCAGGGATCGGTGCTAGGACCCCAGCTATTCACAATATATATTAATGATCTATTCGAGGGAACTAGATATAATATCTCCAAGTTTGCAAACAACACAAAGCTGGGTGGGCGTGTGTGTTGTGAGGAGGATGCAGAGAAACTCCAGTATGATTTGGACAGGTTGGGTGATATGGCAGATGCAGTATAATGTGGATAAATGCGAGGTTATCCACTTTGGTGGCAAAAACAGGAAGACAGATTATTATCTGAACGGCAATAGATTGGGAAAAGGGGAAATGCAACGAGACCTGGGTGTCCTTGTGCACCAGTCGCTGAAGGTAAGCATGCAGGTGCAGCAGGCGGTTGGTTAAGAGGGCAAATGGTATCATAGAATCATAGAGATAGGAACAGGAGTAGGCCATTCGGCCCTTCGAGCCTGCTCCGCCATTCAATGAGATCATGGCTGATCTTCGTCTGAGATCATAGCTGATCTTACCAGTTCAGTACCCCGTCCCCGCCTTTTCTCCGTAACCCTTAATCCCCTTAGCATTCAGAAATATATCCAATTCTCTCTTGAAAATATTTATTGATTTAGCCTTCACAGCCCTCTGTGGCAGGGAATTCCACAGGCTCACCACTCTTTGAGTGAAGAAATTCTTCCTCATCTCTGTTTTAAATGATTTGCCCGCTATTTTTAGACTGTGGCCCCTGGTTCTGTGCTCCCCTGCCATTGGAAACATTCTCTCTGAATTCAGCCTGTCCAGGCCTGCCATAATTTTATATGTTTCGATGAGATCCCCTCTCAATCTTCTAAACTCCAGTGAGTACAAGCCCAAACTATTCAATCTCTCCTCGTAGGTCATTCCCGCCATTCCAGGTATCAGCCTGGTGAATCGCCGCTGCACTCTTTCCATGGCAAGAACATCCTTCCGCAGATGGGGCGACCAAAACTGTACACAATACTCCAGATGCGGTCTCACCAGCACCTTGTACAGCTGTAGTAAGGTATCCCTATTCCTATACTCGAACCCCCTTGATATGAAGGCCAACATACCATTTGCCTTCTTAATCGCCTGTTGCACCTGCATGCTCTCCTTCAGTGACTGGTGCACAAGAACACCCAGGTCCCTCTGCACTTCCCCATCTCCCAATCTATTGCCATTTAGATAATAATCCACCCTCCTGTTTTTACCCCCAAAGTGGATAACCTCGCATTTATCCACATTATAGTGCATCTGCCACGTATCCGCCCATTCCCCCAACCTGTCCAAATCGCACTGTAGCCTCCTGACATCCTCATCAGAGCCCACCCCTCCTCCTAGTTTAGTGTCGTCAGCGAATTTGGAAATATTGCATTCAATTCCCTGATCCAGATCATTTATATATATTGTGAACAGCTGGGGTCCCAGGACAGATCCTTGCGGCACCCCGCTGGTCACTGCCTGCCACTCCGAAAACGAGCCGTTTATTCCAACTCTCTGTTTTCTATCCGCCAGCATGTTGGCCTTCATAGCGAGAGGATTCGAGTACAGGAGCAAGGATGTCTTGCTGCAGTTGTACAGGGCCTTGGTGAGACCACACCTTGAGTATTGTGTGCGTTTTCGTCGCCTTATCTGAGGAAGGATGTTCTTGCCATGAAGGGAATGCAGCGAAGATTCACCAGACTGATACCTGGGATGGCAGGAATGACGTATGAAGAGAGATTGGGTCGATTAGGCTTATATTCGCTAGAGTTTAGAAGAATGAGAGGGGATCTCATTGAAACTTATAAAATTCTAACAGGACTGGACAGACTAGATGCAGGAAGGATGTTCCCGATGGCGGGGAGTCCAGAACCAGGGGTCACAGTCTAAGGATAAGGGGTAAGCCATTTAGGACTGAGATGAGGAGGAATTTCTTCACCCAGAGAGTGGAATTCTCTACCACAGAAGGCAGTTGAGGCCAACTTATATTAAATATATTCAAGAAGGAGTTAGATATATTTCTTAAGGCTAAAGGGATCAAGGGATAAGGGGAGAAAGCAGGGACAGGGTACTGAATTTGGATGATCAGCCATGATCTCATTAAATGGCGGAACAGGCTCAAGGGGCTGAATGGCCTACTCCTCCTATCTTCTATGTTTCTATGCTGTTCGTGGGATCCTGCTGTGTGCAAATTTGTTGCCACGTTTGTCTTCGTTACAAAAGTGACTGCACTTCAAAAGCAATTGATTTGTATGTGAAGCGTGTTGGGGTGTCCTGTGGGTGTGAAAGATGCTGTATAAACTGTGAATCACTGAAGTCACCATGCCATTTTACTGACTTTTATTTTGCCCTTCTAAAGCTGAGTCCTACACAAAAAACCAAGAAGCTGCCACTTGGTCGGGCTGTCCCTCCACTGGGCCCTGAAACCAAGGTTATTGTCGTGTGGGTCGAACGCTACGATGACATAGGTATAGTATAGTATTTCTAAGAGCCTTTTAACAGCCACTGTGTTACTGTGCCATCAAATACTGCCGCGAATTACTGGTCTCTTTTCAGCTGTAATAACTCGCGAGTCATTGGGAAAGAATTTGGAAACTTCAGTATGGAAGTGAAAAGCTTTGTCTCCCCACCACTGCAAAATTTATAGTCCTTACTGTGTGGGTGTTTTGTTATGTATGTGTATAGTCTTGTATATGCTCTCACTTCCTGTCAAATAACACTTTGTGTAACAAGTCCAATCAGCCAATGAGTTCTTCAAGCATTTATAGCGTGTCTAATGCCGCTCCTGTTGGTGTAGTATGATGTGTCTGATATCTTGTGATCTTTTTCTAGAGAATTTTCCTCTGAATGATCTTCTGCCAGAGACTAGCACTGGAGTAGAGACCACTACAAACAGCAGCACATCTCTCAGGTACTCTCATTCCTCTAACTTAGATTTTTCTTTTTAAAAAGCTATGAAATCCACACTTATCGCGCTTTCTCGAGACCTGCTGAGATCTTCTTCTGATTTTAAGCTGTTGTTTCTCGGCTGAGAGGCTCTAATTTTGCACCGATTTGAGCAGCTCTGGGGTTTCAGTGGGTCTGTGCTGGGCCACAGGAAGCTTCTGCTGCTTTATTGTGGAAGCCTTACTAAGGTATTCAGTGGGGGGGCAAGTCTTTGCTGCCCCTGGAATCCTGATGCATCGCTCCCTTCGCCCAAGGCCAGCGCTGTACACCTTTAAAAGTTGCAGCAAAGCTCGCTCCTGCAGGCGCACAGCCTTTAGGAGAACTTGTAAAGCTTAATTTTGCTGTCATTTATAAGAGCTCATTGTTGGGTCTAATTTTACTGTGTTTACACTTTGGTTGTTCAGTTGCTTGTTAGGATTGGACCTTTGTTTCAAAGTCTTTTTTTTGTGTTGAATTTAAGTTTTGCTCCCCTACCATTTGAAGATAATTTTCCTGAAATAGACACATTTCATTTGGGAATTCCCTTGGCCTTCGGGAGACAGAGAATGAAGAGAAGAGACATTTACGCTCCTGCTCAAGAATACCTGATTTTCCCAACCCCCTCCACTCGCTACACTTCCCTCGCAGATTGCACTGGGTGTGCTGCTAGCACCACCTAAACAATGCTCGAGAAACCTGGCCCGATCCCCCTGCACTGACATAAAAATAATTCTGTGTCTACCCATCTTTTCTGTAATTTAGGAACTTGTGCCTGTGGTGAGTGAGCGAGTGTCTGTCTCCACATTCTGTACAGACTGGGTTGAGCACTTTTCCTTCATCTGGTCTTGTTTTGTTTTTTTTAGGACCACCACGTCAGACAAGGATGTGCCGGTCATTTTCATCCACCCACTGAAGACTGGTCTCTTCAGAATAAAAGTGCAAGGGGCTACTGGGAAGTTCAGCATGGTGATTCCATTGGTTGATGGGATGGTAGTGAGTCGGCGAGCATTAGGTAAGGACACCAACCGGCGGGGAATTAAATGTTCCACTTTATGTTTTGAGTCAAGTGGATGGTTGTGTGCCTGCTGAAAGTGTACAGCTTTCAGTTGTTCCTGATGACCCGAGTTCCACTGCATTGTCCCCGTTCGCTCGTGCCGTGAAGAAATGAGAAGGATATTGACTGGGTGTCGCGATGTATCGGAGAGCGAGCGCAAGATACCTCCGAGCCGTAGGTGCCGTGTCCCACTAACTGTGTTCCCCACCTCCACCATGTGCAAGGTTCACACAATCACTCCGAAGTGTCAGACATAACCTTAAAGCAGCTGATATCTCGTGCAGCGCCATTGGTGCAAAGTTGCCTTTGCAGTTTTGAGTCTGGCCAGAGGAAGGTGCATTCAGACCTGTAATGATGAAACGGTCAAGAAGCACCAGACAAAACCCCCTCCTACCAAAGGAAGCTTCTGGCCTCTACGGCACTGCCATTGCTTTGCTTGCTTTACAGGATTCCCTATGATACTCTTGCTCTGTCAAGACAACGCTGTAAATTACATGGGATATAAGTATTTGTATTCAGAGCTGTGCTATCCCCTATTTGTAAAGCCATCCCGTCTCCTTGCAGTTTCAGTAACGAGTAATGCAGCTGGGATTGGGCAAGACCTAATTGATGCAATTTTTCTTGCGCTCAATGCAAAAAAAAAAACTGCTTCCATAAGCAAAACTATGCCTCTATTAACTGAAGCTTGACTTTATGCTTGAAATACCTGAGAGAGCGTGTGCCAATGGGCAAACAATTACACAGAATATACAACACAGAAACAGGCCATTCGGCCCAACTAGTCTCTGCTGGTGTTTATGCTCTGCACGAGTCTCTCATTCCATCTACCTTATCTCAGCCTTTCAGCATATCTTTCTATTCACTTTTCTCTCATGTACTCATCTAGTTCTGTTTTGAAAACATCTAAGCTATTGGCCTCAACCACTTCCTGTGGTAGCGACTGCCACATTCTAACCACTCTCTGACTAAATACATTTCTTCTTATTTTCCTGTTAGATTTATTAGTGACTATCTTGTATTTATGGCCCCTAGTTTTCGATTCTCCCACAAGTGGAAACATTCTCTCCACATCTACCCTGTCCACCCATTCATAATTTTAAAGACCTCTATCAGGTCTCCTCTAAGCCTTCTCTTTTCTAGAGAACCCACTACAATTGAGGTTTGCTCCAGGAATAGTACAGCCTACCATGTCTTCCAATTCTCTCCAAACTAGTGTAAAGCACCACACTGACAAACCATATAGCTCAGGCTAAAAATCTACAGACTTGTTTATTATAAGCAGTAAAATTATACAGAAGAAAAAATAAATCCGATCAGATAGCAACACAATACTTCACTTAACTCTACAGCATCTGTTCCAAAACAATAAAAATACTCCTCTGCCATAATATTTGATCTCAAGTCCTTGAAAGTTTTTACCTAGAAACAGTCACCATTAAGCCCCTGACTGAACTGGGTCTAAAAAAAAAACCTTGCTTTACTTGACACTGGCACCCTCGAGTAGCAGTATTCTATCGGCACTAAATTCACTCGGATCTTTTTAGATTAGCTGCTTGTTCATAAACACCATTGAATTTTTAACTATAGGAGGGAGGGGCACTTCAAATAAAAATGGCCATTACTGATCCCCTAAAATCAAGTGGAAATTTTTTGATGGGTAATAAATCATCAGTTGAGATAAAATCGGGGGAGGTTTAACTTAAGTTTGGTCTTTCTATACTTTAATTTTCATGGTACCAAACTTTAAAGTGAGAGGTTTAAATGGAGACCTTGGGGTGGATTTGAGGCACAGTCTCTTCCTGGGTAAGGCTTCACTGGTGTCACAGCTCATGCCTACCTCACTCAAGCACTCACTCTGAGCAAGAGTCTGGACTGTAAATGTCAGCAGGTCCTTCAACCAGGGGATGAACATCTGGGCTGGTCCATGGTGTGTGGAGGGGGATCACCGGGCTCGTCCATGGTGTGTGGGGGGATCATCGGGCTGGTCCATGGTGTGTGGGGGGATCATCGGGCTGGTCCATGGTGTGGGGGGGGGGGGGATCACCGGGCTGGTCCATTGTGTGTGGGGGGGGATCACCGGGCTGGTCCATGGTGTGTGGGGGTGGGGATCACTGGGCTGGTCCATGGTGTGTGGGGGGGGATCACCGGGCTGGTCCATGGTGTGTGGGGGTGGGGATCACTGGGCTGGTCCATGGTGTGTGGGGGGGGATCACCGGGCTGGTCCATGGTGTGTGGGGGTGGGGATCACTGGGCTGGTCCATGGTGTGAGCTGGGGATCACCGGGCTGGTCCATGGTGTGAGCTGGGGATCACCGGGCTGGTCCATGGTGTGTGGAGGTGGGGATCACCGGGCTGGTCCATGGTGTGAGCTGGGGATCACAGGGGTGGTCCATGGTGTGAGCTGGGGATCACCGGGCTGGTCCATGGTGTGTGGGGGGTGGGGATCACAAGGTTGGTCCATGGTGTGTGTGGGGAGGATCACCGGGCTGGTCCATGGTGTGTGGGGGGGGGAATCACCGGGCTGGTCCATGGTGTGTTGGGGGGGGGATCACCGGGCTGGTCCATGGTGTGTTGGGGGGATCACCGGGCTGGTCCATGGTGTGAGCTGGGGATCATCGGGCTGGTCCATGGTGTGTGGGGGGTGGGGATCACAAGGTTGGTCCATGGTGTGTGTGGGGTGGGGGGAGGATCACCGGGCTGGTCCATGGTGTGTGGGGGGGATCACCGGGCTGGTCCATGGTGTGTTGGGGGGGATCACCGGGCTGGTCCATGGTGTGTTGGGGGGGATCACCGGGCTGGTCCATGGTGTGAGCTGGGGATCACCGGGCTGGTCCATGGTGTGAGCTGGGGATCACCGGGCTGGTCCATGGTGTGAGCTGGGGATCACCGGGCTGGTCCATGGTGTGTGTGGGTGGGATCACCGGGCTGGTCCATGGTGTGTGGGGGGGGTGGAATCACCAGGTTGGTCCATGGTGTGTGGGGGTGGGGATCACCAGGCTGGTCCATGGTGTGTGGGGGGTGGGGATCACCGGGCTGGTGTGTGGGGGTGGGGATCACCGGGCTGGTCCATGGTGTGTTGGGGGGGGGGGGGGGGGGGGGGGGGGATCACCAGGCTGGTCCATGGTGTGTGGGGGGGAGAATCACCGGGCTGGTCCATGGTGTGTGTGTGGGGGTGGGGATCACCGGGCTGGTCCATGGTGTGTGGGGGTGGGGATCACCGGGCTGGTCCATGGTGTGTGGGGGTGGGGATCACCGGGCTGGTCCATGGTGTGTGGGGGTGGGGATCACCGGGCTGGTCCATGGTGTGTGAGGGGGGAATCACCGGGCTGGTCCATGGTGTGTGGGGGTGGGGATCACCGGGCTGGTCCATGGTGTGTGGGGGTGGGGATCACCGGGCTGGTCCATGGTGTGTGAGGGGGGATCACCGGGCTGGTCCATGGTGTGTGGGGGTGGGGATCACCGGGCTGGTCCATGGTGTGTGGGGGTGGGGATCACCGGGCTGGTCCATGGTGTGTGGGGGTGGGGATCACCGGGCTGGTCCATGGTGTGTGGGGGGGATCACCGGGCTGGTCCATGGTGTGTGGGGGGATCACCGGGATTGTACACACAGCAGGTACTGATGTTAGGTATTTATTTCCAGATTTTTTAAAAACATTGAATTCAATTCTGCAGCTGCTGGAGTGGGATTTGAACTAGAGTTCTCTAGTTGAACTAGTCCAGGCCGGTTACTAGTCCAGTAACATAACTACCACACTAGCATACCTGTTTGATTTGCATAGGCAGTGTTTGGTAGGGGGATGGAGAACGAGGAGATCTTTAACTAAGGTAGTCATTCACAGAGTTTGGAAGCAACAGGGATGGTGGGGTCAAATGCCTTTTTCTTTCAATTTATGCATTCTTAAGTTGCTCCAATGTCTGCTCGGCATGGGGACAGCCAATTGGAGGAAGGAGAGTAAATAGTTACAAGGGACGGGAGAGTGTTACCGTCCCCAATAAAAAATAAATCGCAGTGTGATTACCTGTATGATTTGTGTGTGTGCTTTTTGTTTCAGGGTTTTTGGTCCGACAGACGATTATAAACATCTGTCGACGGAAGAGGTTGGAGAGTGACTCCTACAACCCGCCCCACGTAAGGAGGAAGCAGAAGATAGCGGATATCGTCCACAAATACCGCAACAAACTGCTGGAGCCGGAGTTTTATACCTCACTCTTCCAGGAGGTGGGGCCGAAAACCCTGAACCCGTAGACACACTGCGATCCATGCCGAGAGTATTTATAAGCTATTTTACTACTTAGACAGGCACTTGGCCACTCGAGAATGTGATGCGAAGCACCGACTGGTATCCAGAGCTCTGGAAAGCAATCTGTCCCAGCTGGTTCTGTGTAAATGTGTATTAAGGACGTAAAATTGATTTTTGAGAAATATATAAAACCCATTTTATACTGAACTGCAAGACAGCCTTACTGAACATAACCGAATTTCTGTACAGTATTTGAAATCTGTATTATGTAGTGTATCTTTGATCATCTGTGTGGCACGATGTGCACTAGTGCTGTACTTTTAGCTCCTGGACCTTGCACTGAATCCTGCTTGGATAGACAGTTGTAGAGGTGGAGTGAGTTTGGGGCAGACTCGATCCCAATACTGGTGAGAGTGATTCCACAGCAGAAAACTGCCCTTACTGTTCATTGTTAGCACTAAAACTAGAAGGGCTGGGAGGAAGGGAGGTATCTCTTTCGTTTGTCGACCTAGGTCAGTAATTTTCATTGTTAAGGTACCTTCTGGTTGGACTCCTAATGCCAGGCAATGTGATTCTTGTTCGCCAGCAAGCACTTGTCTTGGAATCACCCTGCGCGCACTAGGATGGTATCAGTGCAGTTATTATCGGCTTCATGCAATCCCTAACATTAGCGCAGCACCCAACACAAACAGAGGACATCAACTTGCTTTTTAGTCTTCCTGATGTCCTGCAAGCTGTGAATATTCGTGCTGAAATGCCATTTATTGGGCTCTGTACTACTTTAAAAAAAAAAAATTAAAAATAGAAGAAATGTAGAACAGGTCAGCAATGTGGAGAAGGCAGAGGATATAAGGGAGTGAAGGAGTCCACGCAAGGTACTGATGGTAAAGGCTCTTTCAGTGTCCCAGCTGTGGAGCTCTCCCACAGGTGTATGCCTGAATCTCCATCGCTTATCGTCAGAGATTAAACGCCACTCGCTGAACCAGATTGTTCAAGTTTGCGTTGAACCATGGGAGAGCTGCGAATTTTTTTTTTTTTTTTTTTCCCTATAGCTGCGGACCTGTGCGATGGAAACCACTCACCTAGGCTGTAGTTTAAAATAAAATGATCCTGCAATGCGCGAGCTTGATTCGAAGCCTTCCACACACAACGTAGAATTCTCTTTTTATTATTTTATCTCATTACTCTGCCGATCACGAAGCATTTAAAATATTTTTACGGGTTTTATTTTTGTACAGCTTTATTTTAACCTCATCAGTTTTCACGTTTCCATTTGGGGAAACAATGGTTACTGTTCCCAAAGCATTTGTTTCATTTGCCGAATGAGCCACATTAGAAATGGTGCAAAATATCACTTTCCAATCAAAGAACTCACATCAGTGAATAATATAACTTTAGTGAACAGTGATCAGAGCCGAGAAAATCGGGAACTGGCGCTATACAGGGCCAAACGTTGACATTCGCCCGAACCCTTCAATGTCGCGTGTGTTTTTAACACTCTCTGAATGTGCAAACACCTTGCACCATTTTTATGCTTTATTTTAGTTAGTTAATGGGGCGCAGCGCAGTCATGAGCAGCCTGAGTGCACCTTTATAGTAGAAAGCTTTTTAATTAATAAATAAATTTAAATGTCATGATTAGATTTTATTTTCCCCAGTAGCCAGGCAATTAAGCAGCACCAGTCCCCGCTCAGACACTGCGACCCTGGGTTGGCGCAATCTCAGTGATCCAAGACGCAGCTGATCGACCAGCCAGCCTTGCTGAGTGAGTGGTAAACCTGGCAGTGAGGACTGGGACTCTCCCCAGTCGGATCCCGGTAATCCTGCAAGGCAAGCCCCGAGCAGTATCAGTCAGTTTACCAGCAGTCTTGGCTGCAAAGCTCGAATGAGTTAAACTCAAGCAGTCCCCTGGTGCACGCTTGACAGTCTCGCCATCTTAATTCATGCCAACCAGTGCCCAAGCTTTGTGGGGTGCCAAGTCCTACAAGAGACTCTCCCCATCAGTCAAACGGAAACTATATTCATCTGGATTGCTCATTACTGTAGTTTGGCTTGAGAATTGTGATTGATTTCTATGCAATTCAGTTACCAAGAAACAGGCTTTGATAGCAATACATTACTAGCCTTTTGCAATGAGTGAGTGAAGGACATAGTGAGCTAAGCAACGCATTTGATGGGGTGGGAGCATAAAAACTCAGAGCAGGAGCAGGCCATACAGCCCCTCGAAGGGTAGGAGGAGATACTGGGAGCGGCTGCAAAGAAAAATTCAAGTTACTGACTGCTCTCTCAGTCCAGAACTATGTGTTGAACTTTTATTTTGTGCATAACTAGGATTTCTTTTTAAATATGTGTCTCATGCGCAAAGAACGACCCTGCACGCACGTTTCCCTCGGTGCCTGTAGCTGGCACTGCCTCGGGGGGATGTGGTGGCGTCGGATCGAGGCACTTTTATTCTTGTGGTGCAGTAATACTGAGGGCCCGGCACTGGCGAGAGCTACAGGCGGCTGGACTTTACCCCAGCAATGTGGGACTAGATTTTCAAAACCATCTATTTATTCAGTGTAAAACGAGCCAGTCTGCAGTGAGTGACTTTTTAAAAATTCCTTACCCATAGTTGACTGCTCTCAGAAGTGCACCTTCCACGCCCAGCTTCCAAATGTTAATATCCGGGGCGTTAATGATTCGGTCGCACACTGAGTGAGTCTTCATTTCACTCGTAAAAGTGAAAATGTGATGCCGATCCATTTCGAACAGTGAAACACAAGCATTCACATAGATTGCACATTCATGGGGGGCGGGGGGTGAGTGGGTGAATAATTTAATATAGCTTCTGTAGGAACAGGAGGAGGCCATTGAGCCCCTCGCGCCTGTTCCACCATTCAATGAGATTGTGGCTGATCTGCGACCTAACTCCATCCACCCGCCTTTGCCCTATATCCCTTAATAACTTTGGTTACCAAAAATCTATCAATCTCAGATTTATAAATAACAATTGATCGAGCATCAATCGCCGTTTGCGGAAGAGAGTTCCAAACTTCTACCACCCTTTGTGTGTCGAAGTGTTTCCTAATTTCACTCCTGAAAGGTCTGGCTCTAATTTTTAGACTATGTCCCCTAGTCCTAGACTCCCCAACCAGCAGAAATAGTTTCTCTCTCTCTCTACCCTATCTGTTCCCCTTAATATCTTGTAGGTCACTCAGTCCCCAGATTTCTGTTAATCTCTGCCTGTTTATGATCTTTCATTGTGCACGGTTGATGAATGTTGTTTTGCTCTTTCAGTGTGCAGTAATTAATTCTGTTTTCAATGAACAGAATTTAAGCCAATTAAGATGAAACATCAGAAGCAGGTACGTGTCTGTTGGTAATGGGACCATTTGTGTTTATTTTAAGTCAACTAACATAACTGAGTGTCTGTTTCCATTCTGTTCTCCAAACTTGTTTTTATGCCCCTCAACCCATGACTTCAGTTATTCCAACCATTTGGATAGTGTGACTCAACCAGCAAGTTCACTCAGTTCCTGATTGTTGTCTGCCAATCTGTGGAACCCAGTTTTTATTTTTGCTCATAAAGCTCACTTGATGATTTGAGCGATTTTAGAGTTGTGGCTTTTCTTTTGTAAATCAGCCCAAGGTGTTTGGCATTCTTTTGTTAACCAAATAATCACCGTGCTGGAAATGCACAGCAGGTGGGCAAGCAATTTACTCCAATCCTTTAAGAGGCTGCCTCCGGGGGACCTTTAATGCGGAATGACAGTGCGTTACATTCCACTACACCAAGTCACCTGCCCGAGTGACGGGACAATGAGAGCCTCTCCCAGAACACCCCAAGCCCAGACCTACCTTCCTCCTCCTGGTGCTGTCAATAATGGAGCTTGCTCAGGTAAGCAAAGGTTAGACTGAACTCTTGTTTACACACTTATGGTAATATATTGCTTTTTGGGGGATTTTGAGGCATATTTTCTCCCTCCACAAAGGCACTGACTCTCCCTCTAGTATCTTGCGTAAGTGGCCAGTCTTCCCGTGAGCCTGGGGTGGAGTGTTAACAAGCTATTCGTTTGTTTGTGGGGTTGGGGAGTGGGGAGGCTCAAAGTCAATGTGCACTGTTCATTCGGAGTGGCTGGATAGGATTCAGGAGCAGGAACCCTTGTGTGTCCTGTTCCCTCTTTCTTTCCCCCACCACCCCCCCCCCCCCCAAGGATTCCAGTGTGCCGGATTGTGTAGGTTTGGTACTAGGTTACATAAACCGTGCCCTTCTGTTTTACGTGCTTAATATTGAGGAGAGTTAAGGGCTTGTACAGGCCATTGTGCACATTGCTGTTCATTAATTGTAGCGGGAGGTGGTCTGCAGTTGACTTGGAAGGTGGCTTTTCATTGTCTTGTAACTTTACCTCCCTTCAGTCCCTTATTAGCTCGTGGTTACCTATAGGATTTTTTCTTAAACTGACCACTCGGGGCTCTCCTGATGGCTCAACGGGGTCAGTCCCCGGTCTGTGCTGAGTTAGCTGGTCTCGGCATAGGTGGAAGTATAATTGGCCTCTACCAATTTGGGTCGGCAGGCGAGATTCCGGCAGAGTCCGTCCTCCTGTTGACTGCCCTCGCACGTGTGAACAACGATAGGACAGGTGCGGCTGTGATTACCACCTGCATTTGCCCATTCTCACGGCCGAGGCTTCCACGTGAATGATGGCCATTTCAGCGAGGTACCAGAAGGCACCGTAGAATCATTCTCACGTAAATAGTCAACACCTTCAGGACAGAAGGAAACTGGCAGGGTCGGGGCAAAGTGAGGTGTGCCTGTTGCTGTGAGGGGATCTGAGGTATGGATACCCTCTGATTTGTAAATACAGTTTTAAACTTCACCCACCACCCAACATAAACTTGTTTCATTTTCTCCATCTCAAGTTCCCAACACTGGAGCATTAGTATTCAATCTCAGCCAGACTTGTTTCAAGTTCATGTGTTTCTGTTGTGGTCGAATTGTACAGATATGGCATCTGTTTATAGAGACGAGGGGAGACTGTAATGTTTAGACCCCGAATTAAGAAATGGTACCTTTATTTTTAGAATGTACAGCTCGGGGGAGAGGTGGAGTGGGGAGAGAGAGGAGTGAGGCTTCCTGCTAGCCTTTTACCCACAAGCAACCAATACCCCATCTACACAACCAGTAATCTGGTATCCGCTCGACTGCAGAGTGGGCACCAGGTCAGGAAACAATCTCCCACCATTGGGTTTTATATTGGCACGGTGTAAAACGGATTGCATGTAGCACCAGAACAAGTCATTAATCTGCATTCCTACATTACAACAGTGACTACACTTCAAAAAGTACTTCATTGGCTGTAAAGCACTTTGGGACGTCCGATGGTCGTGAAAGGTGCTATATAAATGCAAGTCTTTTTCTTTTTTAAAGCCATGTTTTCTGTAGGCAATTGGAGTCACTGGGCTCAGCGTCTGCAGCATGGTGCTGGCTCCTGTGCTCACCGGGCAGGTACCCGGAGGCTGGACCTCTCAGCCTCCCGCTGCATCCTCGCGCAACACTTGGGGTCACACAGGTGGTGCTGCTCTTCAAAAGCAAACCAACAGCCAAACCAGTTGAATTCCCTTTGCAGAGACTCTCCCTCCCTAATCGTCCTTTACACGGGTGGCCCTTTAACCCACTCTACCCTGACGACCTACCTTACTCAGATATTTTCTTTGAATTTCCGGCAAATTCTTAGGAAACCTTCACCATAACCATCGGCCAAATTACATAAGTAATGGGACAATGTCACTTTGCTGGTCCAGTGTATAATTCAGCCGCCTGTCAGGCAACATCCCCAAACTATTGGATATCTCCCAGTGGCGCCTCCTCCTGGGCAGTTCTAGAAAGTTGGGCTTCCTGGGATTATGTCTTTTTTTAATTTTAATTCGAAGGGCAGGCTCGCTATTTGTGACACGTTGTGTGCAATCATGAAACTGAACGTCAAGATAACCTGGCATGAAACATTTCTGGAGGATAATTTAAAAGTATTGTATTTTCTGTAAATAATGCTGGCTTCAATCTGAGATGTATAGTAAAGGAGGATCTGTGTAAATAGCGGCCAGCAGACTGGGTTGTTTTTGTCTTCAGTACCTAATCTCTCTCCTTGCTGGGATCGGCACAAAGAGCTTCTTTGTATTTATGCCAATTCTGTGTCAAAGAGAAATGTACTGATATTGAATGTATCTCATGTATTCAATAAAATTTCAAGAGCTTCTTAACCCCGTACCTTTATTAGAAAGGGCTGGCGAGAGTGAGCTGATATTTAAATGAACTCTGAGCAAAATTCCAGTTCAACCACAACAACTTATATTTATATTTTTTTTTAAATTCTGAAATTTCAGCTGAAGATGTGGGCCTCTCCTGAGATGCATTTCCATGGGTGTTGGCAGTGAGTGTGGGTGGGCGATTTGATTTTCCTACATTACAACACTTCAAAAGCACTACACTGGCTGTGAAGGGCCTTGGGGTATCCTGAGGTCATGAAAGGCGCTATAGAAATGCAAGTCTTTCTTTCTGAAAGGAACCACACATACAATTTCCGGCAGCGATCACTGGATAACCACCTGGAGGACGAGCATTGGCGGATGATTAAACTTTTCCTGGTCCAGGAGGAGTTGCTAGTGTCCACCTGATGCTCTGATTGAGACCAACCGTCTCACAGCAGACTGGGCATCGAGCCAGACACCTTCCTGGTCTACGTGGCCCCGTCCGAAACCTCGCCATCGTCTCGGTGACATAATTCTGGATGTCCCCACCGCAGGTCATTGTGGGAGCGCCATCACCACAAGGACTAAAGTAGATTAAGGAGAAGGCTCACCTCATGGCAGTAAATACCGGCCTTGCCCGTGTCACCCACATTCCAACAAGGTGAACTATAGTGAGGAGTGGCTTTCAACCTAACCCTAACAACTAGTATTGCAGAATAACTACAAATTAATATGTGCGACAACAATATTCGAGTGTAATAAGATATTGCACACATTCATTCTGTAAATGCAACTTTAGAAAGTTAAGTTTGCATACATCAGTTCACCAGATATTTTAAAAATGTCTTCCTGCTGACTGAAGGTTGAAATGTTCAGTAAAAGTGGGGAAATTACCTTTTATCTTTTGTTGAAGTTTCATTCATGCCTTAGTTCCCTCAAGGTGCCATTTCTCCAGTAGCCTCCTTTGCCTCTCCCAGGAGAGGACATGACTACAAGTGGGAGGGTACACTGGGAGCCATGATCCTTAGTTGCTTTGGGACAGGTTTGATGGAGGTTTGTCAGCCTCCCCAGCTCAGCCTTTCAGAAGCTCCAACCCATTGAGAACTTTCTGACCCATATTCTACCCTGCGCAGTCACTCCTGTCCTCGCTGATCTCTGGCTCCACGTGCCCCAGCTTATTAAAATACAAAAAATCTTACACCATGGTTCCAGCCAACCTCAGTAAACCTCTCCAAAAAGCTCCAAATCACAACACGTACCCTTCCCTCTTTTGAATCTGTTCTATTGTGTGTCCCAACCCCTTTCGTTAGTGGTAGAGCATCTGCAGTCTGAGATTCTCTCCTTAAACCCTTACCCCCCCTCTCCCCACCTTCAGAAGCTTCCTCACAACTTAACGTCCCTTAACTTTTATATTTACTGTTCAGGATGTACCATTGTCGCTGTGAAGTGCCTTGGGATGTTTTTTGTGAAAGGTGAGGTGGTGATTTTAAAATAGGGGTGAGGGGGGAAATTCTTTAGTTGGCCCCAACCCAATTCTGCTGCGGCAAAGATACACGCATGAAAATGGGATAGAGACCTGGCTCTTTTTGAATAGTAGTTCAAGCAGGGATCAAATTGTCACATCCTCTTAATACCTCCCAAACATGGACAAAGAAGTAAGGTGCCCGACGCTCCTGCTTCTGCTCTGCTTGTGCTTGTAGTGGTTTTCACGAGTCCTACAGTCTGGGTTTCTTCTGATAGAGGTGGGTGGTGGAGTTTTTCTGAATTGAGAAATGCAACGTACACTGCCAACTCTCAAAGTTGGCCCACTGCAAAGGTAACTGATTTCAAATGTTCACCGTGATAGAATCAGAGAATAATACAGCACAGAAGGAGGCCATTCGGCCCATCGAGTCAGCGCCGGCTCTTTTGAAGAGCAATCCAGTTAGTCCCACTCCCCCGCTCTTTCCCCATATCCCTGCAATTATTTTCTCCAAGTATTTATCCAATTCCCTTTTGAAAGCTACTATTGAATCTGTATCCACCGCCCTATCAGGAAGTGCATTCCAAATCTTAACCACTCGTGTAAAAAAAAAAAAAAAAAAGTTTTTCCTCCTGTTGCCTCTGGTTCTTTTGCCAATCACCTAAAATCTGTGCCCTCTGATTATCGACCCTTCAACCACCGGAAACAATGATCTCCCGTTATTCTGGAGAGATCCAAAGTCCGAATGCACAGGGAGGATTTTTTCCATCTGGAGAAAGAATTCATCACTTGGGCAGCCCTCACACTGCCGGGACGAGAGGACGAGCTAAGGGCGAAGGATTGGGGGAGGGTTGAAGTCCAGATTTGTCACGGCCGCGATGATGACCTCCAATGACGAGTTACTGTTGGCGTCAGTCTCGTGGCTCCTCTCTGCACAATGCGCAGGGCCTAAATGTTTCATAGGAACAGCTGGACGAGAAAAGACCGAGATCCATCTCGTTCACCTTCTCCCATCCTGGTAGTCGCACGATCCAACGATAACAGAGTTGTTGACTAATCACAGCGATCAATCTCTATCAATGAGTCTACAACAGATCCATGAGGCGAGGAAAACCCTCAGTGGGGGAGAGCTTTGGGAACCAGAGGTCCAAAGTCACCTGTTCCTCCCGAGCTCGCTACACTCCCCACACGTCACGTCTCAAATCACTCGTATACTGGATCCCAAAATGTTATTTTCTGAAAGAAATCGATCTTATTTGGATTTTAATGAATCAGTGCTAACTGCTCCCACTGTCTCCCGAGGGAACCTGTTCCATAGATTGACCACTCGCTCAATTAAATATTGTTTCTGCGATCAGTTTTGAATTTAACCCCGCGGAGTGCAGGCCATGTCCTCTGGTTCTACACTTTTAATTTAATATCCTCTAATTTATACTCGATACTGAGTTAGGGCAGTTCAGCATTTATTCACCATGAGTGTGATCGGCAATGACTGGACATGTTCATCCCATTGAAAAGTTATATTCTCCAGCGAGCAGTATTGTTCATGTGTAAGAAAAATGAAAGGGTGAATGGATTCCTCGGTCATTGTCCTTTTGATTGAAAGGAGCTGGAGACGACCTTTTTTGGGCAAGAGTGAGGAAAAGAAAAATTCCTGGTTACAACTGCAAAAGTCTCAAAGGAACCTCGCTGTCCCAGTAAACCAGTTTTGATCATTCACATTGTTTTCCATCATCGTGCTGCCTGATTGTACGATCCTTGTGTGTAATGCCAAGCAGCCTCTTCCAGAATAGAGAATTAGCATTCCCTCCCCAGAATGGTAGGACCTTCCCTTTAAAGGGTAAGGTGTCGCTGTGACTTTCCCTTTAATGGGTGAGGCGTCTCTTTAACTTTCCACATTCATTTCTTGTCTTTATGTTCAAAATGTTCACCCATTTTAGAAAGCATTAAAATTAACTTAAAACCTTTGTTTTCTCACATTTGTTCCCCCTTAATTTTCTCCCCTCTTTTAAAGGTGTTGACTCCTTCCTAGTATAGAGTTTAACGAGCACCTTCCCTCGTTCACCCAGTGGTCACTCTGCCTGTGTCAGACCAGACACTGCGTGTCAGCCTACTGTTAGACAGCAGAGGGCAGCAGGGAGCATCGCAGACAAGCCTGTTCCCGTCTCGTCCAGGAGGGGTCAGTGGTTCGTGATCAGGAGAGGCAACATTATCTGATTCTTCCACATCTAAGCCCAGGGACACTAAAGCCAATTATCACACTCTTGTGCTCACGCTGGCTGCAGCCAATTAACTCAGCAGAGATCACTGCTGGAACCTGGCTCTGTGTGACTCAGTCCCACATTGGTTAGCGTACGGGACTAGGGGCAGCTAACTCTATTGGACATATTCCATGGCATGACCTCCAACCGCCTCGTGCCATTGGCCACCGGACATGTTCATCCTCGCGGTGCTCGGAAAGCGAAAAGACTTCATTACCCGATTGAATGATTCTTCACTGGCAGTCAAACCACCTTTATTCCCGTGTCTGATATTTGTACAACTAATAAACCGAAGTGTTCAAAGACATTTTTTTTAAAACAATTTTTAACGCCCCAATCGATGATTTTTCTCCCGGGTGCTGCCCTGGAAATCGGTCTTTAATGCCTGGAGCCTCCAGGCCAATCCTGGCGGGTTGGAAACCCTATATCACAACTGATCTGATTCGAGCTGTCAATTTTGCTCAGTTCTGAGGCGGTTATGTTTCTGTGTTCAGTCTTGCTCTCTTCCCCACTCCCCGTGCACTGAACTTTCACTGCCAGCAGTGAGGCGGGGCCCAGTCATTGAAAGGTACCATCAGAAATGTTGTGTTCCCATCTGATTTTAGCAGTTACAGGGTATCTGGATCCAACAGGGAGCCAACTAGGTGTCAAGTAAAATCTTAAATAATTCTATGTAACTCTGATTTCAAGGTCCTGGATCAGTGATGCCTTGAGTCAGAAGGTTGTGGATTCAAGTCCCACTCCAGGGACATGAGCATATTTTCCAGGCTGAGACTCCCAGTGCAGCGCTGCACTGTCGGAGGTGCCGTCTTTCGGATGAGACGTTAAAACCGAGGCCCCGTCTGCCCCCTCAGGTGGACGTGAAAGATCCCACGACACTATTTCGAAGAAGAGAAGGGGAGTTATCTCCGGTGTCCTGGGGCCAATATTTATCCCTCAACCAACATCACTAAAACAGATTATCTGGTTATTATCACACTGCTGTTTGTGGGAGCTTGCTCTGCGTAAATTGACTGCTGGGTTTCCCTACATTATAACAGTGACCACACTTCAAAAGTACTTCATTGGCTGTGAAGCGCTTTGGGACGTCCTGAGGTTGTGAAAGGTGCTATAGAAATGCAAGTCTTTCTTTGTCAGTCTGATGTGTCCCTCGTCGAGCTGGGAACGGTGATTCTGTTACTCTTTACAACAAGACAACAGTTCAGTTGGTTAAAGAGCACAGTATGTTGGCACTGTGAGGATCAGCACTGTCTGCAGCTGGCCACGACACCGAGCCCCCAGTCACAGCTATGCTCCCGCGGAGGGGGGGGGGGGGGAGAGCATGCTGAGTGGAAGCGACGGTTTACCACCGAAAGGGAACAAAAATTGGAGTTCCTCCCCAGGCATTCACAAGCCACCTAACCACAGGAACAGGAGGAGACCATTCAGCCCCTCAAGCCTGTTACACAGGAACAGGAGGAGACCATTCAGCCTCTCAAGCCTGTTACACAGGAACAAGAGGAGGCCATTCAGCCCCTCAAGCCTGTTACACAGGAACAGGAGGAGGCCATTCAGCCCCTTGAGCCTGTTCTGCCATTCAATGAGATCATGACTGATCTGTGATCTAACTCTATCTACCTGCCTTTGCCCCATATCCCTTACTATCTTTGGTTAACAAAAATCTGTCAATCTCAGATTTAAAATTAACAATTGATCGGGCATCAATTGCCGTTTGCGGAAGAGAGTTCCAAACTTCTACCACCCTTTGTGTGTAGAAGTGTTTCCTAATTTCACTCCTCAAAGGTCTGGCTCTAATTTTTAGGCTATGCCCCCCTAGTCCTAGACTCCCCAACCATTCTACATCCACCCTATTGAACCCCTTCATAATTTTAAGGACCTTTACCAGATCTCCTTATTTCCAGAGTAAAGAGCGTCAGTCTGGTCAATTTGCCCCCTGGAGGGGGAGGAAAGCGATGTTACAGATTGAACAGGGTGGTGCAGCGTTTGACAGGATCGCTTGTTCAGAGTCTGCGGAAAGTGTGGCCTTGCGAGTCGGAGTGACCTTTTCTCACCTGCTCCCTCCTTCTTAAACAATTCCTCCGACCGGGATTTTATTAGTTAAAAATAAAAAACAGGTTATAGGAGATCCAAAAGGAAAGAGCTGGGAACACACAGGTCAGTCAGCACCTGTGGCGAGGACAGACTAGTCGACCTTTCGGGCTTGTAGTCTGCATCAGAACTGAGAGGTGAAGGAGCGAAGGGAGGAACAGGCGGCTGAAGCAGTGATGAATCCGATCAGCCCAGCCTGACGATCCTTCCTTGGAGGGGGTGCTGCACAGTTTCACCTAATGATAGCGGGGCTTTAGAGGGTTAAATTATGAGGACAGGTTGTATAAACTTAGATTCATAGAATGATACAGCACCGAAGGAAGCCATTTGGCCCATCGTGCCTGTGCTATCCAAAGGCGGGTAAATGGAGTTAAGATACACAGATGATCTAATCGAATGGTGGAGCAGTCTTGAGGGGCTGAATGGCCTCCTAATGTTCCTGTATCAGCCATTGTTCAGTGGGCAGCACTCTCGTCTCTGAGTCAGAAGGTTGTGGTTTCATAGTCCCACTCCAGAGACTTGAGCACAAAATCCAGGCTGACATTCCCAGTGCAGTGCTGAGGGAGTGCTGCACTGTCGGGGGGGCAGTACTGAAGGAGCACCACACTGTCGGAGGGGCAGTACTGAGGGAGCGCCGCACTGTCGGAGGGGCAGTACTGAGGGAGCGCAGTACTGAGGGAGCGCCGCACTGTCGGAGGGGGCAGTACTGAGGGAGCGCCGCACTGTCGGAGGGGCAGTAATGAGGGAGTTCTGCATTATCGGAGTGGCAGTACTGAGGGAGCGCTGCATTATCGGAGGAGCAGTACTGAGGGAGCGCCGCACTGTCGGAGGGGCAGTACTGAGGGAGTTCTGCACTGTCGGAGGGGCAGTACTGAGGGAGCGCTGCACTGTCGGAGGGGCAGTACTGAGGGAGCGCCGCATTATCGGAGGAGCAGTACTGAGGGAGGGCTGCACTGTCGCAGGTGCTGTCTTTTGGTTGAGATGTTAAACCGGGGCCCCGTCTGCCCCCTCAGGTGGATGTAAAAGATCCCATGGGCACTATTTCGAAGAAGAGCAGAGGAGATATGGCCGGTGTCCTGGGGCCAATGGTAATCCCTCAATCAACATAACAAAAAGATTATTTGGTTATTATCACTATTTTGAAAAAGAGCAGGGGTATTCTTCCTTTAGGCGAAGTTTTATCTTGTTCTAGATAACACACTTGAACCATCACATCTCGGGATACGTTGCAGATTTGGCAATTGCACAGTTATTGTTCCTATCCTTGGCCAATATTTATCCCTCAAATAATATTACTAAAAAAGCGCATTATCTGATCATTTATCTCATTGCTGTTTGTGGGAGCTTGCTGTGCGCAAATTGGCTGCTGCGTTTCCTACATTACAACAGTGACTACACTTAAAGTACTTCATTAGCTGTAAAGCACTTTGGGACGTCCGATGGTCGTGAAAGGTGCTGTGGAAATGCAAATTCTTTCTGTCTTTCTATGGAAATAATCATAACAGAAATTAAACAAAGAGCGTGTGAACAGTGAGAGGCAAACCCATGGACACAGAATGAGCAGCGAAAACCTGCCGATCAGGTGTGAAATGTAGACAGAAAATGTTGGCAGAATACAGCAGCCACGATCCCAGCTCCAGAACAGGCCCACAGTGGAAGCTGGGACCCACGCCACCCCCTGCCAGCACTCTGTTCTGATAAAGGGTCTCTAGCCCAACCTGCCTCCCCTCCCCCCAGGACACCGAGACACTCGCTCGCCCCCTCCCCCACACCATGACCCGCTGAGCAGGAAATGCAAAGTACAAGGGCTGAAGTCATGAGGCCAACGCTCAGATCAGAGGCCTGCGATAAGATGCTGTCACTGCTCGTCTCAGTCAGCTCATGTTGCTTCAGTTTCACTGGTGTCTTTCACTAAATGTTTCAGGAATTCCAGGAATAAAAAGTGTCCTTCACAAAATACTGGGGCTTTGTTGTTATGGAATGACCGATCCAAGGCTGTGAGGAGCATCACCGACATTCCGTCTAAATTTAGGATTGTGCAGATTTTATTAAAAAGACAAAAATACAGGAAGGTGACTGGAGTCTCTGTCACACACTCTCTCTCTCTGTCTCTGTCTGTCTCTCTCTCTGTCTCTCACACTCCCTGTCTGTCTCTACCTCTCTTTCACTCCAATTTCCAATTTTTCCAATTCAAATGCTTTATTGGCATGAAAGTTTACAGAGAACCATATTGCCAAAGCTTACATAGCAAAAAGGTACAGTTTTCCAACATTCTGTAGGTGTCAATCGATTTGACATTTGTTGGGTACATACAATATTACTTTTAAACAATATTAATTTTAAACAGTCTTTGTACTTCATTTGGTACATTCAATATTAATTTTAAACAGTCTTAATTTTAAACAGTCCTCAGGTTGTGACATGTTGTTACATATTTGGCCCCAAGGTATGGTCTGTCTCCTTCTCCTAGGACTAATCTCAATTTTGACAGGTCATCCAATTCCTTGAAATCTGGGGTTGTTTGGCTTAGCTTGTTGAATAATATGTTTCTTGATGTGTTGAATTTTTCGCATTTTAGGAGGAAATGCATTTCTGTTTCAACCTCGCCGGCCAGACATTGATCGCATATTCTATTCTCTCTAGGCTGCCAGGATTTCTTGTATCTGCCTTTTTCAATTTCCAGTTGGTGGTCGCTTAGTCTGTACCTGGTGAGGGTCTGTCTCTGTTTTGTGTCTCTGATGGTCGTGAGGTAGTCTGCCAGTTTATATTCTCTTTTTAGGGCCCGGTAACATTCTAATCTGTCTATCTATCTCTATGTCTCTCTCTCATTCTCTCTCTGTTTCTCTCTGTCTCTCTCTTCCTCTCTGTGTCTCTCTCTCTGTCTCTGTCTGTCTATCTGTCACTGTCTGTCTCTCTCTACCTCTTTCACTCTCTATCTATCTCTATCTCTCTCTCTCATTCTCTCTCTCTGTTTCTCTCTCTCTTCCTCTCTGTGTGTGTCTCTCTGTCTCTGTCTATCTCTCTCTGTCTGTCGCTCTGTCTCTCTCTCTGTCTCTCTCTTTCACTCTGTCTGTCTCTGTCTGTCTATCTCTCTGCCTGTCGCTCTGTTTCTCTCTTTCACTCTCTTTCACTCTCTTTCTGCCTCTCTGTGTCTCTCTCTCTCTTTCACTCTCTTTCTCTGTCTGTCTGTCTCTCTCTTTCTCGCTTTCACTCTCTCTCTCTCTCTCTCTCTCTCTTGGTTTTGCACAGATTTGTTTTAGTTAGACCCTGTTGTATTAACACTTCTATGAAAGTGTTCTTCTGTCCAATTTTCTCCACTTCCTTTCTCCTGGGGTCAGTTTGATTTCAACATCCCGCAAACCAAGTGTTGACACATTATTCAACTGTGAATTTTATCACAAGTCCCAAACCAGTCGTTGACTTTATTGCTGCTTGTTAAACGAGTCTGGCAGAGTAAGGACTGAAACTCATGCACTGAATCTCAGAAACAGATTTAATGACAGGATCTGGAATTGATAAAAGAAAGACTTGCATTTCTCCAGCGCCTTTCACGACCTCAGGACGTCCCAAAGCACTTTACAGCCAATAAAGTACTTTTTTGAAGTGTAGTCACTGTTGTAATGTGGGAAACATGGCAGCCAATTTACGCACAGCAAGCTCCCACAAACAGCAATGAGATAATAACAGATAATCTGTTTTAGTGATGTTGGATGAGGGATAAATATTGGCCAGGACACCGGGGAGAACTCCCCCGCTCTTCCAATAGCGACCAGAGAATCTGGCTTTGGTGATGTTGGTTGAGGTGGTAATGACAAAGCAATACTGTACATCAGATGTTCTGTTATTATTGCCATAGCAACGCAGGGTGTGAGGAGCACCTGGATACTACAGGTGACCAATGATGCTACAGCCAGCAAAGGCCTGTTCAACATTAGGGTGCATGCCTGCGAGCTGAGGGGAAGGTGAGGAGAGAGGGCTGGAGTTCGAGGACTGGTACAGCCAGGAATCGCCACAGGCCTCAATCAACAACAACAACAACTTGCATTTATATAGCACCTTTAGCATAGTAAAACGTCCCAAGGTGATTCACAGGAGCAATTATCAAATAAAATTTGACACCGAGCCACAAGGAGATATCTAGTAACGAAGGTTCACTAGATTGATTCCTGGGATGAGAGGGCTGTCCTATGAGGAGAGATTGTGTAGAATGGGCCGATACTCTCTGGAGTTTAGAAGAATGAGAGGTGATCTCATTGAAACATACAAGATTCTGAAGGGGATTGACAGGGTAGATGCTGAGAGGGTGTTTCCCCTGGCTGGAGAGTCTAGAACCAGGGGTCACAGTCTCAGGATAAGGGGTCGTCCATTTAATGAGGAGGAATTTCTTCACTCCGAGGGTTGTGAATCTTTGGAATTCTCTACCCCAGAGGGCTATTGAGTATATTCAAGGCTGAGATCGATAGATTTTTGGATTTTCGGGGAATCAAGGGATATGGGGATCGGGCGGGAAAGTGGAGTTGAGGTCGATGATCAGCCATGATCCTATTGAATGGCGGAGCAGGCTCGAGGGGCCGAATGGTCGACTGCTGCTCCTAATTCCTATGTTCTTATATTCTTATTAGGGCAGAGGTAGGTTTTAAGGAGCATCTTAAAGGAGGAAAGAGAGGTAAAGAGGCGGAGAGGTTTAGGGAGGGAATTCCAGAGCTTAGGGCCCAGGCAGCTGAAGGCACGGCCACCAATGGTGGGGCGATTAAAATCAGGGATGCTCAAGAGGCCAGAATTGAAGGAGTGCAGAGATCTTAGAGGATTGTAGGGCTGGAGAAGGTCACAGAGATAGGGAGGGGCGAGGCCATAGAGGGATTTGAAAAGAAGCATAAGAATTTTAAAATCGAGGCGAGCATGGCCGCCAATGGTGGGGCGAAGAAAATCGGGGATTAGCAAGAGGCCAGAATTGGAGGAGTGCAGAGATCTCGGGGTGGCGGGGGGGGGGGTTTGTCGGCCAACGTGCCCAATTTAAATTCCAGAAATTTTCACCCAGCTCTCTCAAAAACTGATCCAAAGCCAGATGCATGGTGAGCCTCAGACCAACCGCCCAGGACATCAAAACATCATCTGCAGTAGTAGATGTCTTATTGATCCTAGCTCTGTGCCCTGCCCACTCTGACCCCCATAGGTTCCCAAAGAGTTTGTCCCAGGGCGGAGAATCAGTATCTATGTCTTTAAAATGATATGGGAGTTCAATAGGGAAACTATTTCCTGTGGTGGGGGAATCCAGAACGAGGGAGCACAATCTTAAAACATTTGAATTAATTATCATTAAAGCAGATTATCTGGTGATTATCACATTGCTGTTTGTGGGATCCTGCTGTGTGTAATTTGGCTGCCACGTTTCCTACATTCCAACAGTGACCACACTTCAAAAAGTGCTTCATTGGCTGTAAAGCGCTTTGGGACGTCCTGAGGCCATGAAAGGCGCTATAGAAATGCAAGTCTTTCTTTCTTTCTTAAAATTAGAGCTCGGCCTTTTAAGAGTGAAATCGGGAAAGTCTTCTTCACACGAAGGGTAGCGGAAATCTGTCCCCAAAAAAGCTGTTGAGGTTGGGGGGTCAATTGAAATTTTCAAGAGTGAGAGCGAAAGATAAGGGTATTGAGGGATATGGAGCAAAGGCTGGTAAAAGGAGTTGAGGTACAGATCAGCCATGATCTCATTGAATGGTGGAACAGGCTCGAGGGGCTGAATGGCCTCCTCCTGCTCCTATATTTCTATGTCCCACAGCCTGAGTCCAGAAGCCACCCACACTCTCTACTCCTCAGATTATTACTCATCCTCACTCCTTCTCTTACCCCATCACAGGCTGATCTTCCAACCACTGTACCCCGAGTCTCTGGAACTCACTAATTCTCCCACTTCCTTCAAAATCCTTTTCAATAGCCTGGCTTCAGTTTTCCGAATAAAATGAATGGGTTACTCTCAACATTACAATCAGAAAATGCTTCAATCACACTTCCAACTCCCGATCTTAATTCTTCCCTTCCCTACTCCCCGCTCTGAGAGAGTTGAGGCTGTAGAGAGGGTAGAGTGTTGATTCACTAGGGTCCTGCCTGGGCCGAGGAAATACAACAACGAAGGACTTGACAAATTGGGTCTTTTCTAGTTAGAACAATGTCAGATTATATGGCGATATGATCAAAGTGTTTACATTTATGGAAAGGTGGGACAGGGTATATAGAAGCAGACTGTCTCCAGTAGTTGAAGATCAAGAACGAGGGGCCATAGATTAAATGTAAGAGATTTAGAACAGAGGGCAGGACAAACTCCTTCACACAGAGAGTTGTGAGGCTGTGGGATTCACTCCCAGGGTTAGTGGCCGAGGCAGAAACTGTGTCAACACTCAGGATAAGATTGGAGAGGAGGTTGAAGGGATAAGGGAACAGGGTGGGTAAATGTGATTGGAACTATTTGCTCCTGTAACCTCTATGTATTCTTATGTTTCTGAGGATTCCAGTATTTATCCCAATGATTCCTCCCTTGCCTTTCCCACTCCTTGGCTTTTGTAATCATTTTCTTCCTTATTTCACTTCAGATTGCCTTGTTGACCCTTTTAACTTCATGTTTGTTTATTCTGTCCTGGTTAATCCTTGGTGAATATGTATTCTGCATGCTCAGCACTATTCATTTAAAGGTGTTCCATAAATCCTCAACTGAGCTGTTATTCAACAATTCCTCCCAATTAGCTTGTTTAAACTCTTCCCTCATTCCCGTAAAATGGGCTTTTTAAAATTGTACACTGAGCATTGGTCCTCAACAGAATCCCAGACCGTATCAAGGAGTGTCACACCCCTCGTTCTCTGCATGCGAGGGTCACTTACCCATCCCAAGCTCGGCGCAATCGCTGATGATTTCCCTGATGCTCTGGGTACTGAAGCAATGGTTAATTACATTCAGTAACTCGGACCTTAAACCATTCGGTGTTGGTGATTTAAACCGGCTTGACTAAAGTCTCCCAAGAAAATAACTTCTTAACTCTTCATGAAATAAGCTGTTTTCCTTCTTGGTCTTTTTTGCTTATTTATTCATTCACGGGATGTGGGTGTCGCTGGCGAGGCCGGCATTTATTGCCCATCCCTAGTTGCCCTTGAGAAGGTGGTGGTGAGCCGCCACCTTGAACCACTGCAGTCCGTGTGGTGAAGGTACTCCCACAGTGCTGTTAGGGAGGGAGTTCCAGGATTTTGACCCAGCGACAATGAAGGAACAGCCGATATATTTCCAAGTCAGGATGGTGTGTGACTTGGAGGGGAACTTGGAGGTGGTGGTGTTCCCGTGCGCCTGCTGCCCTTGTCCTTCTAGGTGGTAGAGGTCGCGGGTTTGGGAGGTGCTGCCGAAGAAGCCTTGTTCTGATTTGAGTACAATAGAGCTCTTTGTACCGACACCATTTAGCCACGGTAGGTTTATACATAACACAGGATCTACTTACTTAACCTGGTGTCTTGGATGATTTGGAGAAATACTTCACTTCCTGCTCTAGCTTTCCTGAACACCAGCATTCTCCTCCGCATCCCAGGGTTAGCCATGTTTCTTATTCCTATTCTGTTGCAGTTCCCTCCTGCCACAAAAAGCTCAGGCATCTTATTACAAATGCGTCTCATATTCCTGTCCTTAATATAGATTTAGCTGTTCTTTTGCCTTGGGTAACCGCCTGTTATTATTAGCAGGATCCAGTATTTCTTGCAGTTACTGTCTTCCTGCCAATATCCATTTTCAGATCAGTCTTGTATGGGATGCAATTCCTTCCCTGCTCTTTCCTCAACTCCCACCTCCTTTCAATGATTTTCAAGAGCTGCCTCCAGGTTCAAACCAAGTCCTGTGGTCCCCGATCTCCGGAGGTGAAGCTCTTCACCTCTGTACCTTTTTGTCGATGTGAGCATAAAACACGATTACTCAGCTCTATCCTCACATCAACTTGATTATGGGTACAGCAGTGTTGAGGTTATGTCACTGGGCCAAACCAGCGAATGCAAGTTCAAAACCCACCAGACAGTTTGAGAATTTTAATTCAATTTAAGAGATCTGGAAATTTAAAAACTGATATCAATAAAAGTGACCATGAGGCTGTCGGATTGTTATAAAAATCCAATCCTTTAGGGAAGGAAACTTGCCGTCCTTACCCGGTCTGGGCCTATATGTGACTCCATCCCCACAACAACACGGTTGACTCTTAACTGCTCTCTGAAGTGGCCGAGCAAAACACTCAGTTCTATTAAGCTGCTACAGCGGTTCAAGAAGGCGGCTCACCACCATCTTCTCAAGGCAACTAGGTCAGTGATGCCCACATCCCGAGAATGAATAAGAAAAATAAATAATACTTTGCTAATATTTGTAAATGGAAGAAGAGCAAAGAAGACAGAGAGGAAGAGGGAGAAAGAGGGACTGTAATTAAACAAATGTACTCCTTCTACCAGTTTTGAATGTTGAAATAATTTGCCTTAATATAAATGTTTTAACTTTTTGCTAAGCCGTGTCCTCGAGTTGCCAATGGCTGCACATCTAACCCCTGATCTACATAAGAAATAGGAGCAGCATTCGGCCCCTCGAGCCTGCTCCGCCATTCAATGAGATCATGACTGATCTTCGACCTCCACCTGATCTCCATTTCCCTTGATTCCCCATGAGTCTAAAAATCTATCGATCTCAGCCTTGAATATACTCAACGACTGAGCATCCACAGCCCAAAGATTCACCACCCTCTGAGTGAAGAAATTTCTCCTCAGTCCTAAATGGCCGACCCCTTATCCTGAGACTGTGCCCCCTGGTTCTAGATTCGCCAGCCAGGGGAAGCATCCTCTGTGCCTCAATGTCATGTCTCAGCCAAGATAGTGATGGGGGGTGGGGTCCTGTGGCTTCAGGGTCACTGGGTGGGGAAGGGAATTGCACCACTGATGGCTGTCCAGTGAACATTACTCAAAACTGTGCGTCAGGACAATATTGGGCTCAACTCTGAATCCTCCCCCTGCCCGCGTGGAGTTAAATACCCCAGTGACCTCAACTATCAGAATGGCACATGAACAGCCACTTGGATGAAGTTCTGGAGAGCTGTTGGTGTCTGTACACCTGGATCTCAGCATGACTCACAGTTATTACAAGGGGAGAGACCAGGGAAGATATTTAGAGAGGGAGAATTTAATTACTGTAGTTTCAGAATGCTCCAGTATGTTGGGGTTCAATTTATTGCAGTGTTGGCTGGAGTTAACACGCTTGCCTCTGAGTCATGAAGGGCGTAGGTTCAAATCCCACTCCAAAAAATGTGATCACATAATCCAGGTTGACATTTCAGTGCAGTACTGAGGGAGCCCTGCATTGTCGGAGGGGCAGTACTGAAGGAGCGCCGCACTGTCAGAGGGGCAGTACTGAGGGAGCGCCGCACTGTCGGAGGGGCAGTACTGAGGGAGGGCCGCACTGTCAGAGGGGCAGTACTGAGGGAGTGCTACACTGTCGGTGGGGCAGTACTGAGGGAGTGCAGTACTGAGGGAGTGCAGCACTGTCGAGGGGCAATACTGAGGGAGCGCTGCACTGTCGGAGGAGCGGTACTGAGAGAGCGCTGCACTGTCAGAGGGGCAGTACTGAGGGAGTGCTGCACTGTCGGAGGGGCAGTACTGAGGGAGTGCTGCACTGTCGAGGGGCAATACTGAGGGAGCGCCGCACTGTCGGAGGGGCAGTACTGAGGGAGCGCCGCACTGTCGGAGGTGCCATCTTTCAGATGAGATGTTAAAACGAGGCCCCGTCTGCCCTTTCGGGTGAATATAAAAGATCCTATGGCACTATTTTGAAAAAGAGCAGGGGAGTTCTCCCCAGTGTCCTGGCCAATATTTATCACTCAAATAATATTACTAAAATAACAGATTATCTGGTCATTTTCTCATTGCTGTTTGTGGGAGCTTGCTGTGCACAAATTGGCTGCTGCGTTTCCTACATTACAACAGTGACTACACTTCAAAAGTACTTCATTGGTTGTAAAGTGCTTTTGGGGCAAGGTGTGAAAGCTGCTATATAAATGCAAGTCCTTTTAGTGTGGCCAGCCAGGCTTCACAGCAGACTTTCAGCATGCAGCGAGTTCCTGATCTCGGCCGTGCGGCTGTAGGGAGATGCTGAGTGTCAGCACGTCGTGGGAAGAGTTTATTGTACACCACTGGACTTGAACCCACACTGAGATCTACGTTCTGGAAACTTTAGTAGATTCGCTGGACAAGTCGGCAGAACGGTAAAAGGACCACACATTCTGTGTGTGAGAAAGTCGGGGGAGGTGCTATCGGTCCACGGGACAATCCCTGGGAAATAGGTTGACTTGTGACCTCATTGGACCAACGACATAGGTAGATAGAGGGATGAGGTCCTGCAGGCAGATTTCAGTGAGCTAGGAAAGAGATTATATAAAGCAGGACCTCAAAAGGTAGTACTCTCTGGATTACTCCCGGTGCCACGCACTAGTGAGTATAGAAATAGGAGGATAGCGCAGATGAATGCATGGCTGGAGAGATAGTGCAGGAGGGAGGGCTTCAGATTCTTGGGGCATTGGGGCCAGTTCTGGGGGAGATGTGATCTGTACAGGCCGGATGGGTTGCACCTCAACAAGGCCAGAACCAATATCCTCGCGGGGAGGTTTGCTGGTGCTGTTGGGGAGGATTTAAACTAATTTGGCAGGGGGATGGGCACCAGGATATAACATTAGAAAGGGGAAATACAGTGCTCAAAGGATGGGGAGAGACAGATAGCACTAAAGTAAGAAATAGCAAAGTATTAGGTGGGGTCAGACTAAGAGCGAATACGGGATAGTCTAAGATGGGTTTACGGTGTATGTATGTAAACGCACGAAGTGTAGTAAACAAGGTAAGTGAGCTGCAGGCACAAATAGCCACATGGGAATATGGTGTCATGGCAACAACTGAGACCTGGCTCAAAACAGGGCAGGATTGGGTATTAAATATTCCTGGTTATAAAGTGTTCAGGAAAGATAGGAGGTGGTGTGACAGTATTGGTCAAGGAGAATGTTACAGTGCTGGAGAGGGAGGATGTCCTGGAGGGGTCAAGGACAGAACCTATATGGCTAAAGTTAAGAAATAATAGAGGTACCTTTACACTACTAGGTGTATTCTATAGATCACCAACTAGTGGGAAAGATATGGAGGAGAAAATTTGCAGAGAAATTACAGAGAGGTGCAAGAACTATAGAGTAGTGATAATGGGGAACTTCAACTATCCTAATATAGACTGGGATAGTAATACAGGAAACTCTCGTTCAAACGGCACCTAAATATCTGGAATTCTCTCTTAACCGGCAAAATTCATACTCCGAAAACAACACCTCAATAACCGGCAATGTTGCCGAGTCCGAGTCTCCCGTGGTGGCTGAGTTAGTCAGTGTGGGTAGTTCTCCAAACTGCCACTACTCGGCTTCTTGGCGCTGTCGGAAGTCTGAACACCTCAATAACAGGAGTCGGACTCTCCCGCGCTGCTGGTAGTCTCTTTAACACAACATTCTGTAGGTGAGTACCCAATTATACTGCATATTTCTTGATTTTTTTATCTTGGTTTGTTAAAAATAGCCTCGGTAATAACCCTCTCCGTCATCCGGAATTTTTAATCAACCGGCACCATCCCGGTCCCGTCGGTGCCGGATACCAAAGAGTTTCCTGTAGTGTAAAGGGCAGAGAGGGGAACGAATTTCTAAAGTGTGCTCAGGAGAACTTTCTTGATCAGTATGTTTCCAGCTCGACGCGGGAGGAGGCATTGCTGGATCTGGTTCTGGGGAATGAGGTAGGTCAAGTGGAGCAAGTGTCAGTAGGTGAACATTTAGGGAACAGTGTTCATAGTATCATAAGGTTTACATTAACTATGGAAAAGAACAGGGAGCAATCTAGAGTAAAAATGTTTAATTAGGGGAAGGCTAATTTCAATGGGATGAGAACGGATCTGGCCCGGGTAAACTGGAATCAAAGATTGGCAGGTAAAATTGTAATGGAACAATGGGCTGCCTTTAAAGAGGAAATAGTTCAGGTACAGTCGGGGTACATTCCCACTAGGGGGAAAGGCAGGACAACTAAAGTCAGGGCTCCCTGGATGACGAAAGAGATAGAGAATATGATGAAGCAGAAAAAGAGTGCGTATGACAGATGTCAGGTTGCAAATACATCCGAGAATCAGGCTAAATACAGAAAGGTCAGAGGAGAAGTGAAAAAGAAAATAAGAGGGGCAAAGTGAGGGTACGAGAATAGAATGGCAGCTAACATAAAAGGTAATCCAAAAGTCTTCTATAGGCATATAAATAGTAAAAGGGTAGCAACAGGAGGGGTGGGGCCGATTAGGGACCAAAAAGGAGACCCAGGCATGGAGGCAGAGGGTACGGCTGAGGAACTAAACGAGTACTTTGCATCTGTCTTCACCAAGGAGGAGGATGCTGCCATAGACATATAGTAAAGGCGCTGAACACCTCGAGTCTCTTCGCCGGGAGCAAGCGCAAGGAGCGCACGTCAACCCAAGCACCCCATCCACCCGCCCCTTCAACCACCGTCTGCCCCACCTGTGACAGAGACTGTAGGTCCCACATTGGACTCATCAGTCACCTGAGAACTCATTTTTAATGTGGAAGCAAGTCATCCTCGGTTCCAAGGGACTGCCTAAGAAAAGAAGAGAAGAAGAAAGGAGGAGGTAGTGGTGATACTTAATAGGATAAAAATCGATAAAGAGGAGGTATGAAAAATGCTGGCTGTACTTAAAGTAGATAAAACACCAGGAGTGGATGGGATGCATCCTAGGATGCTGAGGAAATTGAGGGAGGAAATCGCGGAGGTACGGGCCATAATATTCCAATTGTCCTTAGGTACGGGGGTGGTGCCAGAGGACTGGAGAATTGCAAATGTTACACCATTATTCAAAAAAGGGTGTAAAGATAAACCCAGCAAATACTGGCCAGTCAGTTTAACCTTGGTAGTAGGGAAACTTTTAGAAACAATAATCAGGGACAAAATTAACAGTCACTCTGACAAGTGTGGATTAATTAAGGAAACCCAGCACGGATTTGTTAAAGGCAAATCGTGTTTAACCAACTTGATTGAGTTCTTTGAGATAACAGAGAGGGTTGATGAGGGCAATGCGGTTGACGTGGTGTACATGGATTTCTAAAAAGCGTTCGACAAAGTGCCACATAATAGGCTCGCCAGCAAAGTTGAAGCCCATGGAATAAAAGGGACAGTGGCAGCATGGATAGGGAATTGGCTAAGTGACAGGAAACAGAGAGTAGTGGTGAACGGTTGTTTTTCGGACTGGAGGAAGGTACACAGTGGTGTTCCCCAGGAGTCGGTTCTAGGACCACTGCTTTTCTTGATATATATTAATGACTTGGATGTGGGTGTACAGGGCACAATTTCAAAATTTGCAGATGACACAAAACTTGGAAGTATAGTGAGCAGTGAGGAGGAGAGTGATAGACTTCAGGAAGACATAGACAGGCTGGTGGAATGGGCGGACACGTGGCAGATGAAATTTAACGCAGAAAAGTGTGAAGTGATACATTTTGGTAGAAAGAATGGGGAAAGGACATATAAACTAAAGAGTACAATTCTAAAGGGGGTGCATGAACAGAGAGACCTGGGGGTATATGTGCACAAATCGTTGACAGTGGCAGGGCAGGTTGAGAAAGCAGTTAAAAAGGCTTAAGGGATCCTGGGCTTCATAAATAGAGGTATAGAAACATAGAAGATAGGAGCAGGAGTAGGCCATTCAGCCCTTCGAGCCTGCTCCGCCATTCAATGAGATCATGGCTGATCATCCAAATTCAGTACCCTGTCCCTGCCTTCTCCCCATATCCCTTGATCCCTTTAGCCTTAAGAAATATATCCAACTCTTTCTTGAATATATTTAATGAACTGGCCTCCACCGCCCTCTGTGGCAGCGAATTCCACAGGTTCACCACTCTCTGGGTGAAGAAATTCCTCCTCATTTCAGTCCTAAATGGCTTACCCCTTATCCTTAGACTATGACCCCTGGTTCTGGACTCCCCGGCCATCAAAAACATCCTTCCTGCATCTAGTCTGTCCAGGCCTGACAGAATTTTATAGGTTTCGATGAGATCCCCTCTCAATCTTCTAAACTCCAGTGAGTATAAGCCCAATCGACACAATCTCTCCTCATACGTCATTCCTGCCATCCCAGGTATCAGCCTGGTGAATCTTTGCTGCACTCCTTCCATGGCAAGAACGTCCTTCCTCAGGTAAGGCGACCAAAACTGCACACAATACTCAAGGTGCGGTCTCACCAAGGCCCTGTACAACTGTAGCAAGACATCCTTGTTCCTGTACACGAACCCTCTCGCTACGAAGGCCAACATACCATTTGCCTTCTTAACCGCCTGCTGCACCTGCATGCTTACCTTCAGCGACTGGTGCACAAGAACACCCAGGTCTCTTTGCACTTCCCCTTCTCCCAATCTATTGCCATTCAAATAATAATCTGCCTTCCTGTTTTTGCCACCAAAGTGGATAACCTCACATTTATCCACATTATAGTGCATTTGCCATGTTTCTGTCCAATCACCCAACCTGTCCAAATTGTACTGGAGTTTCACGACATCCTCCTCACAGCTTACCCTCCCACCCAGCTTTGTGTCGTCTGCAAATTTGGAGATATTACATCCAATTCCCTCGTCCAGATCATTAATATATATTGTGAACAGCTGGGGTCCTAGGACCGATCCTTGCGGTACCCCACTAGTCACTGCCTGCCACTCGGAAAACGATCCGTTTATTCCAACTCTTTGCTTTCTGTCCGCCAACCAGTTCTCTATCCAAGTCAATACCTTGCCCCCAATCCCATGTGCCTTAATTTTGCACGCTAATCTCTTATGTGGGACCTTATCAAAAGCCTTCTGAAAGATTTTCTCAATGGAGACGAGTTGGAGGCTGGACTGCTACTTGTCGTACCAATGTCCTGCCTCCATCATATTCTGACCAAGCAGAGGGATTTTCCCCTGATTGACCTTGTTAAGCCTGCCCTGCGGGCTCAGCAGGCCAATTAGGGGGACGTCACTGACAGAGCACATCAACATCTGACGTGCTATCTGTCAAGACGTCTTGAAAGAAGAAATGTCAGCATTTGACAGCTCTGTGAAGCTGTCAAACACTGACATTCTCTGTAGTTTGATGAGTCCTTGTGTTCAAGACTCATCAAACCTTTCAACATTGTTGATTTTAGATGGCTGTTGGTTCGGAGGATCCAACAGCCAGTCTGTGAAATCGACAAGGAAGATGTCGGGTCTCCCAATCCAGGGTGGATGAAGGCTGTAGGAAGAAAACAAGGTAAGTGAACATTTTTAAACATTTATCACTCACCTTCCATATTTAGCACTCCATACTTGCACCCATCACTCACCTCTACATCTTACTTCCAGGTGCCTCCGACCGCCGCAGACCTCCTTCACGTCTCCTCCAACCCGGCGGGGTTCTCCGAGGTCGGGAAGCCAGCACATCTTCCCACCTCCTGGCAAAAGGGCACGGAGGCGGGATGGGGGCAGGTTTGCCATCCACCCCCACTTTCTGCTACTTTACCGGCAGTCCCGCCTCCATGCCCGCCTCCTCGGGACTGAGAAAATCCAGCCCATAGAGTACAAAAGTGTGGAAATTATGATGAACCTTTATAAAACACTGGTTTGGCCCCAACTGGAGTACAGTGTCCAATTCTGGGCAATACACTTTAGGAAGTGTGTGAAGGCCTTAGAGAGGGTGCAGAAAAGATTTACGAGAATGATTCCAGGAATGAGGGACTTCAGTTATGTGGATAGACTGGAGAAGCTGGAGTTGTTCTCCTTGGAGCAGAGAAGGTTGAGAGGAGATTTGATCGAGGTGTTCAAAATCATGAGGGGTGTGGACAGAGTAGATAGAGAGAAACTGTTCCCAATGGTGGAAGGGTCGAGAACCAGAGGACACAGATTTAAGGTGATTGGCAGAAGAACCAAAGGCGACATGAGGAAAAACTTTTTTACGCAGCGAGTGGTTAGGATCTGGAATGCACTGCCTGAGAGGGTGGTGGAGGCAGATTGAATCACGGCTTTCAAAAGGGAGTTGGATAAGTACCTGAAGGAAAGAAATGTGCAGGGCTACGGGGAAAGGGCAGGGGAGTGGGACTAGCTGAAGTGCTCTTGCAGAGAGCCGGCACGGGCTCAACGGGCTGAATGGCCTCCTTCTGTGCTGTAACCATTCTATGAATCTATGATCTAACAATGTCTTGGGGTGGGCGAGAAGCAGTGCTGAGCATTCCTACACCCTACCCAAGGGGCAATAATAAGCTAAAATTATTATCTCAGGCACGCACTGGCCCCTCTCCATGCACACAGTTTGTTTTTACAGCTGTCAGAAGCAAGACACAAGAACAGGAGACCATTCAGCCTCTCAAGCCTGTTCTGCCATTCAATGAGATAATGATCTGCATCTTAACTCCATCCACCCGCCATGGCTCCATATCCTTTTATGCCCTTGTCTAGCAAAAATCTATTGATCTCAGTTTTAAAATTATTAATTGAGTCCAAGCAGCTACTGCTCTTTGTGGGAGAGAGTTCCACACTTCCACCACCCTTTGTGTGAAGAAGTGTTTCCTAACTTCTCTCCTGAACGGCCTGGCTCTGATTTTAAGGTTCTGTCCCCTTGTCCTAGACTCCCCCACCAGCGGAAAAAGTTTATCTATCTACCCTATCAAATCCTTTCAAAATCCTAAAAACCTCAATCAAATCACCCCTTAACCTTCTATATTCCAGGGAATACAAGCCTAGTTTATGTAATCTCTCTTCATAATCTAACCCTCCAATGAATTAATTTAATGAAAAGCATATGTGCTTTATAAACTGAGGCAGTGGGGGTGATTTTCTGAGGCCCGAGGAGGCGAGTTTGGAGGCGGGGAAAATCGGAAAAAATGAGTGCGAGTTTGGAATCCGCCTCTGAGGGATTTTGCCGGTGCCGGTTTTGCAGGGCAGGAAACGGTCCCACCTCCAGTTGGCCAGAGCGTTTGTTAAGAGGCTTAAATGCTTGTAAAGGGCCTCTCTAAGCCTATTTTGAGAGGCCCTCGTTATTTTTCGACCATTTTGGCATGTTCCACGACCCTCCTAAACCACACCAGCTAAACCTGGCGGGTTGACAAGTGGGTGGTCTCCTCACAGCTGCAGCTCATTAAATCGGCGATTTCATCAGGGATTAGTTGTAGGTGGCAGAACTTTGCTTTAAAAGGTCTTTCAGCACTTTTAGCAGGCCTTCCGAAGTCGGGGGTGCTGTAGCTTGAATCTCTCAACTGTGGGATCTCCTTGGAAGACCTTCTCCCTGCTTGCAATGAGCGCTTCCCCAATGGAGGCATCTGCAAGCAGCATGGGAACCATTCATTTCCTTTCACCATGGACCTCAGATGAGGATGAGGAGGAGGAGGATCTGGAGGAGGTCAGAGCGCCGGTGTTTCGACCAGCAGCAGTGGCAGCACGCGAGCACATGGCTGCCCGTGATGCAAGGGATGAATTTATCCTGGCCAGATTTGCATAGTTGCCCAAGTTGGCACATGTCCTTGGCTCCATCTTAAGACATCATTGACAATGGACTCTCTGGCCTCCGTTCACTCTGGCCACCAACCTGACAACACAAGTGTCACGGTGTCCGCAATGTGGTGCTGCCTAAGGCATTAAACGGGAAATTAGAGACGCGTGCAATAAGGGCACAACAGTTATCATGGGTGACTTTAATCTACATATAGATTAGGCTAACCAAATTAGTAACAAAACTGTGGAGGAGGAATTCCTAGAGTGTATACGGGATGGTTTCCTGGACCAATATGTCGAGGAACCAACTAGAGATCAGGCCATCTTCGACTGGGTATTATTTAATGAGAGAGGATTAATTAGCAATGGGGTTGTGCAAGGCCCCTTGGGGAAGAGCGATCATAATACGATAGAATTCTTCATTAAGATGGAGAGTGAAGTAGTTGACTCAGAGACTAAGGTCCTGAATTTAAATAAAGGAAACTACGATGGTATGAGGCGCGAGTTGGCTAGGATGGATTAGGGAATGTTACTTAAAGGGTTGGTGGTGGATAGGCAATGGCAAACATTTAAAGATCGCATGGATGGATTACAGAATTTGTTCATTCCTGTTTGGCATAAAAATAAAACAAAAAAAGGTGACTCAACCATGGCTAACAAAGTAAATTAGGGATAGCATAAGATCCAAGGAGAGGACATATAAATTGACCAGAAAAAGGAGCAAACCTGAGGATTGGGAGCAGCTTAGGATTCAGCAAAGGAGGACAAAGGGATTAATTAAGAGGGGGAAACAGAATATGAGAGTAAGCTTGCAGGGAACATAAAAACTGACTGTAAAAGCTTCTATAGATATGTGAAGAGAAAAAGATTGGTGAAGTCAAGCGTAGGTCCCTTGCAGTCTGAATCAGGGGAATTTATAATGGGGAACAAAGAAATGGCAGACCAATTAAATACATACTTTGGTTCTGTCTTCACAAAGGAGGACACAAGTAACCTTCCAGAGATGTCGGGAAACATAGGGTCTAATGAGAGGGAGGAATTGAATGAAATCAGTATTTGTAGGGAAATGGTGTTAGGGAAATTGACAGGATTGAAGGCTGATAAATCCCCAGGGCCTGATAATTTACATCCTAGGGTACTTAAGGAAGTAGCCCTAGAAATAGTAGATGCATTGCTGGTCATCTTCCAAAATTCTATAGACTATGGAATAGTTCCCATGGATTGGAGGGTAGCTAATGTAACCCCACTATTTAAAAAAGGTGGTAGAGAGAAAACAGGAAATTATAGACCGGTAAGCCTGACATTGGGGAAAATGCTAGAGTCCATTATAAAAGATGTAATAGCAGAGCACTTGGAAAACAGTGACAGGATCGGACAAAGTCAACATGGATTTACAAAAGGTAAATCATGCTTGACTAATCTACCGGAATTTTTAGGATGTAACTGGTGGAATAGATAAGGGAGAACCAGTGGATGTGATGTATTTGGACTTTCAGAAGGCTTTCAATAAGGTCCCGCATAAGAGATTGGCGTGCAAAGTTAAAGCACATGGGATTGGGGGTAAGGTACTGACATGGATAGAGAACTGCTTGGCAGACAGGAAACAAAGTGTTGGAATAAACGGGTCTTTTTCCGAGTGGCAGGCAGTGACTAGTGAGGTACCGCAGGGATCGGTGCTAGGACCCCAGCTATTCACAATATATATTAATGATCTAGATGAGGGAACTAGATGTAATATCTCCAAGTTTGCAGACGACACAAAGCTGGATGGGCGTGTGTGCTGTGAGGAGGATGCAGAGAAACTCCAGTATGATTTGGACAGGTTGGGTGATTAGGCAGATGCATGGCAGATGCAGTATAACATGGATAAATACGAGGTTATCCACTTTGGTGGCAAAAACAGGAAGACAGAATATTATCTGAACGGCAATAGATTGGGAAAAGGGGAAGTGCAACGAGGCCTGGGTGTCCTTGTGCACCAGTCGCTGAAGGTAAGCATGCAGGTGCAGCAGGCCATTAAGAAGACAAATGGTATGTTGGCCTTCATAGCGAGAGGATTCGAGTACAGGAGCAAGGCTGCCTTGCTGCAGTTGTACAGGGCCTTGGTGAGACCACACCTTGAGTATTATGTGCAGTTTTGGTCACCTTATCTGAGGAAGGATGTTCTTGCCATGGAGAGAATGCAGCGAAGATTCACCAGACTGATACTTGGGATGGCAGGAATGACGTATGAAGAGAGATTGGGTCGATTAGGCTTATATTTGCTAGAGTTTAGAAGAATGAGAGGGGATCGCATTGAAACTTATAAAATTCTAACAGGACTAGACAGACTAGATGCAGGAAGGATGTTCCTGATGGCGGGCAAGTCCAGAACCAGGGGTCACAGTCTAAGGATAAGGGGTAAGCCATTTAGGACTGAGATGAGGAGGAATTTCTTCACCCAGAGAGTGGTGTACCTGTGGAATTCTCTACCACAGAAAGCAGTTGAGGCCAACTTATTAAATATATTCAAGAAGGAGTTAGATATATTTCTTAAGGCTAAAGGGATCAAGGGATATGGGGAGAAAGCAGGGACAGGGTACTGAGTTTGGATGATCAGCCATGGTCTCATTAAATGGTGGAACAGGCTCGAGGGGCCGAATGGCCTGCTCCTGCCCCTATCTTCTATGTTTCTATGAAAGAACAGATGCCATCATGCCAACATTTTGCCATCAAATCACTTTAATGCTTTCCAACAGGGATGGCATTTCATCAATACACAGAAACATTCACCCAATCTGCACACAGATCTGGAGGTTATATCCCTTGCCAGCTGGACCCACAAAGCCTTGGTTTCTTTGGGAGGCCTCTTCCTCCCAGATGAGGGGAAGAGCACCTCCCTGCTCGCTCTCACCCCCTCAAACAACATTTGCAGCGCCTCATCCGCGAGCCTCGGAGAGGCCCTTGCCTTGGAATTGGACATAGTGGTTTCTCAGAATATGTTGCAGGTGGTGCAGCCTAGGCAGAAATCCAGTGGAATGATCCAAGGCAGCAAGCAGCCCTAAAATCAGGCTGGAAAAGTGATGTCAGCAGAGGCGAGTTTCAGTCCCAAAACACTAATGGACCAAGGGCAACCCACACCTCTGAAATCAAGTGGCCAATCGGGAAAATCGCAATTTTTTTAAAAACTCTCAGTGGAGGCGGGTTTCAAACCCACCCAAACTGAAACCCGCCTCCAGTGGGAAAATTGCCCCCATAGAGTACAACAATAAGGAAGTGATGCTAAACCGCTATAAATCACTGGTTAGGCCTCAGCTGGAGTATTGTGTCCAATTCTGGGCACCACACTTTAGGAAGGATGTCAAGGCCTTGGCGAGGGTGCGGAGCAGATATACTTGAATGGTACCAGGGATCAGGGACTTCAGTTATTTGGAGAGACTGGAGAATCTGGGATTATATTAAATGATCCTTGGGGAAGAGTGATCACAATATGATAGAGGGTTTCATATTAAATTTGAAAGTGATGTGGTTAAGTCCAAAACTAAAGGGTCTTAAATTTAAACAAAGCCAATTATGGAGGTATGAGAGGTGAGTTGGCTGAGGTAGATTGGGAAATTAGATTAAAAGCTATGACGGTAGATAAGCAATGGCAAATATTTAAAGAAATCATTCATACTTCTCAATGAATATACATTCCCTTGAGGAATAAAACTCCACTGGAAAAGTGGTATAGCCATGGCTAACTAGAGAAGTTAAGGGTAATATTAGATTAAAAGAAGAGGCTCACAGTGTTGGCAAAACGAATAGTAAGCCTGAGGATTGGGATGGTTTTAAAAATCAGCAAAAGATGAGAAAGAAGTCGATAAAGAAAGAGAAAATAGAATGAGAGTAAACTCGCAAGAGACATTAAAACAGGTTGTAAGAGCTTCTATAGGTATGTAAAAATGAAGCGATTAGCAAAAATAAACGTGTCCCTTCGAGGTAGAGACAGGAGAAATTAAAATGGGGAATAAGGAAATGGCAGAGACGTTAAACAAATATGTTGTGTCTGAAATAACAGAAAATGCTGGAAATACTCAGCAGGCCAGGCAGCATCCGTGGAGAGAGACAAACAGAGTTAATGTTTCAGGTCTATGACTCTTCATCAGAACTGGAAAAAGTTAGAGATGTAACAGATTTTTAAGCGTGTAGGGAAAGGGAGGTGGGGAGGAAAGAAAGAAAGACTTGCATTTATATAGCACCTTTCACGACCACTGGACGTCCCAAAGCGCTTTACAGCCATTGAAGTACTATTTGAAGTGTAGTCACTGTTGTAATGTGGGAAACGCGGCAGCCAATTTGCGCACAGCAAGATCCCACAAACAGCAATGTGATAATGACCAGATAATCTGTTTTTTAGTGATGTTGATTGAAGGATTAATATTGGTCAGGACACCGGGGATAACTCCCCTGCTCTTCTTCGAAATAGTGCCATGGGATCTTTTACGTCCACCTGAGAGATCAGATGGGGCCTCGGTTTAATGTCTCATCCGAAAGACGGTACCTCCGACAGTGCAGCACTCCCTCAGTACTGCACGGGAGTGTTAGCCTAGATTTATGTGCTGATGTCCCTGGAGTGGGACTTGAACCCACAACCTTCTGACTCAGAAAAAAAGAACAAAAGAGAAGGTCTGTGATAGAGTAAAGGGATGATGGTGCAAGGCAAAAGGAGATGGTAATAGGGCAAGTCAAGAAACAAAAGGTGACTCTAGCTGAAGTGTTAATGGCACTGGCAGAAATTGTTGAACTCGCTGTTGAGTCCAGAAGGCTGTAAAGTGCCTAATCGAAAGATGAGGTGCTGTTCCTCGAGCTTACGCTGAGCTTCATTGGAACAATGTAAGAGGCCGAGGACAAAGAGATCAGTGTGGGAGTGAAGCGGAGAATTAAAGTGACAGGCGACCGGAAGCTCGGGGTCACCCTTATGGACTGAATGGAGGTGTTCCGCAAAGTGGTCACCCAATCTGCATTTGGTCTCCCCAATGTAGAGGAGACCGCATCATGAGCAGCGAATACAGTATACTAGATTGCAAGAAGTACAAGTAAATCGTCGTTTCACCTGGAAGGGGTGTTTGGGGCCCTGGACAGTGGGAAGGGAGGAGGTAAAGGGCATGTGTTACAGATATTGGTAAGCTTCTCCCTCATTTTATGCATGAAAATAGCGCCAAGTGATGTTGGAATTCTCCACCAATAAGCCAGTAGAGAAATGCAATCAGTAATTATTATTTTTTTATTATTAACAACAACAACTTGCATTTATACAGCGCCTTTAACATAGTAAAACATTCCAAGGCGCTTCAGAGGAGTGATTATCAAACAAAACTTGACACTGAGCCATGTAAAGAGATATCAGGACAGGTGAGCAAAAGCTTGGTCAAAGAGGAAGGTTTTAAGGAGCGTCTTAAAGAAGGAGAGAGAGGTTTAGGGAGGGAATTCCAGAGCTTAGGGCCTCGGCAGCTGAAGGCACAGCCGCCGATGGTGGAGCAATTAAAATCGTGGATGCGCAAAAGGCCAGAATTGGAGCAGCGCAGAGATCACGGAGAGATTACGCAGATACAATGAATTCTACACCCTGGTACCTACTATACACATCATGTGTTGCTCCTACCCCTCACCCCAGGGGTTGTTGGGAAGTTAGGGAGTTTCTGGCATGTTCAGTTCCAGGAATTCCCCACAGGTCCGGCACACGGTCACAGCACAGCAGTGAGGTAACCTGACTGCCTACCACAGAGGGCCAATCACAGTGCCACATATTCCTACCTCAGCAAACCTGCTGAAGTATCTCTGTGGAAATTTATCAAAGTGTCGATGATTCTTTCGTTTGCTCATCTTTCTGCTGGAGGTGGCTCAGTGTTGAAGGATTAAAATAGAATCTTACAGCACAGAAGGAGGCCATTCGGCCCATCGTGCTTGTGCCGGCTCTTTGAAAGAGCTCTGCAATTAGCCCCACTCCCCCTGCACTTTCCCCATAGTTCTGCAACCTTTTTCCTTTTCAAGTATTTATCCAATTCATTTTAGAAAGTTATTATTGAATCTGCTTCCACCTTTCAGGCAGCGCATTCCAGATCACAACAACTCGCTGCATAAAAAAATATTCTTCTCGTCTCCCCTCTACCTTTTTTACCTTAAATCCGTGTCCTCTGGTTATCGACCCTCCTGCCGCTGGAAGCAGTTTCTCCTGATCTACTCTATCAAAACCCCTCATAATTTTCAAATAGGTTGAAATCCCTTCTCATATAAGCGAACCATTTACAATTCTGTGTTCTGGCTGATATTTTGAATAATTGTTCTTGGGGTTGGAACAGCAGCAAGTGAACCAACATCTGGTACAGATTCCCTGTTGCAAGCCTCCCTGACATGATGAGGATTGATCACCTCATTGTGTGTATATAAACAACACAAAAAGGTATTCGGAGCTCTTCCACGTAGGCTCTGCCCTTTGAAATCACACAGATATACAAAATACTTCACAGTGCAGTAGTTACGTTACTGGAGCAATAACGTAGAGGCCTGGACTAATAATCCAGAGAACGTGAGCTTAAATCCCACCCCGGCAGTTTGAGAATTTGAACTCAGTTTATAAAATCAAAATGGAAATTTAAAAAATCTGGTCTCAGTCAAAGTGACCATGAATCTGTCGGATTGTCGTAAAAACCCAACTGGTTCACTGAAGTCCCTCAGGGGAGGGAACCTGCTGTCCTTCCCCGGTCTGGGACTACACGTGACTCCAGACTTTTATCTGCCTCTGAATTGGCCTAGCAAGCCCCTCAGTATTAATCCACTACCAGCAGTTCAAGAAGAACTCCCACCACCACCTTCTCAGGGCAACTCGGGATGGGCAATAAATGCCAGCCTTGCCAGCGAGGATAACTATCTGAATATCAAATATTTGAATATTTCTGAGCCTATAAGCCACTTGTTTGCATAACATCCTGGTCTCTTGATTGGCTCTTGCCTGATATGTTTGCATATCTTGGCATCGTTCAATTGCTCATGGTCACCACCAGTGCTAGATTCAGTCTGCTCGATCCTGTGAGATAAGCTCACCACAGAAATAAACTGCTATCCTCGCTCACGGTCTGTTTTGCTCTCTGTCTCCCTTTTCTGCTTTTCCCACCTGATTTCCTCTCCTGAGGAGCCAGTGCCACAGCTGCGAACCATCCCTCTTCACCTCATCCGGGTGGAAATCCATCATGGGTGGGCGTAGACTTGAGTCTCGGCAGAAAATCTGGCTGCTGGAGCAATCAGAACTGAGTCCGACCCAGCTCCGCTCTGGAACGCTCTGCCTGAAAGGGCGGTGGAAGCAGATTCAATAATAACTCTCAAAGGGGAATTGGATAAATACTCACAGGAATCATATCCCAGCTTAACTTAATACAATTGTTCCTAATCTTAGTCAGTTTGATTGTGTCTGATGTATGAGAGAGGGGACAAGCAATTCAATTCAAATACAAACATTGGGATTTATTCAAAAGCAACAACAACAATTTGTATTATATAGCGCCTTTACCATAGTAAAACATCCCAAGATTAATAGGTTTGATGTAATAGCCATTACGGAGACGTGGTTGCAAAGTGACCAAGGTTAGGAATTAAATATTCCAGGATACTTAACTTTTAGAAGAGATAGGCAAAATGGAAAAGGAGGAGGGGTAGCCCTGAGAATAAAGGATGGGATAAAGACAGTGGAGAGAAAGGATCTTAGCTCCGATAATTAAAAAGTAGAATCAGTTTGGGTGGAGCTAAGAAACAGCAAGGGGCAGAAAACATTGGTGGGAGTTGTTTATAGGCCCCCAAACAGTAGCTGTAATGTAGGGCAGAGTATAAATCAGGAAATTAGAGGTGCATGTAACAAGGGTAATACAGTAATCATGGGGGACTTTACATAAGACTGGGCAAACCAATAGTGTGGAGGACGAATTCATGGAATGTATGCAAGATAGTTTTCTAGATCAGTATGTTGAGGAACCAACTAGGGAACAGGCTATTTTAGATCTGGTATTGTGCAATGAGAAAGGGTTAATTAATAACCTTGTAGTAAAGGGGCCTTTAGGGAAGAGTGACCATAATATGATAGAATTTTATATTGAGTTTGAAAGTGATTTAGTTAATTCCGAAACTAGGGTCTTAAATCCAAACAAAGCAAACTACGTAGGTATGAGGGGCGAGTTGGCTACGATAGATTGGAAAACTACATTAAAAGGCATGATGGTAGACAAGCAATGGCTAGCATTTAAAGAATTAATACACAATTTACAATAAATATACATTCCTTTAAGGTACAAAAATCCCACAGGAAAAGTGGTTCAACCGTGGCTAACAAGAGAAGTTAAAGATAGTATTAGATCAAAGGAAGAGGCTTATAATGTTGCCAAAAAGAGTAGTAAGCCTGAGGATTGGGAGGATTTTAGAATTCAGCAAAGGAGGACCAAGAAATTGATAAGAAAAGAGAAAAAATAATATGAGAGTAAATTAGCAAGAGACATAAAAACAGATTGTAAATGTTTCTATATGCATGTAAATAGGAAGAGATTAGTGAAAGTAAATGTGGGCCTGTTAGAGGCAGAGACAGGAGAAATTATAATGGACAATAGGAAATGGCAGAGACATTAAACAAATACTTTGGGGGAAATATTCGGTACTGTAGCACCTCCCATTAGTACCAGCAGATGGTACTAATGGGGCATGAGAACATTATCGCTGGAGTAAGGCGAATCCAGCGCCACATGCCAAATTGCGCCCCCCTGCAACGCTGCCGGTAGCGGTTATCGCCAGGAGTCTCAACGGCAGCTAGATCGTGACATCAGTGAGTGTGCAACGCTCACTGACCACCTGATCTGCGAAATTGATTGTCGCCACCTACCTTAGCGCCTGGGGTAAACAGCGACATGGAGTGCTGGCATGAAGCACCAGGAAGCCGGTTCCAAGAATGTTATTTAAAGGGATCATCAGTAATGAGTCGCAGCTGTCAGGTTAGTGGAGTTTCAGTGGTTTCTTGTCAGTTTCACATAGTACAACAGTCTCATTCTTTAATTTCAAGGATATTTAGTATCAGGAGTGTTGTGGCAATTAAAAAGTAGCTACATTTATTCTTAAAAAAATAAAACTGCTACACTTGGTTATATTAATGGGGGCTGTACTGGCAGTCGACCTCGTCTTCCAGGATCTAGAGCGGAGGGAGTGGAGGCAGCGAGAAAAACTGGAACATGTGGCCAGAGAGAGGAGGAGGACCATCAGGGCTCTCAACAGGAAGCCTTAGCTCCAACGGTATTCTTACAGCAGTTCTCCTACCTCCAATTAAGCGAGGAGCAGTGTATTAGAAGGCTCCGCTTCACCAAGGAGGTGGTCACAGAATTCTGCCACCTCCTGCAATCACAACTTGAGCCTCAGATCAGGGTGACCACAGCTCTCTCAATGGCAGTCAAGGTCACTGTCACCCTCAATTTCTTCACCAGGGGATCCTTCCAATCTGCAACAGGAGACATAACTAACATCTCGCAGTTTGTCGTCCATCGCTGCATCCGGGAGGTCACAGAGGCTCTCTACAGTAGGAGAAGGGATTATATTTCCTTCCCCATCACCAGAGAGAAGCAGGACGAGCGTGCATGTGGCTTTGCCAGGATAGCGGGATTCCCCATGATGCAGGGCGCCATTGACTGCACCCACGTGGCTTTGCGGGCAAGGCATAACAATCTTGGGATCTTCTGTAACCGCAAAGGCTACCACTCACTTAATGTGTAGTTGGTGTGTGACCACAGACAGCGAATCCTCACTGTGAATACCTGCTATCCTGGCAACAGCCACGATACCTTCATCCTGTGCCAGACCGGTGTGCCAGCACTGTTCCAACCATCACGTTAAGGTCGCAGCTGGCTGGTCAGAGACAAAGGCTATCCGCTCTCCACAGCTATTCAAGAAAGAAGGGAGAGGGAAAACCGGGAACTACAGGCCAGTTAACCTGACATCAGTCATTAGGAAAATGCTGGAATCCATTGTAATACGTAGTGCCGCGGTGATGCAGGCCTCCCTCCCCGCAGCCCAGCTGAGCGATCGCGGCCAACACCCCGAAGGAAAAAGGGGAAGGCAGCAGGTCTTGGAAGTTGGCCAAAAAAATGTCCACCCGACACCTGCCCTTTAATTAGCGGCGCCGTGGCTGCAGAAACGCTCCGTGACCCTGTCAGACATATCGTCCGGTGATAGGTCAGTGATGACGTCATCGCCGGCACCGTGCGGCGCTACCGGCTACTGCCGCCGCTAACCTCCCACTGAATTTCGCGGCAGGCTTTAGTGACACCGCGCCCGAGCGCTAGGGGCTTTGCGCCCCAGGGGCGCTAACGAGAGGCGCAAATCAACCCAATTTTTCCCCCTAAGTGAGTGGGCAGTAAGGCGGAGTATAATGTAGGGAAATGTGAGGTTATTCACTTTGGTAGGAAGAATAGAAAAACAAAATATATTTTAAATGGTTCGAATCCGGCCTCGGGCGACTGTCTGTGTGGAGTTTGCACATTCTCCCCGTGTTTGTGTGGGTTTCCTCCGGGTGCTCCAGTTTCCTCCCACAGTCCAAAGATGTGCGGGTTAGGTTGATGGGCTATGATAAATTGACCCTTAGTGTTAGGGGGATTAAATGGGGATATGTGTTAGGTGTAGGGGTTACGGGGATTGGGTGGGATATGTGTCGGTGCAGGCTCGATGGGCCGAAATGGCCTCTATCTGCATTGTGGGGTTTCTGTGATTCTGTGAAACTTTCAAATGTTGGTGTTCAGAGAGATTTGGGTGTCCTCGTGCAAGAAACACAGAAAGCTAGCATGCCGGTACAGCAAGCAATAAGGAAGGCAAATGGCATGTTGGCCTTTATTGCAAGGGGGTTGGAGTATAAGAGTAAGGAAGTCTTACTGCAATTGTACAGGGCCTTGGTGAGACCACACCTGGAGTACTGCGCACAGTTTTGGTCTCCTTATCTAAGGTAGGATATACTTGCCTTGGAGGCGGTGCAACGAAGGTTCACTAGATTGATTCCTGGGATGAGAGGGCTGTCCTATGAGGAGAGATTGTGTAGAATGGGCCGATACTCTCTGGAGTTTAGAAGAATGAGAGGTGATCTCATTGAAACATACAAGATTCTGAAGGGGATTGACAGGTTAGATGCCGAAAGATTGTTTCCCCTGGCTGGAGAGTCTAGAACTAGGGGGCACAGTCTCAGGATAAGGGGTCGGCCTTTTAAGACCGAGATGAGAAGGAATTTCTTCACTCAGAGGGTTGTGAATCTTTGGAATTCTCTGCCCCAGAGGGCTGTGAATGCTGAGTCTTTGAGTATATTCAAGGCTGAGATCGATAGATTTTTGGACTCTAGGAGAATCAAGGGATATGGGGATCGGGCGGGAAAGTGGAGTTGAGGTCGATGCTCAGCCACGATCTTATTGAATGGCGGAGCAGGCTCGAGAGGCCGTATGGCCGACTCGCTCTTATTTCTAATGTTCTCATGACTCCCCTCTGCATCCCCAACACTTCTGCCCAGCACTCATAATAATGAGAGCCATGCTGCCACCAGGAACATCATCGAGCAGATCATTGGCCTACTGAAGCAACGGTTCCGCTGCTTAACCGCTCGGGAGGCGACTTCCAGTACTCGCTGGAGCGGGTGTCCCATTTCGTGGTGGTCTGCTGCATGCAGAGGAAGACGAGGAGGACGAGGAGGAGGATGAGGAGGAGGAGAAACAAGACCGAGGGAGGAGGCAGCCACTCAATCGGCCTTCCAGAAGGGCACTCCATGATTGTCTCATCAGACTGTGGTTCCAATAAATTAAACCTCAGATCCCCGTTGCTCACCACACCATCATTCCATTCCTGTCGCAGGCCATATCACAGCGCAAAGCTGAAATGAGAGACACCACAGAAGAATCCTTTCCACCATCTACAAGACACAAGTAAGGAGTGTGATGGAATACTCTCCACTTGCCTGGATGAGTGCAACTCCAACAATACTGGAGAAGCTCGATACCATCCAGGACAAAGCAGCCCGCTTGATTGGCACCCCATCCACCAGCTTAAACATTCACTCCCGCCACCACCGGCGTACCGTGGCTGCAGTGTGCACCATCTACAAGATGCACTGCAGCAACTCGCCAAGGCTTCTTCGGTAGCACCTCCCAAACCCGCAACCTCTTCCATCTAGAAGGACAAGGGCAGCAGGCGCATGGGAACACCACCACCTCCAAGTTCCCCTCCAAGTCACACACCATCCTGACTTGGAAATATATCGCCGATCCTTCATCGTCGCTGGGTGAAAATCCTGGAACTCCCTCCCTAACAGCACTGTGGGAGCACCTTCACCACACGGACTGCAGTGGTTCAAGAAGGCGGCTCACCGCCACCTTCTCAAGGGCAACTAGGGATGGGCAATAAATGCCGGCCTTGCCAGCGACGCCCACATCCCATGAACGAATAAAAAAAAATCCAAACTAAATTAATAAATGTATCAAAAATCAGCGAACACATATTTACAACAAAAATATTAACTATTCAACCTTGTGCAATCCCTTAGTGCCTTTCGTTACTGTACTCTAGTGCTCCTATGAAGTGTTGGCCCAGTGGCTGCAGCAGGGCTGGTGGAAGGCTGCTGAGTGTCCGTGCGGAAGACTTCAGATGGCCTTGCAGGACGCCCTCGACCAGCTCTGGGCCTGGAAGGCCCGGCTGTAGACTGCACCAGCTCAGCATGGACAGAAGCAGTCTGGGCTGGCTGGATGGCAGGCAGCGACAATGACAATGGTGGAGTGGCAGCGGTGGGAGCTGTAATGATATCAGCAAATAGAGATGGTATTTGCCTGTTCGATTATGATGCCTTAATAGCATGATTGCATGTATTGATTGCTTGTGCCTGACCAGCAGAGGGCATGTGACCGAGAGAAGAAAGGCAGTGAGTTTAGTTTCGGTTTCGTTCTAGATGCATCACTAGCATAATGGTGTCTCCTGAATGCTGTATAAAGAGTTGAACAGACTTTAGATTAAAACTCATTCTCTTTCATAAATGTCTCATCATTGAACCCACAAAGAAATCAATACATGGTGTCAGAAGTGGCTGAAAGAGATGAAGAGAAAAAATTTGAAGTTAAATCAGCTCTCCACAAATTAGCAAGCCAAAAGAGAACATCGTTGCTTACCATTGGAGAATAGCTAACGAAGTGAAAAATGGAAGGTTTACTCCCACCGGCGACGCTTCAGTTGACAGGTAATGTGGCTGAAAATTGGAGGAGGTTCAAACAACGTTTGGGGTTGTATTTATCAGCAATCGGAGCTGACGAGAAAAGTAATGAAAGGAAATCGTCACTGTTCTTACATGTCGTGGGTGATGAAGCACTGGAGGTGTATAATAACTTCACATTCACTGCTAATGGAGACAAAATGAAGCTAGATAAAATAATGGAACAGTTTGAGGCCTACTGCATACCTAAACGTAACGTGACATTTGAGAGGCACAGATTTTTCACGTGTACAGAAAATGGGTGAGACTATTGATCAGTATGTGACTGAACTGAGAAACAGAAGCAAATCGTGCGAATTTGGGGGGACTGACAGACTCGCTGATAAAAGACAGACTGGTGTGTGGTATTCCAGATAATGGTCTAAGGGAAAGACTGCTAAGAGAGCAAGATCTAGACCTGGGAAAAGCCATAGCACTGTGTAGGGCTACAGAGACTGTGAAGTTGCAGGCAAAAGAGCTGTTCAGTGACAGTAGCTGCAACGTGGATGCAGTGAGAATGAACGGACACAAACCGTTTAACAAAAAGAGCGCCAATGTGAAAAAAGAGGCGTGGCCAGCGAACGAAAATGAAAGGGACAATCGAAAGACATGTAGTCGATGCGGTACACAGCATCCACCAAAAAAGTGTCCAGCATATGGTAAAACATGCAATAGTTGCAACAAAAACAACCATTATGCCCGTTGCTGTAAGAACCAAGCGCAACAAAGCAAGGTCCATGCAGTAGATGAAAGCGACATAGAGGAGTTCAATGTAGATGTTGTGTCTGAAAACAAAGAAGAAGAAAGAGACTGGATGTTGACACTAAAAGTGAATGACATACACATTCCATTTAAATTGGATACTGGAGCACAAGTTAATGTGATATCAGAGACTGATTTTAAGAAAATTAGACCCAGACCAAAGATACATGGAATAAAAGTGAAAGTGACAGGATACTCAGGTACTGATATACCAGTGAAAGGAAGATGCATTGTCAAAGCAACACACAAGGACAGAGAGCACACACTAGCATTAATCGTGGTGCCAAAGGATGTGCAAGCCATACTAGGTTTAAAAGCCTGTGAGAGACTGAACCTGGTAAAGAGAGTCCTTGTTGTGGAAAGCGAAGGAGAGACAGTCTATGATGAACTGAATGTTGCGTACACACCGGGTAAGCTGATGTATACAGCAGACACGTTGTCCAGAGCTGTTGACCCAGGAGAGCCCGCAAACACAGTGAAAAGACTGATGTACAAGGCAAAAGACAGTGGAACTGACTTCTACCAAAGCATGCTTGTATACCGCACAACGCCGCTCGAGTGTGGTATGTCACCAGCCCAACTCCTGATGGGACGTTGGCTAAGGTCAAACCTACCCATCCCGGAGAACCTCCTGAAAACAAAAGAGGGGGAGAAAGTGAGGAAGTTCAAAGAGCAACAGAAAGAAAAGCAAAAGTATTACTATGACAGAGGAACACAAAACCTACCTGAACTCCACACTGGTGACCAAGTAAGGTTCAAAGACAAAACAAACACATGGACTCAGAAGGGAACTGTCCTGAGTGAAGTTCAACCAAGATCATACACCATTCAGACAGATGAGGGTGCTGTTCTGAGAAGAAATCGTCGAGATCTTCTCATGGGACCAGCCACAGCAGGTCAAGAGACTGATACTGTTGAACAACCTGATCACACAGCTGAGAATACATCATCTGAGGCAACAACTCAGATTCAAGGACAATCAATCAGAAAATCCTCAAGACACGTGAAGCCTCCTGAGAGACTCATTGAGCAAATTTAAGGACTATTGTTATAGAAGGAAGTAATGTTATCTTATTCTTTCTTCAAGTTCTAGTGTATTGACATATTTCATGTGAACACACAAAGCAAGGTTAAAAAACCTTGATCATGATAATGATAATGTAAGTTCATTAAGTGTTACAGTTAAAATGCAGATTAATACAAAGAAAACATGTTGTTAGTTAAAAGTAAAATACTTTTGTTTTAAGAAAAGGAGATGTAATGATATCAGCAAATAGAGATGGTATTTGCCTGTTCGATTATGATGCCTTAATAGCATGATTGCATGTATTGATTGCTTGTGCCTGACCAGCAGAGGGCATGTGAACGAGAGAAGCAAGGCAGTGAATTTAGTTTCGGTTTCGTTCTAGATGCATCACTAGCATAATGGTGTCTCCTGAATGCTGTATAAAGAGTTGAACAGACTTTAGATTAAAACTCATTCTCTTTCATAAATGTCTCATCATTGAACCCACAAAGAAATCAATACAGGAGCAGGAATGCTATCATCGTGAGAGAGGACAGCAGGTTCCTGCTCCACTGACCCACTGCCGCTCCCCCGGGGCAGTACCTCAGCATCCTTAGTAATCTGCTGCATCACGGATTGCTGGCCTGCTGCGACACAGTGAAAGCCCCGGTCGATGGTGGTGGTCCCAGCCACGATGGCAGCAGTCAGAGCTTGTGTGGCATCAAGCTGAAACTGCATGAGAACAGTCTGAGATTGGATGGCACCAAGCATAGACTGCATTACAGCACTAAGACGTTGCATCACTTCTGCCTGTGCTGCAATGGAAGCTGCCAGATTGCCCATCGCACGCGGCATCAGGTCTGGGTCGCCACGGTCTCTCTGGGAGTCTACTATCCTTTGCAGACTGGAAATGATGGGCTCCATGGTGTGTGCAGAGCCTTGTGCAATGTTGCAGGCGGACTCCTCCACACTCCTTACCTTTGCCGACAGGCTCTCGGGCACCCTTGCCATTGCACCTATCATCTCCGTGTGCATGCCCATCACCCTTCTTCTAAATGCCTACCCATCGAGGTCCTCATCTGAGTCCTGTGCTGCAGAACTCGTGCAGGAACTCGCCCTCTGGGGAGCTGGCTCCCGAACTACCCTTTTCCCCCTGGCCTTGCTGCAGCCCACTCGTCCCCAGTGCCTCACCCTGTGTAGTTCCCACTACAGGAAACTCTCGTTTAAACAGCACCTAAATATCCGGAATTCTCTATTAACTGGCAAAATTCATACTCCGAGTTAGTCAGTGAGGGTAGTTCTCCAAACTGCCACTACTCGGCTTCTTGGCGCTGTCGGAAGTCCGAACACCTCAATAACAGGAGTCTGACTCTCCCGTGCTGCTGGTAGTCTCTTTAACACAACATTCTGTAGGTGAGTACCCAATTATACTGCACATTTCTTGATTTTTTTATTTTTGTTTGTTAAAAATAGCCTCGGTAGATAACCCTCTCCGTCATCCGGAATTTTTAATCAACCGGCAACACGCCGGTCCCGTCGGTGCCAGATACCAAAGAGTTTCCTGTACTATACTAGCCTCTAAAGAACACGTAGTGCCAGTATCTGAGCTGGTACCTGCGGGTGAGAAATGCAGTGACGCAGTGTGTTCTTCCTCCTCCTCTTCTCCTGCCTCGTTCTCTACGGTGCCCTCAGGGACAGGCTGCTCAGGTGCTTGCTCATTATTTGAAAACATAAAGACACAAGAGTCGGGTTAAGGTGAGAGGAGGGGGCAGAAAGGGAGAAAGGCATGCAGACAGCAAGATTAGCTGGAAAGTGTGAAAGGCTTGTGGGGTGAGGGGGAAGTGGGATGTGAGAAGGAGTAGGGATGAACATACCATTGTTGTCCCCAAGGGAGTCAATGCCGCCGGTGGCCATGGCGCCCACCACCTGGCGCCCAATAATCTGCAGCACTCGATTCTCCAGCACAGACAGTAGTTGGGAGTCAGTTGTCCCCCGCCTGTGCGCTCCTGCTCCCTCCTGTTGTGAGCCACCTTGGCCTGCAAGGGAAAGGAAAGTGTGTGAGTGAGTGTGGAGCAATGTATTTGGGAGATGTGCCTGCCATAGTTGAATAGCTGTCATTGTGTGCAAGGTGTGAGATGTGGGAGTGAGTGTTGGTAGGTGGAGATTGTTGGTGGGTGAATGCTGGGGGTGGGTGCTTTGGGCAGTGTGTGCAGATTGTGGTTCAGATGGGGGTATGTAGCATTTGTTGAAGCATTGACTCACCCTGACCACCCGAGTGAGGTTGTTAAATTTCTTCCTGCACTGTGTGTGGGTCCTGGGGATCACAGTGCTGCCCGAGACCTGATGGGCAACCTCCCTCCACATGGTATGGAAGACTTGTGGCGAGGGTCTCCTGCCACTTGCTGGGTACAGTATCACCCTCAGTCTCTCCACAGCGAACACCAACGCCTCCAACGCTTGATTGCAGAATCTGCGGGCTCTCTCCCGGGCTGTGGACCTGCCATGAGTACAGCTGCTTCAGTCCTCCGGCTCCGGCTCCTTCTCCTTGTTCTGATTCTGGCGGACAACTGGTTTAGCCATTCATCGCCAGATCTGGCTGGACCACATAAAGCACTATCGGGTCCTGCTCTCCTCCGCCAAAACTGCTCACTATTCCAGAATCATTCTGGAATGCAAGGATGAACCCTGGCTCCTATTCTCCACTGCTAAACGTCTTCATAAACCCCTCTCCCCTGTCTCCTCCACCCTCACCTCCAACAACAAATGTGAGGAGCTCATGGACTTCTTTGTCTCTAAGATTGAGACCATCTGATCAGCTGCCTCTACCACTTCCCTTCCTTCCCTTAGCCCACCGGGCCAAACTTCCTCTAAGGTTCCCCCCTGCCCTAGCCCTGAACTCACATCTTTCTCCAGTTTCTCTCTGATCTCCCCTCATGAACTCTCCATGCTCATCTTGTCCATGAGACCCACTTCCTGCTCCCTCGAGCCTATTCCCACCAACTTCTGACCACCCAACTTCCTTTTCTGGCTCCCATGTTAGCTGACATTGTTACCAGTTCCCTCTCCTCAGGTACTGTCCCCCCTCTCCCTCAAATCTGCTTTCATCACCCCCTCCTCAAAAAACCAATCCTTGACCCCGCTGTCCTTGCAAACCACCGCCCCATCCCCAACCTCCCTTTCCTCTCAAGACCTTGAACGTGCTGTCGCCTCCCAAATCTGTGCACATCTTTCCCGCAATTCCACGTTTGAATCCCTCCCATCAGGTTTCCGCCGCTCCACAGTACCGAAATGGCTCTCATCAAAGTCACAAATGACATCCTTTGTGACTGTGACAAAAGTAAACTATCCCTCCTCGTCCTTCTTGACTTGTCTGCAGCCTTTGACACAGTTGACCACTTCCATCCTTCTCCAATGCCTCTCCACCGCCGTCCAGCTGGGTGGGACTGCACTCGCCTGGTTCCATTCTTATCTATCTAATCGTAGCCAGAGAATCACCTGCAACGGCTTCTCTTCCCGCTCCCGCATCGTTACCTCTGGTGTCCCCCGAGGATCTATCCTTGGCCCCTCCTATTTCTCATCTACATGTTGCCCCTTGGCGACATCATCCGAAAACACAGCGTTAGTTTCCACATGTACGCTGACGACACCCAGCTCTACCTCACCACCACTTCTCTCGACCCCTCCACTGTCTCTAAATTGTCAGACTGCTTGTCCGACATCCAGTTCTGGATGAGCAGAAATTTTCTCCAGTTAAATATTGGGAAGACTGAAGCCATTGTTTTCGGTCCCCGCCACAAACTCCGTTCCCTAACCACTGACTCCATCCTTCCCCCTAACATCTGTCTGAGGCTGAACCACACTGTTCATAACCTTGGTGTCATATTTGACCCTGAAAAGAACTTCCAACCACATATCCGCTGCATAACTAAGGCCGCCTATTTCCACCTCCGTAACATTGCCCCGTCTCCGCCCTTGCCTCAGCTCATCCGCTGCTGAAACCCTCATCCATGCCTGTGTTACCTCTAGACTCGACTATTCCAACACACTCCTGGCTGGCCTGCTACATTCTACCCTACGTAAACTTGAGGTCATCCAAAACTCGGCTGTCCGTGTCCTAACTCGCACCAAGTCCCGTTCACCCATCACCCCCTGTGCTCTCTGACCTACATTGGCTCCCAGTTAAGCAGCACCTCAATTTCAAAATTCTCATCCTTGTTTTCAAATCCCTCCATGGCCTCGCCCCTCCCTATCTCTGTAATCTCCTTCAGCCCTACAACCCCCCGAGATATCTGTGCTCCTCTAATTTTGCCCTCTTGAGCATCCCTGATTATAATCGCTCAACTATTGGTGGCCATGCTTTGTGTTGCCTCGGCCCTAAGCTCTGGAATTCCCTGCCTAAATCTCTCCGCCTCGCTACCTCTCTTTCCTCCTTTAAGATGCTCCTTAAAACCTACCTCTTTGACTAAGTCTTTGGTCACCTGCTCTAATTTCTCCTTCGGGTCATTTGCACCTCCTGGGGGGTGCTAACGGGGCGCAAATGACTTTGCAACCGAGCACGGCGCCGCTAACGACTCTCACCATATTCAGCGGGAGTTTAGCGGTGGCACCACAGCGTTGCGCCCCGATCTCCTGCACCCGGAGATCGTGACGTCATCTCCGGGCGCATCGCCCTGTTCGCACCCCAGACCCTAAATCGGGTATCGCCCCCTGAAGCTGCGCGGGGCAATGACAGCGACAGCTTCAGGAGACGTGTACCAGGCGGCCGGCCGCTACCGGGACGAAAATTAAAGGGGAGGTGGCCGGCGGCTGTGAAAAAAAAATGTTGTTTTCGTTGCCGCTCCGGCGGCGGTTTGTTGGCGGGTTCGGTGCCACGATCGCTCAGCCCGGCACTCTGCTTGAGCCCGGCACCCCCGCTCCCCGCTGGTCCGGCTAGGCGGCTTCTTCTTTGGCAGAGTAAGCAGCTTGGGCCCTTCCCTTTAATTGAGGGACGAGCCCCTCGTATGCGGCCCAGTGCGAATCGCTGCTGACCCCTGCGCCCCGCTCCCGCCCCAGGAAGGAAATGGAGCGCTTGTTTTAGCGTTCCACTTCCTTCCGGGGGTGGTAACCCGAATTTAGCGAGCGGGGCGGAACATCCGCGCCTGGCGCAAAATGTCTCGCCTCCCGGATGTTACCACCCCCAAAGGGGGCAAAACGCTATTTCTCCCCAATGGTACTGGAGAGATTGATGGGACTAAGTGGTGACAAATCCCCTGGACTTGACGACCTGCATCCCAGGGTTTTAAAAGAGGTAGCCGCAGGGATAGTGGATGCACTGGTATTAATCTTCCAAAATTCCCTAGATTCTGGAACAGTCCCCAAGGATTGGAAGGTAGCAAACATAACCCCGCTATTTAAGAAAGGAGGAAGAGAAAAAACGGGGAACTATAGGCCAGTTAGCCTGACATCAGTAGTAGGCAAAATGTTAGAATCTATTATTAGGGATGTGGTAACAGGGCACTTAGAAAATCATAATATGATAAGGCAGAGTCAACATGGTTTTATGAGAGGGAAATCGTGTTTGACAAATCTGTTAGAGTTTGTTGAAGATGTAACTAGTAGGATGGATAAGAAGGAACCAGTGGAGGTAGTGTATTTGGATATTCAAAAAGCACTCGATAAGGTGCCACACAAGAGGTTATTACACAAGATTAGGACTCCTGGGATTGGGGGTAATATATTAGCATGGATTGAGGATTGGTTAATGGACAGAAAACAGAGAGTAGGAATAAACGGGACTTTTTCAGGTTGGCAGGCTGTAACTAGTGGGGTGCCGCAAGGATCAGTGTTGGGGCCTCAGCTATTTACAATCTATATTAATGGCTTAGATGAAGAGACTGAGTGTAATGTATCCAAGTTTGCTGATGATACAAAGTTAGGTGGGACAGTAAGCTGTGAGGAGGACGCAAAGAGGCTGCAGAGAGATATAGACAGGTTGACTGAGTGAGAAAGAACATGGCAAATGGAATACAAGGTGGGGAAGTGTGAAGTTAGCCACTTTGGTAGGTAAAACAAAAAAGCAGAATATTTTTTGAATGTTGAGACTGGGAAATGTTTGCACTCAGGGACCTGGGTGTCCTTGTTCATGAATCACAGAAAGTTAACATGCAGGTACAGCAAGCAATTAGGAAAGCAAATGGTATGTTAGTTTTGTTACAAAGGGATTCGAGTATAAGAGTAAAGAAGTCTTACTACAATTATACAGGGCATTGGTGAGGCCACACCTGGAGTACTGTGTACAGTTCTGGTCTCCTTACCTAAGGAAAAACTCCCTTAGAGGGAGTGCAGCGAGGGTTCACTAGACTGGTTCCTGGGATGGGGGGATTACCCTATGAGGAGAGATTGAGTAAACTAGGCCTATATTCTCTAGAGTTTAGAAGAATGAGAGGTGATTGTAGTGTATGTGCTTTAAGTCAGAACTACTTTTTACAGCTCCTGTATACTGTAGTACCGGCAGTGACCACACCGGTATATAAGCTGTGCGCATGCCTCTGTACCCCAGTCTAGAGATTACCCTCCTCCAGTAAAGACCTGTTATTTGTTTATGTACAGCATCCGTGTAATTATTTATCCACTGAACCACGGATCTAACAGTGGCGACGAGTGTTGATGCGAATCTACCTGCAACATAAAAAAAAATAGTCGAGTCCAGAAACACGAGCGTCAACCGTGAGCAACCGCCCAGCAGTCAGGAAGAGATCCAACTTCGCTGGGGAGGCTGTGGAGAGCCGGGCTTGGTTCCCCAGCCACAACGAGCAGTAAGAGACCGACGACAGGTCCAGAGCAGACCCTTCCCGAGCAGCGGCGGCTGGAGCCGACCGACGGCAGAGAGAGAGAGCCGGGCAGCGTCGACGGGGTAAGAAAGAGGGTGAAGAGTGCAGGGCGCAGCCGGGGGTTGATAACCGAGCGGCGTCGAGGAAAAATACTCCAAACCGGAGAGAGAGAGGGTAAGAAACAGCCGGGTTCTAGACTGAGCGGCATCGACAAATATCAAGAGAAGAACGCACAGAGCACAGCCAGGGATCACAGGCTGATCAGGGTCCGCGGGCGAAGCAAGGGGAGACGCCATTGAGCTGCGGAGAAGCAGGGAGGTCGCGGGAGGTGCCATTGAGCCGCGGAGAAGAAGGAAGAGCGCGGGAGACGCCATTTTGCGAAGCCGCAGCGGAGAAGACGGGCGAGCGCGGGAAGGAAGGAAAGCACGGGAGACGCCATTTTGTGCCAGCGGAGAAGAAGGGGAAGCGCGGGAGGCGCCATTGGTGATAGTTAACGCACAACCAAGGATGCCGAAGAGTGGCAGTATCTCTACGTTCGACAATGAAGTTGAAGATTGGGCGACATATGTGGAACGTATTGAGGTGTACTGCAGGGCGAATGAAGTGCCAGATGCTAATAAAGCACTGGTTCTGTTAAATTCCATGGGTGCAAAAACTTATGGGTTACTGCAAAATCTAATAACCCCAGAGAAGCCGCTAAACAAGAATTTTGAAAGCATAGTAGAAATCCTACAGGGCCACTTAAACCCCACACCGCTGCTGATAGCAGAACGATTTAAGTTCCATAAAAGGAACCAACACAAAGACGAAAGCAATGCTGAGTACCTAACGGAACTGCGCAAGCTATCGAAATACTGCCAGTTTGGAGCGGGACTAGCAGACACGTTAAGGGACAAGTTTGTGTGTGGGCTACAAAGTGAAGGAACCCAGAAATGGCTTCTATCAGAAAAGGACCTTACGCTGGACAAAGCTTTCAGTATGGCAGTATCACACGAAGCAGCCGCAAGGGGCGCTGCAGAGATACAACGGAGACCGCAAGAATATGGCACCAACGAAATGACCTATGGAACAGGGAAGTGCTATCGCTGTGGCAAAACAACACATGACCAGAAAGATTGTTGGTTCAAGGACCAAGTGTGCAGACAGTGTGGGAAAGCAGGACACATAGCAAGAGTCTGCAGGTCTGGGAAGAAAACCAACAGTAAGAAATCTCCACAGGAGAAGTACAAAAAGGTACACCAGGTGATGGACAGTGGTTCAGACGAACAGAAAAGTGACACAGACTCCGGAAGCAAGGAGCTGGGTTGTCTGAAACTACATAATGTAACCGAAATGGAGGATCACCAGACTATCTGGGTTACACTCAAGATAGACGGAGTCCAAGTGGAAATGGAATTGGACACAGGGTCAGCTCTAACAGTCATAAATCAAAGAGACTACAAGCGGCTATTTTCACACATACCCTTGAAAGCTACAGAGATTGTCTTGAAGACGTATACGGGGCAAAAAAGTCTACCCCAAAGGAAAAATAAGGGTGAAAGTGACATATAAAGGTCAGGAAATACCTAAAATGGATATATATGTATTGCCAAATGGAGGACCACCACTGCTAGGACGTGAATGGATCCGGAAGATACATTTAGATTGGCATTCCATACAGGCACTGAAGGTGGAGGCCAAAAAGGATGACGACGTCACACCTGGACGACTGTCAAAAATGCTAACTGACACAAAAGAAGTGTTCCAGGAGGGACTAGGTACACTAAAAGGAATAACAGCAACAATTAAAATAGAGGATAATGCAAGCCCAAAGCTTCTGAAGGCCAGACCAGTGCCTTATGCGATCAGACCAACGGTTGAAGCAGAGCTGGAAGGGTTGGAACATTCAGGAGTACTGTCCAAAGTGGACTGGAGCGAGTGGGCTACACCCATCGTTCCTGTAATGAAGAGGTCGTTGAGTAATACGCCTGGGGAACCAAAGAAGGTCCGCATCTGTGGGGATTTTAAGGTGACAGTGAACCCAGTCCTTCACACGGTGCAATATCCGCTTCCACGAATTGAGGATATTTTCGCCTCGCTATCTGGTGGTAAACGCTTCACCAAAATTGATCTAGCCCAGGCGTACTTGCAAATGGAGGTAGAAGAAGCTTCGAAACATTACCTTACGATCAACACCCATAAAGGTCTCTATCAATACAACCGGCTGGTGTTTGGAGTAGCCTCGGCTCTGGCTATCTGGCAAAGGGCGATGGATCAGGTCCTGCAAGGGATTCCAGGGACCCAGTGTTATTTGGACGACACCTTGGTCACGGGCGAAAATGACAGTGATCACCTCGTTAACTTGGAGAAGGTGCTCGCCAGATTAAAGGAATATGGGCTACGAGCTAATCGCCACAAGTGCGAGTTTTTCCAGAAACAGATCTCGTATTGCGGCCACGTCATCGATGAAGAGGGGTTACATAAGTCCCCTGACAAGATTGAGGCAGTAGTCAAGGCTCCAGCACCGGAAAATGTGTCACAACTGAGGTCGTTCCTCGGGCTGGTAAACTACTACCACAAGTTCTTACCAAATTTGTCTACGGTAAACACCCAACTGCAAACAGGGGTACCATGGAAGTGGGATGACGAACGTAGATGAGCTTTCCAGAAGTGTAAAGAATTGATCACATCAAAAGAGGTGTTGGCCCATTTCAACCCAGCACTACCAATTCGTTTGGCATGTGATGCATCACCCTACGGCATTGGAGCGGTGCTGTCGCACAAATTCCCAGACGGGTTGGAGAGGCCAGTAGCCTTTGCGTCTCGGTCACTAACCTCAGCCGAGCGCAACTACGCCCAGATTGACAGGGAGGCCCTCAGCCTAGTATGGGGAGTAAAAAAATTCAACCACTATCTGCATGGTCAGAAGTTCACCTTGCTGACTGACCACCAACCACTTGTCTCCATCTTTAATCCTAAGAAGGGCGTGCCAGTAATGACTGCACAGCGGTTACAAAGATGGTCCCTGTTTCTAGGGGCGAATCATTATGAAATAGAATATAAAGGCACGAGACAGCATGGGAACGCTGATGGGCTATCGCGCCTGCCACTGCCTACTGTGGAGGAAGCACCAGCAGTGGACCCTATCGAGATATTTTATTTGTTGATAATTGAACGATTCCCAGTAACAAACGTGGATATACAGAAGGAGACCCGCAATGATCCAACGCTGTCACGGGTATATGAATTGACGGTGAGGGGATGGCCAACACATGGCGACTCACTGTTGCCAGCATTCTCATCCAGAAGAGAACAGCTGTCAGTATGCCAGGGGACAGTGATGTGTGGATCCAGAGTGGTGATTCCACCCAAGTTAAGGGAGAGAGTGCTAAATGAGTTACATGAAGGTCATCTGGGGGGAGTGAAAATGAAAAGCCTAGCTAGGGCTTATGTGTGGTGGCTGGGAATTGATCAACAAATCGAAGACCTAACTAAGAGCTGCTTAGGATGCCAGAAGGTCCAAAATGCACCACCACATGCCCCTCTACACCCATGGGAGTGGCCCTCCTCTCCATGGCAATGGGTGCACATTGATTTCGCTGGTCCATTCATGGACTCAATGTTCTTAATAGCAGTGGATGCTCATTCAAAGTGGCCTGAGGTGATAAAGATGTCTTCAACCACTACAGAGAAAACGATTGCAGTCCTACGGACCATATTTGCCAGAAACGGGTTGCCAGAGCAGATCTGCCCTGATAATGGACCACAGTTTGTGTCCGACGAGTTCCAAAAATTCATGAAAAGGAATGGGGTAAGGCATTACACATCCGCCCTGTATCATCCAGTCACCAATGGATTGGCTGAGAGGTTCGTACAAACCTTTAAGAAGGCGATAAAGGCCATGTGCGATGAGGAAATTCCACTACAGCATAAGATGGACAATTTCTTATTAGCCTACCGAAACGCGACACATGCAGTTACCAACCAGACCCCGGCCATGATGTTCTTTAACCGAAGGTTGAGATCTCGTCTGGACTTGCTCAGACCAAATGTGCGAAGAAATGTTGAGGACAAACAATTCCAGCACATCAACGAGAAGCCGACAAGGAGCTTCAATGTAGGGCAACCAGTCTTGGCCCGGGACTATCGAACAGAGAAGTGGCAACCCGGAACGATATGTACAAGGCAGGGGCCATTAATGTACACAGTGGATGTCGGGGAGAACATTGTGAGATGCCACGTTGATCAGATCTTAGCATCACAGGAATGCGTCAACCCCATGTCTCGAGTACCTGGGGATGAACCCGACATACCGGTAGTATCTACTTCAGACCCAGTAGCAGTGGAACCCGATGAACTACCTGATGAAAGGGGGTCAGAATCGCCTCTGCACCAAGAACAAGAACCTCCGGAAAGGCGCTACCCGAAAGGGTCAGGAAGCCGCCCCAAAGACTGAATCTATAAATGGACTTTTGTTATTGAATGTACATGTAAAAATGTAATTGTTATTTGAATATTAAGGGGGCATTATTAATCTAAAAAGGGAGGAATTGTAGTGTATGTGCTTTAAGTCAGAACTACTTTTTACAGCTCCTGTATACTGTAGTACCGGCGGTGACCACACCGGTATATAAGCTGTGCGCATGCCTCTGTACCCCAGTCTAGAGATTACCCTCCTCCAGTAAAGACCTGTTATTTGTTTATGTACAGCATCCGTGTAATTATTTATCCACTGAACCACGGATCTAACAGTGATCTAATTGAAACATATAAAATTCTAAAGGGGCTTGACAGGGTTAATGCTGAGGAAATGTTTCCCCTGGCTGGGGAATCCAGAACACGGGGTCACAGTCTCAGAATAAGGGGTCGGCCATTTAGGACTGAGATGAGGAGAAATTTCTTCACACAGAGGGTGGTGAATCTTTGGAATTCTCTACCCCAGAGGGCTGTGGAGGCTCAGTCATTGGGTATATTCAAGACAGGGGTCGATAATTTTTTGGGAATTAAGGGAATTATGAGGATAGTGCGGGAAGGTGGAATTGAGGTAGATGATCAGCCATGATTTTGTTGAATGGCGGAGCAGGCTCGAAGGGCCGAATGGCCGACTCCTGCTCCTAATTCTTATGTTCTTAAATATGATCATTGGGGGACTCCAGAGGTAATGATGCAGGAGTTGGAAGAGAAGCCGTTGCAGGTGATTCTCTGGCTATGACTGGTTAGATAAGAATGGAACCCGGCGAGTGCAGTCCACCCAGCTGGATGGCGGTGGAGAGGTGTTGGAGGAGGATGGTGTGGTCAACCGAGTCAAAGGCAGCAGACAGGTTGCGAAGGATGAGGAGGGCTAGTTTACCATGGTCACAGTCAAATAAGATGTCAAATATGACTTTGATAAGCTGTTTCTGTGCTGTGGCAGGGGCGGAAACCTGACTGAAGAGGTTCAAACATGGAGTTGCGGGAAAGATGGGCACAACACGTTCAAATAATGTGTTTAATTTTCAGCTTTATCTCACTTCAACAGACAGTTACTTAGCTCTGCTTGGTCCCAGTCTCTTTTTTGAGATATTTATCAACCCTTATAGTTCAATCAATGGGTTTGTCTGTAGCCTTTGCAGGAAGTTCGTTAGGCCACAAGACTTTGTTAGACCAGCGTTGCCCAATAGAAGTCGCTGACTCGCAGCAGAAGTGGCTATGGTGATCTTGTTTTAGCCATGCACTAATTTTAGTAAAAACCGTGTTACACTGTACAAAGTACTTCACATGTGCGCATTTACTTAACGAACATCCATCACCATTCAGTAACCAAGGGAGTAAAGCACTCACAACGATCAAATAACACTTGCACACTCGTCTCACCATTTTACCAACAAATGCCCAAATAGGTTAAAGTTCAACTGCATACGCCGTGCGAATATGAGTATTGAGATCACATGACCAACAACAGTGTCTGTTACTCATTTTTTATTTATTAATCAGAAATGCAATTAGCCACGTCTGGATTTCCAATTATCCACATGTGGCTGTGGGTTAAGGTATTGGACATGACTGCCTTGGATGGTGTAAAAAGGAAAGGAACTCTTATGTAAAAATATTGGGCCGGATTTTCCGACCCCCATGGGTGCGTACGAGGTGTCTACGCGCCCCCAGGAGCCTCGCAAGTGCCGGTTTCAGGCACGTGAAGCACATGCACTAAAACCCGACACTTCCGATCTGTCGAGAATGCTCTTGACAGATCATCCGCCTGTCCGGGCGAAGGGCCTCCACGGGCAGAGAGTTCCTCTTTCTGCACAACCTCCGCCCGCTGAAAACCTTTAAAGATCTTATGCCTGGTTAAAAACAGGCATAAGGCCTGCTATTACCAGCATAAGAGTTTAAAAAAATTAAAAAATTAAACATTTTCACTCATTTTTAATTTTAAAATACTTTTAAAAAAGGTAAGTTTATTTTTAGCCCCGTAAAAAACTTTAATTTTTTTTAAAATTAAATTTTGTTTCAAATATTTAATTTAATGTAATTTTAACTAATTTTAAATAGGTGCTTTTAAAAAAAAAAGTTATTTAATGTTTAACTGTGTTTTAAGTGATCCCCATTCATACTTCTGACAGCTCTGTGCGGAGAGACCTGTCCAAAGTGTGAAGGGGGATTCTCTTCTTTGATTGTTTTCCCATGACCCACGTGATCCCAGGGACGCTTGCGAACCGCCTGCGCCGCCCCTGAGATACCTGGGCCTCTGCCCGCGTGCACCAGGGGAGGCCCAGGATCGCAAGCCTCGGGACCCACGGAGCCAGCAGGGAAGCACCTAGAATTATTCCGATCGGAAGCATCCGCCCGCAGGAAGCCTCCGATCAGAAATTCAGGGCCAAATTATATCATAATTGAGCTCAGCACTCACAAACTATTTAATATTTCCACTAAAGGAGGAGCTAGTGAAGGTTAATAGCTACTGTAAAATATAACTTGTGTTATTGGTACTAGTTGTTTATTTTACTGTTTAATAAAGTTCTTTGGTAATTAAAGCCTACGTCAAAATCCAGTGTTGTGTAAACATTCCATCTCCTGAAGACAAAATGGATCATCATCGCTGGGTCAGAATCCTGGAACTCCCTCCCTAACAGCACTGTGGGAGTACCTTCACCACACGGACTGCAGCGGTTCAAGAAGGTGCTTACCACCACCTTCTCAAGGGGCAACTCGGGATGGGCAATAAATGCCGGCCTTGCCAGCGACGCCCACATCCTGAGAATGAATATTAACAAAAAGTGAAAGCACAAGGGTAAAATCTGTAACTGAAATGAGCTGAAGGAGGCTCTCTATCCGGTCCCTGGACACACTACGAGTATACCTGAATACATTGGGACATAGGGAGCTAAGGCTCACCTACAGGAATCGTCTAGAAGCCAAAGTATTTAGAGTGAAAGATAGTAAGGAAAGCCCAAGAACGCAGCACCCTCTTATCTTGAAGTTGTTGGGAGATGCTGGGGAATGTTCTTTACATGTTGTCCGAAAGGTCACTCTTCATGTGAATTTGCACAGTGAGTGTCAGTTATTTTACATGAGAGCCTCCCACCCTGACCCTGTACCGACCCTGTGTGGTCTACTTTACACCGGCTAATGGATAGTATGCTGCACGGGTTCCCTCGAGTATAAGAGATTGAGGGGTGATCGAGGGGTTTAAGATGATTAGAGGATTCGATAGGGTGGAGAGAGAGAAACTATTTCCTCTGGTGGGGGAAGTCCAGAACAAGGGGGCAGAACCTTAAAATTAGAGCCAGGCCGTTCAGGGGTGATGTCAGGAAGCACTTCTTCACACAAAGGTAGTGGAAATCTGGAACTCTCTCCCCCAAAAGGCTGTGGATACTGGGGGTGAATTGAAATTTTCAAGACTGGAATTGATAAATTTTAGTTGGGTAAGGGCATCAAGGGATAATGGAGCTAATGGAGTCAGAATCAGTGGAATTTATAATGGGGAACAAAGAAATGGCAGACCAATTAAATACATATTTTGGTTCTGTCTTCACAAAGGGGGACACATAGGGTCTGATGAAAGGGAGGAACTGAAAGGAATCAGTATTTGTAGGGAAATGGTGTTAGGGAAATTGATGGGATTGAAGGCCGATAAATCCCCAGGGCCTGATAATCTACATCCTAGGGTACTTAAGGAAGTGGCCCTAGAAATAGTAGATGCATTGCTGATCATCTTCCAAAATTCGATAGACTCTGGAACAGTACTCATGGATTGGAGGGTAGCTAATGTTACCCCACTGTTCAAAAAAGGTGGTAGAGAGAAAACGGGGAATTACAGACCGGTAAGCCTGACATCGGTAGTGGGGAAAATGCTAGAGTTCATTATAAAAGATGTAATAGCAGAGCACTTGGAAAACAGTGACCGGATCGGACAAAGTCAACATGGATTTACAAAAGGTAAATCGTGCTTGACCAAACTACTGGAATTTTTTGAGGATGTAACTAGTAAAATAGATAAGGGAGAACCAGTGGATGTGGTGTATTTGGACTTTCAGAAGGCTTTCGATAAGGTCCCGCATAAGAGATTAGCGTGTAAAGTTAAGGCACATGGGATTGGGGGCAAGGTATTGACTTGGATAGAGAACTGGTTGGCAGACAGAAAGCAGAGAGTTGGAATAAACGGGTCTTTTTCCGAGTGGCAAGCAGTGACTAGTGGGGTACCGCAGGGATCGGTCCTTGGACCCCAGCTATTCACAATATATATTAATGATCTAGACAAGGGAACTAGATGTAATATCTCCAAATTTGCAGACGACACAAAGCTGGGTGGGCGTGTGTGCTGTGAGGAGGATGCCGAGAAACTCCAGGATGATTTGGACAGGTTGGGTGATTGGGCAGAAGCATGGCAGATGCAATATAACGTGGATAAATGCAAGGTTATCCACTTTGGTGTCAAAAACAGGAAGGCAGATTATTATCTGAATGGCAATAGATTGGGAGAAGGGGAAGTGCAACGAGACCTGGGAGTCCTTGTGCACCAGTCGTTGAAGGTAAGCATGCAGGTGCAGCAGGCGGTGAAGAAGGCAAATGGTATGTTGGCCTTCGTAGCGAGAGGGTTTGAGTACAGGAACAAGGATGTCTTGCTGCAGTTGTACAGGGCCTTGGTGAGACCACATCTTGAGTATTGTGTGCAGTTTTGGTCGCCTTATCTGAGGAAGGATGTTCTTGCCATGGAGGGAGTTCAGCGAAGATTCACCAGGCTGATACCTGGGATGGCAGGAATGACGTATGAGGAGAGAATGGGTCGATTGGGCTTGTACTCGCTGGAGTTTAGAAGAATGAGAGGGGACCTCATTGAAACTTATAAAATTCTGACAGGACTGGACAGACTAGATGCAGGAAGGATGTTCCCGATGGTCGGGGAGTCCAGAACCAGGGGTCACAGTCTAAGGATAAGGGGTAGGCCATTTAGGACAGAAATGAGGAGGAATTTCTTTACCCAGAGAGTGATGAACCTGTGGAATTCACTACCACAGAAGGCAGTAGAGGCCAATTCATTAAATATATTCAAGAAGGAGTTGGATATATTTCTTAAGGCTAAAGGGATCAAGGGGTATGGGGAGAAAGCAGGGACTGGGTACTGAATTTGGATAATCAGCCATGATCGCATTGAATGGCGGAGCAGGCTCGGGGGGCCGAATGGCCTACTCCTGCTCCTATCTTCTATGTTTCTATGTTTGAGAGTAGACTGATGGGGTGGTAATTGGCCGGATTGGATTTGTCCTGCTTTTTGTGGACAGGACATACCTGGGCAGTTTTCCACATTGTCGGATAGATGCCAGTATTGTAGCTGTACTGGAACAGCTTGGCTAGAGGCACAGCCAATTCTGGAGCACAAGTCTTCAGCACAATAGCCGGGATGTTGTCGGGGCCCATAGCCTTTGCTGTATCCAGTGTGCTCTGCCATTTCTTGATATCACGTGGAGTGAATCGAATTGGCTGAAGATTGGCTTCTGTGATGGTGGGGACATCAGGAGTAGGCCGATATGGATCATTCACTCGGCACTTCTGGCTGAAGATCGTTACAAATGCTTCAGCCTTGTCTTTTGCACTCACGTGCTGGGCTCCACCATCATTGAGGATGGGGATATTCATGGAGCCTCCTCCTCCCGTTAGTTGTTTAATGGTCCACCATCATTCACGACTGGATGTGGCAGGACTACAGAGCTTTGATCTGATCCGTTGATTGTGGGATCGCTTAGCCCTGTCTATAGCATGCTGTTTCCGCTTTTTAGCATGCATGTAGTCCTGTGTTGCAGCTTCCCCAGGTTGGCACCTCATTTTTAGGTACACCTGGTGCTGCTCCTGGCATGCTCTTCTACACTCCTTATTGAACCAGGGTTGGTCCCCTGGCTTGATGGTAATGGTAGAGTGAGGGATATGCTGGGCCATGAGGTTACAGATTGTGGTGGAATACAATTCTGCTGCTGCTGATGGCTCACAGCGCCTCATGGATGCCCAGTTTTGAGCTGCTAGATCTGTTCTGAATCTATCCCATTTAGCATGGTGGTAGTGCCACACAACACGATGGAGGGTGTCCTCAGTGTAAAGATGGGACTTCATCTCCACAATGACTGTGGGGTGGTCACTGCTACCAATACTGTCATGGACAGATGCATCTGCGACAGGTAGATTGGTGAGGACGAGGTCAAGTAGGTTTTCCCCTCATGTTGGTTCTCTCTCCACCTGTCGCAGGCCCAGACTGGCAGCTATGTCCTTCAGGACTCGGCCAGCTCGGCCAGTAGTGGTGCTACCGAGCCACTCTTGGTGATGGACATTGAAGTCCCCTACCCAGAGTACATTCTGTGCCCTTGCTACTCTCAGTGCTCCTTCAAAGTGGTGTTCAACATGGAGGAATACTGATTCATCAGCTGAGGGAGGGCAGTAGGTGGTAATCGCAAGGCGGTTTCCTTGCCCATGCTTGACCTGAAGCCATGAGACTTCATGGGGTCCGGAGTCAATGTTGAGGACTCCCAGGGCCACTCCCTCCTGACTGTATACCACAGTGCCGCCACCCCTGGTGGGTCTGTCCTGGCGGTGGGACAGGACATACCCAGGGATGGTGATGGAGGAGTTCAGGACATTGGCTGAAAGGTATGATTCTGTGAGTATGACTATGTCAGGCTGTTGCTCGACTAGTCTGTGGGACAGCTCTCCCAATTTTGACACAAGTTCCCAGATGTTGGTGAGGAGGACTTTGCAGTGTCGACTGGGCTGGGTGTGCCGTTGCCGTGTCTGTAGCCGGTGACGAGTTCGATGCCGGGTTGTCCGTCTGGTTTCATTCTTATTATTGTTTTTTGTAGCAGTGTGTTACAACCGAGTGGCTTGCTAGGCTGTTTCAGAGGGCAGTTAAGAGTCTGGAGTCACATATAGGCCAGACCAGGTAAGGACGGCAGATTTCCTTCCCTAAAGGACATTTGTGAACCAGGTGGGTTTTTACGACAATCTGGTAGTTTCATGGTCACCATCACTGATACTAGCTCTTTATTCCAGATTTATTTAATTAACTGAATTTAAATTCCACAGCTGTCGTGGTTGGATTTGAACTCATGTCTCTGGATCATTAACATAAGAACATAAGAAATAGGAGCAGGAGTCGGCCATTCGGCCCCTCGAGCCGGCCCTGCCATTCAATAAGATCATGGCTGATCTGATCTTGGCCTCAACTCCACTTTCCCGCCCCCTCCCCATAACCCTCGACTCCCCTGTTTTTCAAAAATCTGTCGATCTCCACCTTGAATATATTCACTGACTCCGCCTCAACAGCTCTCTGGGGTAGAGAATTCCAAAGATTCACGACCCTCAGAGAGAAGAAATTCCTCCTCATCTCCGTCTTAAATGGGCGACCCCTTATTCTGAAACTCTGCCCCCGAGTTCTAGATTCCCCCACGAGGGGAAACATCCTCCCAGCATCTACCCTGTCCAACCTCCTCAGAATCTTATATGTTTCAATAAGATCACCTCTCATTCTTCTAAACTCCAATAGGCCCAACCTGCTCAACCATTCCTCATAAGACAACCCTTCCATCCCAGGAACCAACCCAATGAACCTTCTCTGAAATGCCTCCAATGCAAATATATCCCTCCTTAAATAAGGGGATCAAAACTGTATGCAGTACTCTAGTGGCAGTTGTCTTTCATTTTGCCATCGCCATTTACACTTCATCTCGAGCCATTTTTTGTTTCTTAACTTGTCCCATTACCATCTCCTTTTGCCTCGCACCATCTCTTAATCTCTCTTAAAGTCTCTTAATCTCTCCTGCCCTCCACCCTATCACAGACCTTCCCTTTTGTTCTTTCCTCTCCTCCCCCCTCTCCTCCCCCCTCTCCCTACCCCTGCACTGGCTTAAACACCTGTTCCTTTTTCCAGTTCTGACGAAGGGTCATCGACCCGAAATGTTAACTCTGTTTCTCGCTCCACAGATGCTGCCTGACCTGCTGAGTATTTCCAGCATTTTCTGTTTTATTGCAGTTTTCTAAGTGTGGTCTCACCAACACCCTGTACAGTTGTAGCAAGACTTCCCTACTCTTATACTCCATCCCCCTTGAAATAAAGCCCAACATTCCATTTGCCTTCCTAATTACTTGCTGTACCTGCATGTTAACTTTTTGTGTTTCATTTATGAGGACACCCAAATCCCTCTGTACCGTCGCATTCTGTAGTCCTTCTCCATTTAAATAATATTTTTCTTTTTTATTCTTCCTACCAAAGTAGATAACTTCACATTTTCCCACATTATACTCCATCTGCCAAATGTTTGCCCACTCACTGAACCTATCTATATCCCTTTGCAGACTCTGTGTCCTCCTCACAACTTGCTTTCCCACCTATCTTTGTATCTTCATCAAATTTGGCTACAGTACACTCGCTTCCTTCATCCAAGTCATTAATATAGATTGAAAATAGTTGAGGCCCAGCACTGATCCCTGTGGCACCCCACTAGTTACAGATTGCCATCCTGAAAATGACCCATTTATCCCGACTCTCTGGGGGTGATTTTCCCAGATCTGAGGAGGCGGGTTTGGAGGCGGGACAGTTGGTAAAATTGCAAAAATTGAGTGCGGGTTCGGAAACCGCCTCCAACCCGCCTCCGCGCAACTTCTCCGGAGGCGAGCTTCAGGAGTGCGATTCGGTCCCGCCTCCAAGAGGCGGGATAGGCAGTTAAGACCCTTAACAAGCGCTTAAGGGCCTCTATAATCCTATTTTGCCAGGCCTTTGTTATTTTGCCACATTTACAGCGTGTTCCACGCTGCTCCTGAACCATGCCAGCTAATCCTGGCGGGTTGACAAGTGGCTGGTCTCCTCACTGCTGCAGCTCCACCATAAAAACGGAGCTTTCAACAGGGATGAGTTGCAGGTAGCAGAACTTTTGTTGCACAGGTCTTTGAGCACTTTTTCCAGGCCTACTGAAGTCGGAGGTGCTGCAGCTGAGATCTATCTACTTTGGGACCTCCTGGGAAAACCCTCACCCAACTTGGACTGAGCGCTTCCCCAACGGAGGTATCTGCCAGCAGCATGGGAAACATTTGTTTCCTTTCATCATGGACCTCAGATTCGGACAAGGAGCAGCCACGGCAGCAGCAGAACCAGGCAGAACAGCAGCAGGACCACCAACCTTCTGCTCACCCACCTGATTCTGCACAGGGCAGAAGGCGCCAGTGCATGGAAGCACTTCGTCGCAGGAGATACCCCCAACACAGGGTTTACAGACAGAGGATGAGCTTCCTCAACATGAGTGAGCAGCAGTGCCAAAGGAGGCTGAGACTTTCACGAGAGGTTGTCCAAGACATCGGCACAATGCTGCACCAACACCTGGAGCCCAGAGGAGCGGGTGGACACCCCTTACCAGTGGCTGTCAAAGTCACCACCGCACTCAACTTTTTTGCTTCAGGCTCCTTCCAGGGACCATCAGCAGACATCATCGGCATCTCCCAGTCGGCCGCCTACAGTTGCATCATGCAGTATACCGATGCCCTCTTCGCAAAGGCGCACAATTACATCAACTTTTCAACTGATCAAGCAAGTATAACCGCGCGTGCGATTGGATTCACAAATATGGCAGGCTTGCCAATGGTGCAGGGCATCATAAACTGCACACATGTGGCCCTGAGGGCACCCCATCACAACCCAGCTATTTTTGTCAAACACAAGGGCTTCCACTCCCTCAACGTACAGCTGGTGTGTAACCACAAGAAGGAGATTTTGCATGTTTGCACCAAGTACTGTGGCAGTTGCCATGACTTGTTCATCCTGCGGCAGTCTAGTGTACCTCCTCTCTTCAAGCTGCCAAATCAACTTAATGGATGGCTACTTGGAGACAAGGGCTACCCCCTGAAGAAGTGGCTAATGACGCTGATCAGGAGGCCAGCGAACAAAGTTGAGAAGCGTTACAACGCCAGCCGCATTTCGACCAGGTCCATCATCGAACAAACCATCAGCTTGCTGAAGATGCGATTCAGATGCTTAGACCGATCAGGTGGAGCCCTACAGTACTCAGCAGCCAGGAGCTCCAGAATGGTCGTGGTCATTGCACAGCATCATGGCTTGCAGCTTCCTGAGGAACAAGTGGCTCAGTACATAGCCTCCGCACATGAAGAGGAGCAGGAGGAGGAGGAAGAAGAGGAGGAGGAGGTGGAGGAGGAGAATGATAACTGAGCGGAGGCGCATCAACCAGCAGCAGCAGGCGAGCACATTGCTGGCCGAAATGCAAGGGATGCACTCATCTTGGCCAGATTTGCTTAGGCTGCCCATTCTAGCACATGTGCTTGGCTCCTTCTTAGCACAAGATAGACAATGGACATGGCTCTCTGGCTTCCTCTCACTCTGACTACCAACCTGACCAAGCGAGTCTCGCTGAGGCCGCAATGTGGAACTTCCAAAACCGAAATCACAGAGGCCAAAACGTCAACAGTTTGCCATCATCAGAGTTTAATACAGTCACAAAGGGATGGCATTTAATTATTAAACACAAAAAAACACCCAAGTGACTGCCCGTGTGACTAACTGTGCTTTATCTTCCTCTTAAACGTGCTCCTATGTGGTGCTCCCCCTGTGGCTTCAGCAGAAGTGGAGGCCCTTGCTCACTTTCCTGCTGCTCCTGCTTCAACACCTTTGGCGGGCGTCCCCTGGGTTTGCGAGCTTGTGAGGCCTCGTCAAAAGTCTGCTCCTCCTGCGGCTGTGCAGGGGCTGAGACGCCCATCTCAGTTGGGTGAGGACTCTGGTGGGGCTCTGACCGAGGGCAACGCAGTGGCATGGTCATGTGAGCGCCTGGAGAGGAGCCCCCACTTCCTTGTCCTCTGCCACCAACATCCCTCTCATGGGTCAGCCCCACCTCAGTTTGCTGCACATAAGGGTGCCATGAGGACCCGTATCTGCACTGGCAGTCCTACTGCTGAGGACTTCCATGAAGCTCTGGTCTCTTTAATCAATAGCTGGCCGTCGCTCCTCCAGAGATGTCAGTCTATTCTGAACATTGACCATGAGTTCAACACTCTGGCGACTTATCTCCTCCATGGCCCTGGCCATCGTCTGCAGAGAGGCAGCCATCGATACCACGGAGGTAGATATCGCTATATCGCTTCCACGGAGGTAGCCAACCTTTCCAAGGAGATGCGTTCATGCGCCAATGACTCCACAAAGGCTCTGCTCATATTCGAGTTGGATTCCTCCATCCTCTCCATACACGCAGTGACCCTGGAGACAAAACCTGCCAGAGACTCCTGCATCTGTTCCTGGAGTTCCAGCACCGCTCTCCTTCTGGATGGACCCGGAGGCAGAGGGTCCACATGCAGCTGAGCAGAGCTGGGAGCACCCTGCAGCCTCCGACTAGGACTCTCCAGTGCTGTCCCTGTCTCCACCACCTGTTGATGCTCACTTGTGAGCTGTGATACACCAGGTGACAACTCTACTCTATCTCCCGAAGGTCCCACCGAGGTGTGCGTATCTGCGCTGGTGCTGGGTGCGCTTAATTCTGCTGACGCTGCACCCTCAGAGGTTGCAGGTTCCTCTGAGGAGTCTTCAGGCTCAACTCTTCTTCCTGGACAGTGGGGAGGGGGGCTGTCGATGGTCCTGTGGGGGAGTAAGGGAATGAGTTAGAGATGTGACGGTAGTGTGGCATGCACATGCAATAGCGCAGATGATCAATTGCCATTCTATAAAAGTACAATCACAGCCATTTTAGCGACTCCTGCAATGTAAAAGAGAGAGATGCAAAACTATTCTGTCACCAGTTTGCTCTTCTGCGCCCGTCTGTCCATCCCCCACTTCCACCTCCACCTCAGCGCCAACCATTTCCAGGGCCGCCTCTTCAGCATTGGTCAAATGGGCGAGGGAAGGTAGCCCTCCTCCAGTCTTCGCCCTTTCCCGTCTATTGTGGGCTATCTTTTCCTGCAATGGGGGAGACAAGTGGAGTTTGAGTGAGTGTAGAGAATCCAGAGCATAGATGCTTAGAAGGAGACAAAGATGGAGTGAGGTTCCATTTCCAAGGGCCCTCCCTGTGTGTTGTTAGTCATTGTCATTGCATCACAGTGATGGGGAGTGTGAGGGCAGCATAGTCGAATAGTCAAGTGATTGTGTACATAGAGTGAGAGGGATGGTGAAGGGTGCAAGGGTTGTAAGGGTAAAGTGGGATGTGGAGGAGGAGGTTGACAATGCAGAGTGCTGGTGATGAGAGGAGAAGGGGAGCAGAATGAGAGTCAAGCTGAAGTTCTACTCACTTTGCCTGATCTTACAAGGTCAGTGAACTTCTTGCAGCACTGCAGCCATGTTCTGCTGCACACAGATCTGGAGGTTACATCCCGTGCCAGCTGCACCCAGACAGCCTTGGTTTGTTTGGGAGGCTTCTTCCTCCCAGATGAGGGGAAGAGCACCTCCATGCTCGCTCTCACCCCCTCAATCAGAATACTAGAGACTCATCGGAGAACCTCGGGGGGGCCTTGGCTTTCGAGTTGGCCATCTCTTCTCAGCGCTAAAGTGTTCAGCATCCACAAAACAGCAGTGAAATGAGCCAAGGGAGCAAGCAGTGCTTAAATGAAGCTGCAGAAGTGACGTCAGCAGAGGCGAGTTTCAGTCCAAAGAGAGTAATTGGCCCAGGGGAACCCACACGCCCGGAATTAATTGGCCCAGGGGAACCCACACGCCCGGACTTAATGGGGCAATTAGGGGAAAATTGTAACTTTTTCCCACCTGACAGTGGAGGCGGGTTCAGAACCCGCCCGTCCCCAAACCCACTCCCAACCCGCCTCCAATGGGAAAATCGCCCCCTCTGTTTTCTATTAGTTAGCCAATCCTCTGTCCAATCTAATATATTACCCCCAACACCATGAGCTCTTATCTTATGCAATAACCTTTTATGTGGCACCTTGTTGATGCGCTATCAATTACTCATAAAAGACAGAGAGTTAGGAGAGTAACTAAAAGGCTTTTATTAACAAAGAACAGAGCATGCCTCTCGTGGTTGACTGGTTTCCAAGAAGGCAGGGGGCTGCAGAGCAGTCACCTTTATACCTGGGCATGTGGGTGGAGCCAGGGGCGGAGCCAGCTGAGGCATGCATAGATACAACAGTGTGCAACAACAACAACAACGGTGAACAACAATAACAGTGGTTTACCACATTCACCCCTTGTTTAAATTTGAGTCCGGCGGGGCGAAGTGTACTAAAGGTTCGTGTAAGTAAGTCTATCAGGTGGCCTTGTCTGCCGTCCTGATCGTCGTGGTGGCGGCGGTGATGGTGCAGCATCCAACGTTGAATCTAGCGTCTCATTGAGTGGTTGGGTGGTCAATGACGGGTCCTGGGGCTGCGGCATGCCGTCTACAGGGGTTGGGTTGTGGGTAGTGGTGGATGGCAATGGTAGTGTTTCAGGGGCACCCGAAGGTGCGAGGTCTCGTATGGAGACTGTGTCCTCCCGCCCGTCCGGGTACGCCACGTAAGCATACTGGGGGTTGGCGTGGAGGAGGCTCACCCTCTCGACCAGGGGGTCCGTTTTATGGGACCTCACGTGCTTCCGCAGTAGGACGGGTCCTGGAGACGTCAGCCATGTCGGTAGCGAGGTCCCCGATGTGGACTTCCTGGGGAAAGTGAACATTTTTTCATGGGGGGTGGCATTGGTGGCCGTACAAAGCAGTGACCGAATGGAGTGGAGCGCCGCAGGGAGGACCTCCTGCCAGCGAGAGGTCGGAAGGCCCTTAGATTTTAAATTTAAGAGGACGGCCTTCCAAACCGTCGCGTTCTCTCTTTCTACCTGGCCATTCCCCCGGGGGTTGTAGCTGGTGGTTCTGCTTGTAGCAATACCTCTCGTGAGCAGGTACTGACGGAGTTCGTCGCTCATAAAGGATGAGCCCCGGTCGCTATGGATATAGCTAGGGAAGCCGAACAAGGCGAAAAGGTCATTCAGACATTTAATGACCATGGTACTGGTCATGTCTGGGCAAGGGATGGCAAACGGGAAACGGGAGTACTCATCAATTATGTTGAGGAAGTACACGTTGCAGTCAGAGGAGGGGAGGGGCCCTTTAAAATCGACGCTCAGGCGCTCGAAGGGGCGAGTGGCCTTGATCAGGCTTGCTCTGTCTGGCCTATAAAAATGCGGTTTGCACTCGGCACAGATTTGGCAGTTCCTGGTCATGGTCCTGACCTCCTCGATGGAGTAGGGCAGGTTACGGGATTTGATGAAATGGAAGAACCTGGTGACCCCCGGGTGGCAGAGGTCATTGTGGAGGGTCTGCAGTCTATCAACCTGCGCGTTGGCGCATGTACCACGTGATAGGGCATCTGGGGGCTCATTGAGTTTCCCGGGCCGGTACAAGATATCGTAATTGTAGGTGGAGAGTTCAATTCTCCACCTCAAGATCTTGTCGTTCTTGATTTTGCCCCTCTGCTTATTATTAAACATAAAAGCTACTGAACGCTGGTCAGTGAGCAGGGTAAATAGTTTTCCGGCCAGGTAATGCCTCCAATGTCGCATCGCTTCCACAATGGCCTGGGCCTCCTTTTCGACAGAGGAGTGTCGAATCTCGGGGCCCTGGAGGGTCCTTGAGAAAAAGGCCACGGGTCTCCCCGCCTGGTTAAGGGTTGCAGCTAGGGCGAAGTCGGATGCGTCGCTCTCCACTTGGAAAGGGATGGACTCATCCACTGTGTACATTGTGGCCTTCACAATATCTCTTTTTATGACAGTGAAGGCTGCACATGCCTCTGCTGTCAGGGGGAAGGAGGTGGACTTGATGAGGGGTCTGGCTTTGTCCGCATAGTTGGGCACCCACTGAGCATAGTAAGAGAAAAACCCTAGGCATCTCTTCAGTGCTTTTTGGCAGTGGGGGAGGGGGAGCTCCATAAGGGGGCGCATTCTGTCGGGGTCGGGGCCGATGACTCCGTTCTCCACTACGCAGCCAAGAATGGCGAGGCGCGTGGTGCGAAACATACATTTGTCCTTGTTGTATGTTAGATTCAGCCGCTGGGCCGTACGGAGGAATTTCTCTAGGTTAACGTCATGGTCCTGCTGGTCGTGGCTGCAGATGGTGACGTTGTCTAGATAGGGGAAGGTGGCCTGCAGCGCGTTCTGGTCAACCATTCGGTCCATCTCCCTTTGGAAGACCGAAACCCCGTTGGTGACGCCGAAGGGGACTCGGAGGAAGTGGTAGAGACGACCGTCTGCTTCAAAAGCTGTGTACTGGCGGTCCTCAGCCCTGATGGGGAGCTGGTGGTATGCCGACTTCAGATCAATCGTCGAGAACACCCGGTATTGTGCTATCTGATTGACCATGTCAGATATGCGGGGGAGTGGGTATGCATCTAACTGGGTGTAGCGATTGATCGTCTGGCTGTAGTCAATAACTAGGCGCTGTTTTTCGCCAGTCTTCACTACCACCACTTGTGCTCGCCATGGGCTAGCGCTACCCTCAATAATCCCTTCCTTCAGGAGTCTTGCTACTTCGGATTTAATGAAGCTCCTATCCCCGGCACTGTACCGCCTGCTTTTGGTAGCGATGGGCTTACAGTCGCGGGTGAGGTTAGCGAACAAGGGGGGGGGGACTTTAAGCGTGGAGAGGCTGCAAATGGTGCGCGGCGGGCGATTTAAAAGCTGCTGGCTGCAGACTGTGAGTGTGGGGAGGGGTCCGCCGTACGCTAATGTGACACTTTTAAGGTGGCACTGAAAATCCAACCCCAGTAGAACGGCAGCGCAGAGATGGGGCAGGACAGGAAATTTAAAATTTTTGTATTCTGTGCCCCTTACTGAAAGGGTCACTACATAGTAGACACCGACGTCTGCTGAATGGGATTTGGAAGCCATAGAGATCCGATGGCGCGTTGGCAGGACCGGGAGAGAGTAACTGCGCACCGTGTCGGGGTGGATAAAGCTCTCTGTGCTCCCGCTGTCGAAAAGGCAGGTAGTGGCGCGGCCGTTTACCGTAATGTCCATCATGGACTTGGACAGTTGGTGAGGGAGAGATTGGTCCAGCGTCACGGAGGCCAGCGTATGGTCGAGCGAGTCGCTGTGGTCGTCAGACGAGGCGGTGGTTGAGTCCGGGTCACCCGCGATTGGAGTTGGAGGCGTCCAAGATGGCGGACAAAATGGCTGCGCCCATGATCCCGATCCCCACGCGGCTGGAGGTGTCCAAGATGGCGGACAAGATGGCTGCCCCCACGGTTCACACGCGGCGCTGCTGGCGTTAGTGGTTTTACCTTTGCAGGCACTGACGTAGTGTCCTTTCTTCCCGCAGCCAGAGCAGGTAACGTTTTTCGCCGGGCAGCGTGCTCTGGGGTGTTTTGCCTGGCCACAAAAGTAACATTTCGGGCCCTTGGACATCGCTGCAGCAGTTGGTGCCGGGGGTGGCGGTCCCATGACCCAAGGTTGCGGTGTCCACGGTGCGGAGCGGTTAGGGGAGAATGCGTCCATATTCCGGTGGGCCGCGTCTAGCGAGAGCGCGAGGGACACTGCCTTCTTCAGGTCGATTTCGCCCTTCTCCAACAGTCTCTGCCGGGAGTAGTTGGACTTGAGGCCCGCAACGAAAGCATCTCGGATAAGTCCCTCCGTGTGTGTCGCGGCCGATACCTCTTTACAATCGCAGGCTTGGCCGAGTATCTGTAGTGCCCGTAGGAATGCCTCCACCGATTCCCCGGACTGCTGTTTGCGGGATCTCAGGAGGTGCCTGGCATAAACCGTATTTACCGGGTGTGTGTATTGTCCTTTTAGCAGATCGATAGCCGCCGCGTAGGTAGTTGTGTCCTGGATGAGCGCGTAGACTTGGTGGCCCACCTTGGAGGCCAGGATTTTTAGTTTGTTTCCATCTAGTGTCACGGCTGAGGCTTCCAGGTAAGCTTCGAAGCAACGCAGCCATTGTGCAAACTTGGTAGACGAACCCGCCTCTTGAGGGTCTAGGTCCAGGCATGTTGGTCTGAGGGCATGCAGCAGCGCCTGCTGCTCAGCGTTTGGTGCCGTCATTTGCTGCAGCGCCTGCTGCTCAGCGTTTGGTGCCGACATTTTGTTTTTGTTAATAAAATTGATGCGCTATCAATCACTCATAAAAGACGGAGAGTTAGGAGAGTAACTAAAAGGCTTTTATTAACAAAGAACAGAGCATGCCTCTCGTGGTTGACTGGTTTCCAAGAAGGCAGGGGGCTGCAGAGCAGTCACCTTTATACCTGGGCGTGTGGGTGGAGCCAGGGGCGGAGCCAGCTGAGGCACGCATAGATACAACAGTGTGCAACAACAACAACAACGGTGAGCAACAATAACAGTGGTTTACCACACTTGTCGAATGCCTTTTGGAAATTCAAATACACTACATCTACTGGTTCCCCTTTATCCACCCTGCTCATTACCTCCTTAAAGCACTGTAATAGATTTATCAAACATGATTTCCCTTTCAGAAAACCATGTTGACTCTGTTTGACTGTATTATGATTTTCTAAATGCCCTGCTACTACTTCCTTAATAATGGATTCGAGCAATTTGCCAGTGACAGATGTTAGGCTAACTGGCCTCAAGAAGGAGTTGGATATATTTCTTAAGGCTAAAGGGATCAAGGGATATGGGGAGAAAGCAGGGACAGGGTACTGAATTTGAATGATCAGCCATGATCTCATTGAATGGCGGAGCAGGCTCGAGGGGCCGAATGGCCTACTCCTGCTCCTATCTTCTATGTTTCTATAGTTTCCTGCTTTCTGTCTCCTTCCTTTTTTGAATAAGGGCTTTACATTTGTGGTTTTCCAATCTGCAGGGACTTTTCCAGAGTCAAGGGAATTTTGGAAGATTACAACCAATGCAACTACTATCTCTGTAGCCATTTCTTTTAAGACCCTAGGATGCAAGCCATCAGGTCCAGGGAGCTTGTCAGCCTTTAGACCCATAAGTTTGCCTAACACTTTTTCTCTCATGATCGTGATTGTTTTCAGTTCCTCCCTCCCTTTTGCCACTTGATTTTCAACTATTACTGGGATGTTTTTCGTACCCTCTTCTGTGAAGACATATACAAAATATTTGTTCAATGCCTCTGCCATTTCCTTGTTTCCCATTATTATTTCCTCAGTCTCGTCCTCTAAGGGACCAATGTTTATTTTAGCTACTCTCTTCCTTTTTATATACTTATAGAAGCTCTTACTGTCAGTTTTTATATTTCTTGCTAGTTTACTCTCATAAGCTATTTACTCCCTCTTTATTTTTTTTAGTCATCCTTTGCTGGTTCTAAAATTTTCCCAATCCTCTGGCCTACCACTTTAGCCAACTCGCTCCTCATACCTTTGTAATTGCCTTTATTTAAGTTTAATACTCTAGTTTCAGACCCAAGTTTCTCACCTTCAAACTGAATGTGGAATTCTATCATGTTATGATCACTCTTCCCTAGAGGATCATTTACTATTAGATCATTAATTAATCCTGTTTCATTACACATTACCAGATCTAAAATAGCCTGTTCCCTGGTCGGTTCAACAATGTATTATTTCAAGAAACTGTCCCGAATACACTCTATGAACTCGTCCTCAAGGCTGCTTTTGCTAATTTGATTTGTCCAATCTATATGAAGATTAAAATCGCCCATGATTATTGCAGTATCTTTCTTACAAGCCCCCATTATTTTTTGATTTATACTCTGTTCCACAGTGTAGCTACTGTTAGGGGGCCTATAGACTACTCCCACCAGTGACTTCTTTCCCTTACTATTTCTTATCTCCACCCAAATTGATTCTACATCTGGAACTTCCGAGCTAAGATCATTTCTCACTATTGTACTGATCTCATTCTTTATTAGCAGAGCTACCCCAACTCCTTTTCCTTTCTGTCTATCCTTCCAAAATGTCAAATACCCCTGAATATTCAGTTCCCAGCCTTGGTCACATTGCAACCACGTCTCTGTGATGTCTATTAGATCATACCCATTTATTTCTATTAGTCCAGGCCTCTGGATTACTAGCCCAGTGACAATACCACTGTGCTACTGTTCCCTCTTCCAGTCTAGCCTGCATGGGTCGGCACTGTATTTGCCATCTTCCAGTCCTCTAGCAGCATCCCTGAGTCTAAGGAGGATTGGAAGATTGTGGCCAGCACCTCCACAATTTCTACCCTTACTTCCCTCAGCATCCCATCCAGACCGGGTGACTTATCCACTTTAAGTACAGCCAGCCTTTCTAGTACCTCCTCTTTATCTAGTTTTATTATCTCATCCAGTATCGCAGCAACCTCTTCGTTTACCGTAGCTTCAGGAAAGTCCTTCTCCTTGGTATACATTGATGCAAAGTACTCATTTAGTACCTCAGGCATGCCTTCTGCCTCCACCAATAGATCTCCATGTTGGTCCTTAATTGGCCCCAGCGCTTCGGAACGCTGCTGATTTTCTTTGTTCTCTTCTTCCTATCCCAGGAACAGTGAGGCCAGTTAGAGCCACTCCTTCTTCAGTCCTAACTTAGAGCAGAGGCACGGAGCAGGGATTGAACGTGGACATTTCTAGCCTGCATGGGTCGGCACTGTATCTGACAGCCAGTTCATCAACGGGCCACAGGCGTATTTTGACAGACTCTGCTCTCAAAGTCGGACAGCAAACCTGCAGAGCCTGTTTTGTCGCTTCCATTTACTCTGCAAAGCAGGCTCACTTCTTGGGAGTGGTTGACTTGTGTTTAACTTATTCAGTTGAGAATATTCAATTGGTCAGTCTATACTTATCTCATGGATTCTGTAAGTGGTATTACAATTAGATAAGTAAAAAATGTCACTCTTATGCAACTTTTGTGAAGCATAGAACAGGGTAAGTATTGAACACAGCATCATTTTTAAACCAGCTACAGAACAAAGTATTAAATTAATAATAGTAGCCCTATAACCACAAAAAAAACAAAGTATTAAGTACAATTAGGACATTGCATTGAATAAGTCTACATGATTTTTTTGACACATCTCTTGCTATAGACAGTTGGCTCACGAATGCTCCCTGAGTGTCAGCATCTGTTGTATCAATGTCCACAAGAGTTTGACTTTAGTCTGGTGATGGTTTGATTCTGTAAAATCATTCAGTCCTGACCTACAGCGTAACAAATGGTGAGAAATTACAGTGTGCAATATTAACATTCAAACATCCATCTGAAACTCTTTGGTTCACTATTTTTATGGAGACACAAAGACTCATTTACACTACATGGGATAATACCTCCATTAAACAACAAAGAAATGTCAGACAGACGTGTTAAGTGTTTAATACTTGTAATTAATGCTTGTAGATTGATGCAAGTGATTTCACTCCGAGTGTTTTGGGATTTTGATGTGTTCGACAACAAGTTGTGAATCTGCAGAAGCTTCCCATGCGAAGAAAAATGAAATCCCCCTTAATTATTGGGGATTAAAGCACTTTCCCATTTCAAGCATCGAACAGCAGCATCGAGCACTCTCAGGTCAAGTACAGCAGGGCTCCATGCAGGGGAAAGCTTCCTCTAATCTTCCCCAACAATGGCTCAGCTCCAAACTCATACTGCCCCTACTGCACCAGTGTGACACTTCCATTTGCCAGCTCTCTGGTACTAAGTCCCGTATTGTCAAGTGTCTCTGAGAATGCCCAATAGGATCAAATTAGGGTATTTTCTGTTGTGGACCTGTTTCCACCAAGACCTGGGTTGAGAGTTCTCCTTACAGCAAGCAGAGAGTGAAGACTTTGATCACAGTGCTCTGGGATGGACATATCCTGGAACCCTGCTCTGGAGTGTCAGCCTAGACTATGTGCTGAAGTCTCTGGAGTGGGATTTGAACCCACGACTTTTGGACTCAGAGGCAAGGGTGCTACCCACTGAACTAAGACTGACCCTTTTAATAGTTTATGGATTAGCACCAGGAAATGACCGTGAAAGCTACTTGTTAAACAAACCTAACTGACTCTGTGATTCTCTGTGATCAATGTCCCTCAGGGAGAGGACCCTGCCACCCCTAACCATGTGACTCCAGTCCCACACTGCATGGGTTACTCTTCATGTCTCATGTTCACTAGATTGATTCCTGGGATGAGAGGGTTTTCCTGTGATTGACTAGATTGGGCCGATACTCTCTGGAGTTTAGAAGAATGAGAGGTGATCTCATTGAAACATATAGAATTCTGAGGTGGATGGACAAGGTAGATGCTGAGAGGTTGTTTCCCCTGGCTGGAGTGTCTAGAACTAGGGGGCATAGTCTCAGGATAAGGGGTCGGCCATTTAAGACTGAGATGAGGAAGAATTTCTTCACACAGAGGGTTGTGAATCTTTGGAATTCTCTGCCCCAGAGGGCTGTGGATGCTGAGTCATTGAATATATTCAAGGCTGAGATCGATAGATTTTTGGACTCCGGAGGAATCAAGGGACATGGGGATCGGGCAGGAAAGTGGAGTTGAGGTCGAAGATCACCCATGATCTTATTGAATGGTGGAGCAGGCTCGAGGGGCCGTACGGCCTGCTCCTGCTCCTATTTCTTATGCCTCAGGTTAACTAGGGATGACAATAAATACTGACTTGTTAGTGTCACCCACATTCCAAGAAAAAATAAAATGGACCATTCTATAAGCAAGATCACAATATGAATGAATTCCTCTACGTTCCCCAGCAGTCTCCATTCCTGAAGACGTTGCCTCCTTGCTATGTTGCTACGGTGCCTCTGGTACCTTGACATTTGTAATGTATTATCACATGGTTTGGTATGAGCATGCTCAGTTTGCTCTGGCCTAGAAAACAAGTACATAGATTAGCAACTCATCATGCCCCTGTCCTTCATTTGTTCTACCCACATGTATTACATTTTGCAACAAGGATGGGATCCCAAAGCCATTTTTAGGGATCATGGAAGGACACAGTGTTCAACCTTCGAGTGGACAAGTTTAAGGTGAATTTGTGACACCTGTTATGTTCATAAATAAATAGATGTTTTCATTATGAACAGCTAGCTAGAGCTAGTCATTTATTCAGCCATGTGGACTAGTGTACAGGCATCCATCTTGACTACTGCCTTGTGGGTAGCCCCCTACTAAACATACAGCTCCACCTGGTGTACCATTCTAGAATGACATATTACTGATCATTACATCCCCCTTCCTTAGACGTTAAACAAAATCAATATCAATCAATCATAATGACATAAACATCTTCACAACAGTCAACACATTTTCAAAGCTTTACTTTATGAACTCTAAGCTTTTCATTCTTTTATTATAGTTTTCTTTGTACTCAAAGATTAAGTCTATCAGGCTTTTTTACTTCACGTGTGGATCTTCTCAGCACAGGTAAGTCTGATGTGTTTTCATGAGAGCCTGTATGTGTGTTTGTGTTAGATTGTTCTGGTGGTGAGTGACAAGATTCAGTTGCGGCATTGTCATCGATTTGCTCTTGGATAGTTTCTTGTGTTTTCAGGAGGGAACGGCGGTTCCTCCTGAGAATCTGTCCTTCCTCAGTTCTAACAGTGTATGACCTTGGTCCTACTTCCTCAAGAACTGTAGCTTTCCTGTTCCATGCATTTGGATCCTCAATCCTGACAACATCATCCCTTGTCAATGGTTTCAGAGTTTTTGATGACTTGTCATAGTGTGATTTCTGTTTCAGCTTTAACAGTTGAAGTCTCTGTCTTAGTTCCTTACTCTGCTTTTCTTTTGCACAGCAGGGTAGCATGGTGTGCAATTTGTGACCCATTAGGAGTTCAGCAGGTGAAGAACCACAATCTAAAGGGGAGGCTCGGTAGCTCAGCAGGGTGAGATAAGGATCAGACTTGCTTTCTGTTGCTTTCTTCAGTAACTGTTTGAGAACTTGAACACCTTTCTCTGCCTTACCATTCGACTGAGCATACAGAGGACTGGATGTGATGTGCTGAAAGTCATAATGTGCTGCAAACTGTTGCCACTCCTTACAGTTGAAGCACGGACCATTGTCGCTAACGGCAATCCTGGGAATTCCATGTCTGGCGAAGATGGATTTAACATGCATTATGACACTGCTTGCTGATGTGCTTGAGAGCAGCACCATCTCAGGATAGTTAGAATAGTAGTCGATCACTATTAGATAGTCTTTACTATTCAAATGAAAGAGGTCCATACCAACCTGTTGCCATGGTGCTGTTGGTAAGTCAGCTACTATCATTGGTTCCTTTGCTTGTTTGTTTTGGTGTTTCTGACATGTCTCACATTCGCCTATCATGTTCTCAATGTCCTTATTTATGCCAGGCCAATAAACAGTGTCTCTTGCTCACCTTTTGCATTTTTCAATTCCGAGGTGTCCCTCATGAATGCTTTTGAGCATGTCTTGACGTAGAGCCTGTGGAATGACTATTCTGTTCTGTTTTAGTAATAGTCCACTTGCGACACTCAACTCTGACCTGATGTGATAGTACTTTGGACAGGAACCTTTTGGCCAACCATGATGAATGTTCTCTATTACTGTTTGTAACACTGTATCTTTTACTGTTTCTTCTGCTATTTGCTTTGATTTTGTGTCTGACACGGGCAGCGCAGCAGTGACCATACTCACATGAACATCCACGTCTTCCTCAGTAGAGCTCACATGACTCATTGTGGGTGCTTGGGATAGTGCATCTGCTAACACTATCAGCTGAAAATTCAGTAGCCTTAGCGCCTCATTTGAGGCGCTAGAGGGCCTTGCGCCGGAGTTATGGCCAGTAGTGAAATTCCCTGGGGCCCTAAATCGGCGTTGCTCTGGTAGCGCTGCGCCGGCACCGATGACGTCATCGGTGTGCGCAGCGTCCCGGTTGCCGTGGTAACCCGCCCGAACTCCGAAATTGAGTTGCGGCCGCCTCGCCCGTGGCAGCCGCAACCAACGTTTTGTCAGAGGTGCCTTACTGCAGTTAGCGCCGGCGCATTAAAGGCCCCGCGGCGGCCGGCCACTTTCCCGCCGGCCGCCTGCCCGCAGCTCCCTCCCCGGACTTCTCTCCCCCCCCCCGCAGAACAGATGCAAGCCCGGCACTTGTCCGAGGTGCCGGGCTCATTTTTAAGCAGATTTGCGCGGGCCGCGGCCGGGTGCAGGCAGCTCCTCCTTAACGGAAGGAGGAGGCCTGCACTTCCCCAGCCTGCCGCACCGCATCGGGTGCCGCAGCGCCGGAATTCCGGCGCGAAACGGCAGTTAGCGCCCTTTTCCAGGCGCTAAGACCCTTCAGTAGCGCCGGCAGCCGTTTGGGCGCGGCGCCACTGAATTTTTGGCGCGCGCAGGGGACTTAGCGCCGGCACTAATTTCCGGCGCTAAAGCCCTGGCTAAGCCAAAACCCAATTTCTAGGCCTATGTGTTTGCCTGGTGTGTAGATCAGTTCAAAGTCATATCTTTGCAACTTCATCATGAGTCGTTGAATCCTTGGAGACATCTCATTCAGATTTTTTTTTATGATGGCAATCAGTGGGCAGTGGTCTGTCTCAACTGTGAAGGTGGGAAGTCCATATATGTAGCCATAGAACTTTTCTAGTCCAACTACCAAGCCTAGACATTCCTTTTCAATCTGGGGCGTATCGACACTCAGTGTCAGTCATAGACCTGGAGGCATAGGCAACAGGCTTCCAATCTTCACCCTCTGCTTGTAGCAAGACCGCGCCTAGGCCATCTTTTGATGCATCCGTTGACACTTTGATTCTCTTTGTTGGGTCAAAGAAGGTGAGTACAGGTGTGGTTGTCAGCACTGTTTTGAGGTTCATCCACTCTTGTTCATGTCTTTCTGTCCATGCGAACTCATTTGTTTTATGTAGCAGATCTCGCAGACAGGCTGTCTTGGCTGACAAGTTAGGAATGAACTTTCCAATGAAGTTTATCATCCCCATGATGCGTAGCACTCCTTTTTTGTCAGTGGGTCGGGGCATTTTGAGTATGGCGTTTACTTTTTCCATATCTGGCTCTATTCCTTTACCAGATAGATTATCTCCTAGGAAAGTGACTTCCTGGACACCAAACTGACACTTGGCTTTGTTGATCTTCAGTCCATTCCGGCGTATGCTCTGTAGCACTTTAGTCAGTCTCTCATTGTGTTCTTTCAGTGTGGAGCCCCAGATGATGATGTCATCAACATAGACCCGAACTCCTTCCAGACCTTCAATTATGTGTTCCATCGCTCTATGAAAGATTTAAGATGCAGATATTATCCCGAAAGGCATTCTGAGGAAACAATACCTGCCAAATGGTGTGTTGAAGGTACAGTATTTGGTGCTCACCTCATCCAGTTTTAGTTGCCAAAATCCTTGTGAGGCATCGAGCTTTGTGAAGTATCTGGCACCTGACATTTCACTGGTGATTTCTTCTCACTTGGGAATCTGGTAGTGTTCACGTTTTATGTTTGCATTTAAGTCCTTTGGATCCATGCATACTCTTAGATCATTGTTCTTTTTCTTTACACATACCATGGAGTTAACCCAGTCTGTTGGCTCTTCGACTTTCCTGATGACTCCTAGTGTGGTCATTCTGTCCAGTTCTTTCTTGAGCCGGTCACGCAGGGGTGCTGGAACTCTCGGTGGAGCATGTACCACTGGCTGAGCATCCTCCTTTAGCTGGATCTTGTAAGTGAATGGTAGAACTCCAAATCCTTTGAACACATCCTGGAAATTACTCACTACAGAATCCACTGAGTCATCTGGTCTGCTTATGGCACAGTTTATACGGTAGACTCTCTTGACCAGTTCTAAGTCCTCACAAGCTTTGTCACCTAGTAGTGAATCAAGTCCTTCAGCCACAACAGAAAACATGAGATGATGCACTTTGTCTTTGACTGTCACTTTAAGTCTGCATACACCTAAGCTATCTATTTTCTGTCCATTATAGTTCTTCAGTAGTACTGACTTTTTCTGTATTTTGGGCTTTTCTTTCATATTTTTAATGTCACTCATACTGATTAAGTTTGCTTTTGCCCCAGTGTCTAGTTTCAATGTAACTAATGCTCCATTTACCTGCAGTGGCATTATTCATTTGTCCTCTTTTACTGCATTAACTTTATGTTCAGCATTGTCCATTCCTGAGGGCTGCACATTTTCTGCATCCTTTTCTATATTGTCATATGACACCATTCCTACAAAAAATGTCTCACTTAAATCAATGTCCTCTATCACATTGACTTGTTGCCCTTTCTTTGTTTTTACTTTTGAAAAGCATTGTTTGGCAAAGTGATTCTTTCCATTACATTTTGTGCACATTTTTCCAAACGCTGGGCATTGTCTTGACTGGTGCTGGTAACCACAGCATTTACAATTAAAAATTCCATCCTCCGATTGCTTTGCATTTCTGTTCTGCCCATGTTTCTTCCCCTTGTAGGACACAGCACCGACAGCAGCACTATCACTTACTACAGTCGCATTATTATTAATTTCACTGAAAGTCTTTGCGTGCTGTTGAGCTAGCTCACTGGCATGGCATATTTTCACAGCTTTCTCCAATGTTAGTTCAGTTTCTCTCAACAAACGTTCCCTGACCTTTTTATCATGAATACCAAACACAATCTGGTCATGAATCATGGATAATTTCAGTTCAGAGAAATTACATGTCTGTGCTTTCAGTTTCAGATCAGTCACAAAGCTATCAAAAGTCTCATTTTGCTGCTGTGTCCATGAACGGAACACGTACCTCTTATAGGTCTCGTTCTTTTTGGGAGAACAATGTGTATCAAACTTCTTTAGCACATCGTCCATTTTTTCCCTGTCCTCCTCTTGAACAAATACAAATGTATTAAATACCTCTATCGCCTGCGGGCCTGCAACCGTGAGCAGTAACGCTATTTTCCTTGCATCTGGCATCGTACCGAACCCGATGGCAGCAATGTAGAGTTCAAATTGTTGTTTGAAAGTCCGCCAAATGCAGTCGACATTCCCCGTGAGTTTCAAACCCTCCGGTGGCTTCAAATTCTCCATGTCGCGTTTCACAATATTCAGCAGATATTACCAATCCTGGTACCATGTTATGTTCATAAATAAATAGACGTTTTCATTATGAACAGCTAGCTAGAGCTAGTCATTTATTCAGCCAAGTGGACTAGTGTACAGGCATCCATCTTGACTACTGCCTTGTGGGTAGCTCCCTACTAAACATACAGCTCCACCTAGTGTACCATTCTAGAATGACATGTTACTGATCATTACAACACCTACACTGAATTTTTGCGATGTTTTATAGTTAATGCTGATGCAGAATCATCTGTGCTTCGCCTTCGCGTGTATGTATACACAGCAACAGCGGCGTTGATTCTCACAGGTGCACAGGTAGCGTGCAGAGTCACTGTTCAACGGGATCGGGACAATCATGGCTGTGCCTATGGGATTCATCGGAAGCCTCGGCATGTATGACCGAGCTCGCGAACCATTCAGTTCTTACATTGAGCGGATGGAGATTTTTTTTAGGGCCAATAACATTATTGAGACCGAAGGTGCAATGAGAATGTTCAAGCTCAAAATAAAGTAATTTGTGAATGGAAAAAAGCAATTTTTCTAACGGAGATCAAGCCAGATGTTTACGGAACGTTGACAAACCTACTCGCATCAGGGAAAGAGAAGGATGTGTCGTTTGAAGACATTGTCGAGAAACTCGAGGACCATTTCGACCCAAAACAGTTAGAAATACTAAAGAGCTATAAATTTGGTACCAGAAACCAAAAATAAAGTGAAACCATCAGTGAGTACATTGTGGCTCTTAAAAATAACAACAGAAAATGCTGGAAATACTCAGCAGGCCAGGCAGCATCCGTGGAGAGAGAAACAGAGTTAACGTTTCAGGTCTGGGACCCTTCATCAGAACTGGAAAAAGCTGGAGATGTAACAGATATTAAGCAGGTGCAGAGACAGGGGGGGGGGGTGTTAGGAGGGGAGGAAGAAATAGAAAGAACATCCTGTACTTTTGTAAGAGGCAGGAAAGATAAAATGTTGCAAATGGGAATGGCAAAAATCATACTGCATGAAAAATGGGGGCAGGGATAATTATCTGAAATTGTTGAACTCAATGTTGAGTCCGGCAGGCTGCAAAGTGCCTAATCGAAAGATGAGGTGCTGTTCCTCGAGCTTACGTTGAGCTTCATTGGAACAATGCAATAGGCCGAGGACAGAGAGATCAGAGTGGGAGTGAAGCGGTGAATTAAAGTGACAGGTGACCGGAAGCTCAGGGTCACCCGTACGGACTGAACGGAGGTGTTCCGCAAAGCGGTCGCCCAATCTGTGTTTGGTCTCCCCAATGTAGAGGAGACCGCATCGTGAGCAGCAAATACAGTATATTAAATTACAAGAAGTACAAGTAAATCATTGTTTCACCTGGAAGGGGTGTTTGGGGCCCTGGACAGTGGGAAGGGAGGAGGTAAAAGGGCATGTGTTGCATCTCCTGCGCTTGCACGGGAAGGTGCCAGGTGAAGGAGCAGGGCTGTTGGGGGTGATTGAGGAGTGGACCAGGGTGTCGCGGAGGAAGCGGTCCCTTCGGAATGCTGAAAGGGGAGGGGAGGGGAAGATGTGTTTGGTGGTGGGATCACGTTGGAGGTGGCGGAAATGGCGGAGGATGATCCGTTGAATGTGGAGGCTGGTGGGGTGAAAGGTGAGGACAAGGGGAACCCTATCGTGGTTCTGGGAGGGAGGGGCAGGGGTGAGAGCAGAAGTGCGGGAAATAGAACGGACACAGTCAAGGGCCGTGTCAACCACGGTAGAGGGGAATCCTCGGTTGAGGAAAAAGGAAGACATGTCGGAAGCACTGGTATGGAAGGTGGCATCGTCAGAACAGACGCGGCGGAGACGGAGAAACTGGGAGAATGGAATAGAGTCCTTACAGGAAGCGGGGTGGGAGGAAGTGTAGTCCAGGTAGCTGTGGGAGTCGGTGGGCATGTAGTGGATGTTTGTTGAAAGCCGATCGCCAGAAATGGAGACGGAGAAGTCAAGGAAGGGAAGGGAAGAGTCGGAGATGGACCATGTGAAGGTGAGGGCAGGGTGGAAAGTGGAAGTAAAGTGAATGAACTTATCCAGTTCAGGGCGAGAGCAGGAAACGGCACCAATACAGTCATCGATGTACCAGAAAAAGAGGTGAGGGAGGGGACCTGAGTAGGACTGGAACAAAGAATGTTCCACATGTCCCATGAACAGGCAGGCATAACTAGGGCCCATGCAGGTTCCCATAGCAACACCTTTAATTTGGAGGAAGTGAGTGGAGTCAAAGGAGAAGTTGTTCAATGTGAGAACAAGTTCAGCCAGGCGGAGGAGGGTGGTGGTGGATGGGGACTGGTTGGGCCTCTGTTCAAGGAAGAAACAGAGCGCCCGAAGGCCGTCCTGGTGGGGGATGGAGGTGTAGAGGGATTGGACGTCCATGGTCTTTGCATTGTAACTTCGGCGCATTTTTGATTCGTGCATCGCAAGATAAGTTTGTGTGTGGGCTGGTGGAAGAGAGCACACAGTCCAAGGTACAGAACAATCCGAACTGAACGTTTGACATAGCATGCAAAATTGCTCTATCTATGAAGATGGCATCTAAGAATGCGAGAGAGCTCCATCCAACTCAAGTGATGAGTGCAGCTGAGGTCTACAGTCACAAAGCCACCGCCAAATCTAAAGTTGTGAGACCAAGTCAAAAGAATGTTGGTGAGACCAGTTCAGTGAATTGTTATTGCTGCAATGGAAATCACTCACCACAGTCCTGCCAATACAGAAATGCAAAGTGTTTCACAGCCAGAGCAAGGCCATATTTCAACAGCTTGCAGAGCTAGATCAAAAGCAGGAAGTAAGAACCGTTCTGGTGGCAATGCAAAGCAGCGACAACAAAAGGGAAGAGTTCCCGATATTGAAGTGAACACACCTGATGTTGAAGAACTAGGCATCTACAGTATCTATGCCACTAGCGGCAATGCTAGCAGTCGTGAGAAAGACTTCCATACAAAACTTTTGATCAACGAGCAATATATTGATATGTGTATCGACACTGTATCGACTGCCCTATCATGAGCAAGGACACATATGAGGGTAAGTTTAATCAAATACCACTTACAAAGAGTACCGTAGAGTTAAAAACTTACTCCAGAGAAATCCGAGAGACATGTAGACAAATGGAATGTACGGTTCAACACAATGGCCAGTCAGTAAAGCTACCTACTATTGTAGTGAGCTACAACAACAGGCCAACCCTCATGGGCAAAGACTGGTTGAGAAAGTTAAAACTAGACTGGAAAAACATCTTCAGTGTAGATGCTTCAGGTGGAGTTAGAGCTAGCGAAGCTCGGAGAGAACGGAGTGCTAGTAAAAACTGACAAAAGTGAATGGGCTCCCCCGATTGTGGTAGCACCCAAAGCAGACAAAATTGTTCGCTTGTGTGGTGACTATAAAGTTACCATCAACCAAGCAGTTGACGATGAGCAGTACCTGTTACCTACATTGCAAGATTTGTATGTAGCACTCTCTGGGTCAAAGTTTTTCTCCAAGCTTGACCTGTCGCACGCTTACGCTCAGCTGAATGTTGACGAAGAGAGTCAACAATATTTCACTATCAACACATACAAGGCGCCGTATGGTGTAAAGTCCTGCCCCAAAATCTTCCCGGCTATGATTGGAGTTCCAAATTGCTTATGCAATCAAGATGATGTGCTGATCGCAACGAGCAGCGAGGAAGAAAATCTAGAAGTGTTAAATCTGGGAGTGCAACGAAGGTTCACGAGATTGATTCCTGGGATGGCGGGACTGTCGTATGAGAAGAGATTGTAAACTAGGCCTGTATTCTCTTGAATTCAGAAGAATGAGAGGGGATCGCATTGAAGCATACAAAACTATTACAGGGCTTGATGGGGTGGATGCTGGGAGAATGATTCCCTTGGCTGGGGAGTCTAGAACCAGGGGCCACAGCCTCAGGATAAAGGGTAGGCCATTCAGGACTGAGATGAGAAGAAATTTCTTCACACAGAGGGTGGTAAATCTTTGGAATTCTCTATCCCAGAGGGCTGTGGAGGCTCAGTCATTGGGTATATTCAAACAGAAGTCAATAGATTTCTGACTAATAAGGGCATCAAGGGATATGGCGATAGGGCCGGTGAATGGAGTTGAGGCAGAAGATCAGCCACGATCTCATTGAATGGTGGAGCAGGCTTGAAGGGCCGAATGGCCTACTCCTGCTCCTATTTCTTATGTTCTTAGATATAGTGCTTCAAAGGTTGAATGCCCACCATGTCAAATTGAAAAGGAGCAAATGTGTTTTTGTGCAGCCTGAGGTTGTGTACCTTGGTCTGAAAGTTGATACAAATGGCTTGTAACTAGTGAAGGAAAAGGTTGATGCTGTCATCAATGCTCCAAAGCCACAGAACATGTCTGAGTTAAGATCTTTCCTTGGAATGATGCAGTATTACGCACGTTTCTTACCTGAGTTAGTGACCATGTTAGCTCCATTGCACGAGATCCTCAAGATGGATGTCTAGTGGAAGTGGATGAAAGCGCAACAGGAAGGTTACGTCGCTTGTAAGATATTAGTATTAGTAAAAAAGTAGTACTGGAAAAAATAATGGGACTGAAAGCCCATAAATCCCCTGGAACTGATGGCCTACATCCTAGGGTTTTGAAAGAGGTGGCTATAAAGATAGTGGATGCATTGGTTGTCATTTTCCAAAATTCCATAGCTTCTAGAACGGTTCCCGTGGATTGGAAGGTAGCAAATGTAACCCCAATATTTAAGAAAGGAGAGAGAGAAAACGGGGAAACGACAGACCAGTTAGCCTGACATCAGTAGTAGGGAAAATGCTAGAATCTATTATTAAGGACGTGGTAACAGGACACTTAGAAAATAATAATAGGATTGGGCAGAGTCAACACGGATTTATGAAAGGGAAATCGTGTTTGACAAATCTGTTAGAGTTTGTTGAAGATGTAACTAGTAGGATGGATAAGGGGGAACCAGTGGAGGTAGAGTATTTGAATTTTCAAAAAGCATTCGATAAGGTGCCACACAAGAGGTTATTACACAAGATTAGGACATGGGATTTGGGGTAATATATTAGCTTGGATTGAGGATTGGTTAATGGACAGAGAACAAAGAGTAGGAAGAAACTGGACTTTCTTGGGTTGGCAGGCTGTAACTAGTGGGGTACTGCAAGGATCAGTGCTTGGGCCTCAGCTATTCACAATCTACATCAATGATTTGGAATGACGTATGAAGAGAGATTGGGTCGATTAGGCTTATATTCGCTAGAGTTTAGAAGAATGAGAGGGGATCTCATTGAAACTTATAAAATTCTAACAGGACTAGACAGACTAGATGCAGGAAGGTTGTTCCCGATGGCCGGGGAGTCCAGAACCAGGGGTCACAGTCTAAGGATAAGGGGTAAGCCATTTAGGACAGAGATGAGGAGGAATTTCATCACCCAGAGAGTGGTGAACCTGTGGAATTCTCTACCACAGAAGACAGTTGAGGCCAATTCATTAAATATATTCAAGAAGGAGTTAGATATATTTCTTAAGGCTAAAAGGATCAAGGGATATGGGGAGGAAGCAGGGACAGGGTACTGAATTTGGATATAATAGCAAAATACTGCGGATGCTGGAAATCTGAAATAACACCAGAAAATGCTGGAAATACTCAGCAGGCACCTGCTTAATATCTGTTACATCTCCAGCTTTTTCCAGTTCTGATGAAGGGTCCCAGACCTGAAACGTTAACTCTGTTTCTCTTTCCACGGATGCTGCCTGGCCTGCTGAGTGTTTCCAGCATTTTCTGTTGTTATTACTGAATTTCAGCCATGATCGCATTGAATGGCGGAGCAGGCTCGAGGTGCCAGATGGCCTGCTCCTGCTCCTATCTTCTATGTTTCTATGTTTCTATGGATGAGGGGACCAAATGTTCTATATCCAAGTCTGCTGATGATACAAAGCTGGGTGAGAATGTAAGTTGTGAGGAGGATGCAAGGAGGCTTCAAGGGGATATAGACAGGCTAAGTGAGTGGGCAAGAACATGGCCAATGGAATATAATGTGGAGAAATGTGAAGTTATCTACTTTGGTAGGAAAAATAGAAAAGCAGAGTATTTTTTAAATGGTGAGAGATTGGGAAATGTTGGTGCTCAGGGGAACCTGGGTGTCCTTGTACATGAATCACAGAAAGTTAACATGCAGGTACAGCAAGCAATTAGGAAAGCAAATGGTATGTTGGCCTTTACTACAAGAGAATTTGAGTATAAGAGTAAATACAGTATGAAATCAATTGCAAGAAGCTTTGTTTACTGGCCTGGATTGGATGGTGATCTTGAATCGCTTGTCAGCAAATGCAGTGTTTACCAAAATTGCAGAAACAAACCACCCAAAACTCCACTACAACCCTGGTCATGGCCAAGTAGACCTTTTCGGGGAGTACATGGAGACTTCTGTGAGAAACAAATGATTATTTCCTGGTACTTGTAGATAGTCACACAAAGTGGATTGAAGTGAAACACGAGTTCAAACATTACAACTGAACGTACCCAAATTAGTAAAAATTCTGAGGAGGAGGAATTCCTGGAATGTTTTCGGGACGGTTATCTGGACCAATATGTCGAGGAGCCGACTCGAGATCAGGCCATTTTAGACTGGGTATTGTGCAATGAGAAGGGACTTATCAGCAATCTTCTTGTACGAGGCCCCTTGGGTCAGAGCGATCATAATATGATCGAGCTCTCAGTCGAAATGGAGAGTGAGGAAATTGAATCAGAGACTAAGGTCCAGAACTTAAATAAAGGGAATTACGAGGGTATGAGACGGGAATTGGGTAAGATTGATTGGGTGGTGTTTCTGGGGGGATTGACAGTGGATAGACAATGGCAAGCATTCAAAGATAGAATGGAAGAATTCCAGAACATGTTTATACCGGTTTGGCATAAAAATAAACCTAAAAAGGTGACTCAACCGTGGATAACGAGGGAAATTAGGGACAGCATAAAATCAAAAAAAAGGGCATATCAACTGGCAAAAAAAAGCACCAGACCGGAAGATTGGGGGCAGTACAGGATACAGCAAAAGAGGACAAAGGGATTAATCAGGAAGGGGAAAATAGAATACGAAAGTAAACTTGCAGCAAACATAAAGACAGACTGCAAAAGCTTTTATCGGTATATCAGGAGGAAAAGACTGGTAAAATCCCAAGTCGGTCCCTTGCAGTCCGATTCGGGAGAATATATAATGGAGAATAAGGAAATGGCAGACCAATTAAACTCATACTTTGGCTCTGTATTCACAAAGGAGGACACAAATAACCTCCCAGGAATATCGGCAAACATAGGGACTAATGAGAGGGAGGAGCTGACAGAAATTAGTATCTCTAGGGATATGGTGTTGGGTAAGTTGAGGGGACTGAAGGCCGACAAATCCCCGGGGCCTGATAAACTACATCCTAGGGTACTTAAGGAGGTGGCCCTGGAGATAGCAGATGCTCTAAGGATCATCTTCCGGAACTCCATTGACTCGGGAACAGTACCCGTGGATTGGAGGGTAGCTAATGTTACCCCAATATTTAAAAAGGGGGGTAGAGAGAAAGCAGGGAATTATAGACCAGTAAGCCTTACATCGGTTGTGGGCAAAATGCTAGAGTCCATTATTAAGGATAAAATAGCGGAGCACTTGACAAATGGGGAAAGGATCGGACAGAGTCAACATGGATTTACAAAGGGTAAATCGTGTTTGACTAATCTGCTGGAATTTTTTGAGGAAGTAACTGGTAAAATAGATGGGGGAGAGCCAGTGGATGTGGTGTACCTTGACTTCCAGAAAGCCTTCGATAAGGTTCCACACAAAAGATTATCATGCAAAATTAAGGCTCATGGGATTGGGGGCAAAGTATTAACGTGGATAGAGAACTGGCTGGCGGATAGAAAACAGAGAGTTGGAATAAACGGCTCGTTTTCGGAGTGGCAGGCAGTGACCAGCGGGGTGCCGCAAGGATCTGTCCTGGGACCCCAGCTGTTCACAATATATATAAATGATCTGGATCAGGGAATTGGATGCAATATTTCCAAATTCACTGACGACACTAAACTAGGAGGAGGGGTGGGCTCTGATGAGGATGTCAGGAGGCTACAGTGCGATTTGGACAGGTTGGGGGAATGGGCGGATACGTGGCAGATGCACTATAATGTGGATAAATGCGAGGTTATCCACTTTGGGGGTAAAAACAGGAGGGTAGATTATTATCTAAATGGCAATAGATTGGGAGATGGGGAAGTGCAGAGGGA